>NC_045605.1:18404764-18707795 GCF_009762305.2 Zalophus californianus
TAAACAGAAATCTTAACAGTTCTTGCAAAGTTAAATGATGGAAATACATTGACTATCTAGGGAAAAAAATGAAATATTAATTACTGAATATAGATTTATTTACTTTTGGCTTCCTATTTCAAAGGAACTAAAAGATAAACTTGGGCCTGTTGGTAAATATGCCTTATGCTTCATTGAAAGACTGTACATGAAGAAGCATATGTTTCTAGAAATTATGAACTGTAGTCATAAATTTGCCAATCTAAATGCTGATGTAATAGACTACATTGCTTATTTCTTAGCTTTCACTAGAATTTAAGGTTTTTAAGAGTTAAGTATTCTAATTAATATATGTAACTAAAGCTACAAGAAATAACAAGAGAAACAACTCTGCATGCAAGGAAAGTAGACTGTGTTTTTGACAGGAAAAAGTATGAGGTCTGGAGGTATGGAGATGAATTTCTGTTGAGGGAAATGAAAGTGATTTTGTCCTAAAGTAAAACTGGTTTTTTCAGAATTCTAGGAAAGAGAAAGATAAAAGGCAAAATATTATCCAAAGTTGGGAAGACAGAGAAAAAGAGAGAGAATTTTACTTGGCTAAAATTGAATTGTTATTATAAGGAAATTATTACCAGATCTTTAATTACTTAAGAAAACAGATTCTTCTTCAGTAATTTTGAATCCTAACATTAAAAGAGCTAAGTTTTCCTCAAAACTATGTAACCTTCTGTATCTGCCTTTGAAGTCTTTTATTGTTACTTTAGTCAAATAGATTATTATTTCATAATGATCTATGATCCTATTTAGTCAAGTGTCCAAATCTTTTGATATTTGTGACAAACTTCCCAAAATCAAATTCTATATGAAGTTTTTTGACCTTGAACTAACTTTGGGATTTTGTAGGAGGTCCCTGAAACCTCTCAAAAGATTTGTTCTTTCTTTGTAAAAACAACGCTATTAAACTAATTAGGCTTATTTGATATGTTAAATTACATAGGAAGCATTGTCAAATAAGAAGTAATACTAAGCCTTCTTTATGTTGTATTTATATGGGTTTATATATAGTGTTCCAAAAATCATAATGTCCTGGTATAATGTTAATCAGTCATAATTCTAGTAATTATCTTAAAATGTGTGTCAGAAATAACCAGATTTCCTAGTCAACTGCATTACAATGAACTCTCATCAGATATTTAAGGCCATTTTTAAGTCTTGTCATTTACAGTTATTGTTCTACTCTGACGCTTTTGTAAAAGTATTACTGAAAAAAGGATTCATCTTCAAGGAGATTCCTATCAAGGACTCTGACAAGCACAGGTTTCTGATAACTTTAAGATCATGAAACTGAACCGGGTAAAAAATTTCCGGAACTACTGGTGAAACTGGATTCAAGCAGAACAAGAATTCATTGTGTGAGACTGAATGAACTGATAAGGATGATTTTAATTTTTATGACTTTTTGTTTAAAATATTGTTAGTTCCTTAATGTTTTGTTTTTATAGACTTTAACTTTTTCTTTTAAACTACCTTTATCTTAGAGCAACTTGGTAAGATATACCTTTGTGAGTGGGAATAAAATAACTTTTTCTCCCTCCTTAATCCCTCCAGAATTTAGATACTTAGTGAATATTCTTTATGACAACACTTATATAAGTTCAATAAGAATCTGTTATCCTTGTAACAGAACACAATTGAAAATGTTAATTATATTATCACGACTTTTACTGGAATATCAGATTTGAGAGTGTGCATAGAATCAGATGTGCCAGATAGCTTTAAGGAACATAGGTTGACTTTATGGAGCCATTAAAATCCTTTGGAAAAACAGCCTGGTACCTTGCTTACAGGTTTTCCAGTAGCCTTCCAGATGAGGAAGGAAGGTTACTTCCTAGCAGGTACAGAACTTCAAGATATTGGGGGGCCTCAAGAAGAGATGAATTCACCCAAATTTATAGGTATTGCAGGCAAAGTCTGATGGTGAGTCACTGGCTTGGCTTCTTAGCCTTGAGAGGTTTCTAAAAGTTCAGTCTGAGATTCCTTATGAAATGTTCCAGCAAAGCAGATTTAAAAGAGCCTACATATCCAATCACTGTTCTTGCTGCACTTATATAAGTAATCAGGCCAAACTTGTTGAGAGGAGGCTTATTTTGCAAATAAATTAGTCTTAATTTGGCTATCTCTGGTAGAAATGAGGGGGATTTTAAAGAGAAAAATTATGTTTCAGTAGCATACCTTTGTGGAGATCAGATTCTAGTGTTGTTCATTGCCTTTTTGATCTTGTTTTATGCCTATAAACTGGACTGGATTTTGAATCTTCTCGTTTCCTTATATCTGGCCTATGATTCTCCACACTTACATTCCTAGTTTTTCTCCCAATCTGACCTGGAATCATGAAGAACAAATGCTGCCCAAACAACTTGATATAAACTTCAGAGAAATTGCCAATAGGTGGTGTTTAAAACAATATTCATGCCTATTGCTGTGTGAACCACTCAGAAAGATCATCAGAAACATTCAAATTGCAAACCAAGAGAATCTGTCAGATTGCCACCGCCTGCCCTCACTCTATCTGAAGATGCTTCAAGTCTGGTATTTAGAAGTCTTCTTGACAGGCTAACCTCAGAGCTCAGAAACTAAGATTATAGTGTGCTCCAGTCATTAACCATTGCTTTTCTTTTTGTTTCCATAAATATGCAGTTATTAAATCCCTGGTTGTTTGCTTACACAAGATAGGCTTAACTTTGACAGCACACCTGCATCACCCACCCCCCAAAATGAGATACAATTGTTTAACTGAACTAAACTATTCTCATGTCTGAGGCTGATCCAGTGAAGCAGTTGATGAAGCAATCTACTAACTCAGCTTCTGAATTATAAAACTTCTTATTTGAAATTTCGAAGATGGGACTGAAGAGAAACAGATTCCACTACCGAAAAATATGTCTATTGGGCATAAAGATTATTTTGAGCTTACAAAAATCAAAGCACAGCAGATTTAGGAAGAGCTCTTTACCTCCCTTCAACTGCCTAAATTTACATTGGAAAGGGGGCCTATACCAGGAAGACAGCTACTACCAGATACCTTTTTAATCTAAGAAATTTATGTGCATAACTGGGTAACCTTTGTTTTCCAAATATCGTCCCTGCCTTCCTGTAAAAGGCCTTCCTCCCCTTTGTCAGGGTCCCTTTCCTTAGGTCAGGATGATATATAAGTTTTGATTACCTGGCTAACTTTTGGGTCTCATAATTTTATGGAAAATTATGTATGAAATTCCTTTGTTTTTCTCCTATTAATGTGTCTTATTTTAATTTGCTTATTAGACCAACCAAAGAACCTAGTAGAGAAGATGGAAAAATTTTCCACCTCTTCAACCCTTTTACCTTAATTTTTTTAAACCAGAGTTTCTTCATGCCATATCAATTTTTGATATAATTTATAAGCATCATAAATCTACTTCATTAACATACAGATTAGAATAACCTTATTATAACACAGTCTCATGTACTGCATGGCCCCCTACTCCCTGCCCACTGAGGCCAAGAACTGATTCAGAAGGAGGTTCGGGGTACCGTGAAAACCTCTGCAGCAGTAGCAGGGGGTTTTCAGATTCCATTAGAACAGTGGATACATTTTGCCACTTAATATGGAAATGCACTGCATTATTCAAAGACTGAGAGCATTTTTTGAACCCTCCTCTTGGTCAACACTGAGAGGCAATCTGCTGGTTTAGATTACTTGATGATACAGTCTGTGAAGCTGGTCCCATTCAAACCAGGGAACATTCATATGGGTAATAGCAGAATGGCTAAGAGGCCAGCCACCTTTGACCTCTGACTGCCTGGCTATGTGAGTGCTCTGTGCACAGAAGACCTAGGAAGGTCTTCTGACTGGCTGACAGTGGCAAGAGGAAAGCACTGCGTTCAGCACCGAATACCATGCTCTAAAAGAGCCCGGTCAGTGCCCAACACATTTTCTTCTGTGTCACTCTTAAAGAAATCTTTTATCTTGACTCATTGAGCAACCCTCCCTGGCTAAGGCTGAGGTGGAGAGGAGGGGGGGTGTTAAGGGACTGTTTCTGCTCCATATTTATCTGTTAAGCAAGGTGAACATCTATAAAGAGAGCAACTGGGGTGATGGGTACATGGGGCCTTATTATACTATTCTCCGTATTTTTGTCAACATTTGAAATCTTCTACAATAAAAAGTGAAACTAGAAGGAAAGGGCAGCTTCTTCAATATGCAACTTTAGGGTTTGAGGAAAAGGGATCTTTCCCCACCCCCAAATAGTTTCCACCACTTCCCAGTCAATGCAATGAAAAGCATTATTTCACAGTTAGAAATAAGACTAGGAAAATATAAATACAAATAGAAGTGAAAAGGGACTAGAATTCACATGCAGATTTAAACTACTGAAAGCAGATCCTTTCCCAAGAGGGAGCAGCAGGGTACCTGGCATCTGAAGGGAGAGTGACCCAGGGAAAGAGAGACCTGAGAGACAAGAAACTGGGAGCCCCAGAGACATATTTTATTGCCCTCACAGTTTGGCCATCTCACTGCCGCAAAGGGCTCTATGGTGGGGGCGATCTGGTGCTTACTGAGATCCCCTCTCCTTCCATGAGCTTGCAATGCTGCCCCATCCCTGACACAGTCATCCTCGGCTTCAGAGACAAAGTCCCTCAGTGGCTTTTGACCCCTGCCCTCTTAATAATATTAGACCATAAAGGCTTAGCACGGAGGAGTTGCCATGACAACAACATCCATATCTCTGTAGTAGTGCCAGCACTGAGACCCGGGGGCTCGGGCACATGGCAAAAGGACAGCTTGCGAGGAACAATGGAGGGAGCTGACTGCAGATTCTTTTCATGCCTAATTACCCATAAGCACATGGCACAATGGCTTATTTAACTCTGCCTTGGCTCAGAATGGAGACAGGTTCTCGTTCCAATTGGAAAGGATTCCAGCCCTGGCCCTTGCCTCCATTGCAGGGAAGGGCATGGGGAGAAGGAAAGTGAGTTATTGAAATGCATAGACCTTGTCTTCTTAATTATTTTACATTTGGCCATCTCTCCTTGCCCAGAAGCCAGTTATCCCAAGTCAGGAAAATTGTTCCACCAAAGGTTTAGTTGCAAGCTAAATGCTGACAACCAGTGTTGGGAGCAACTGTTTCCCATGCCTTGCTAGGCAGAATAACATTCTTTCTCAGAGCTGACCCAGACGGTCAGAGGGTAGAATGACTTATTAAATCCTCGGGATGTATAAGGTAACCCTCCTGGCTTCTTTCTCACTGTTCCAGGAACCCTAGAATAGAATTCAGGCCTCAGCCCACGGAATTTTGCAGACTGTGGAGAAGCAGTCTTGCCAGGACCAGGCTGCAAGGTGAGCCCAGCCAGAAAGAATGGAGGTAGAGGCAAAGGAGATTCTCCACTCTGCAGCTAGCAGGCTCAGGACTGCACCACTTCCTTCACATACATAGTGAGCTCACAATTCACCAAAAGCACTATGTAGTCATCAAAGATGGTTGGGAAGACCAATGAGGATTATTGCCTTATAGAAATTAGGAGGGTGAGTGGTTTTCAGAGATCTATACCACTGGTTCTCTGCCAGATTTTCTGCCATGGCGGCCAAATATATGGTGTAATTGATTATTAAGACTGCCCCCAAGTCAACCCAGATAACATTGCTTTAACCATCTATTTGGACCTCCCCCTCTAGCTCTGACCCTTATCACTTTCCTGAGATGTGATTTACTATTCATTATCTGATTCAAATAAAATCACAGGAAGAGGGTCAAAGGCTTTCCAACTCTCCTTCCTGGTTCAGCAATACCCAGGGGGCCCAGCTGTACTTCCTCTGCATATTTCCATCTCAACATTCAATGCACTAGAACACAAGATTTTGGAACCCCTCAGTCTGAGAGTATCCAGGACACACTCAACATTCAACTACTGATAGATATTTGAGTTGTTTCCAATTTTTTATTATTGCGAACATTCTTGTAAATGTCTATTGATAGACATAAACACTCATTTCTCTTGGGTATATACTCACTAGTGAATCATAGAATAAGTATCTTTAGCTTTATTAGATACTGCCAGTTTTTTCAAAGCCATTATACCAATTTACTTACCAGCATTGCCTTAGAGCTCCATTTATTTCACAGTCTCACCAACACTGAGTATTGTTAGTTTTGTTAAGTTTAGCCATTTTATAGAGGTTTAGTGGTATCTCCTTATGATTTTAATTTGTGTTTCTCAGTAAATAATAATGCAGAGTATTCTTTCATATGCTCATCAGCCATTTGGATACCTTTTTGGTGCAGTGCCTACTGGAGGCTTTTGCTTTGAAGGGAAAAGTTCACCCAAGTTGAAGAAACAGAAATGTGTCAAATCACCTCGGTAAGAAGTGTGGTCTTCTCTATACTCACTTTCTTGGGGTTCAATGACCTTCTTGGCATCTTAGTTTATATTTTTTTTAAATCACATTTGGACCATTTTTGGCCATTATTATTCCAAATATTTTTTTCTTCCCCAAACTCTCTCTACTTTTGGGTACAATTATGAGTGTACATTATAGGCATGTACCTGAAAAAAGTTCAGGAAATGGCAAATTGGCCACTGTGGCTAACGGATAGGCTGTATGACAGTCTGTGGTCAGAGATAAGGGTAGATACATGTAAGTTTGGGCCATATCACCAAAGATTCAGTTGCCTAGATCTCTCGCTGCTACTTCCCTTTTCTATTCAACTGATTTTTTTCAATACTGTTTATTAACTATTTTCTAAATGTAAGGCAACATACCATAGATATATTTAGGGAATGCAAAGAATAAGTCAAGGACCTGGCTCTCCAGAATGTTATAACCCAGATTGGATAGTTTGGGATATGCTGTAGAGCAAATAAATTAACCTGTAGATAAAGCTCTACTACACTGGACTCTTCTGCAAAAGGAACCCAAATCCTCATGAGTCCTGTAAAGATATGTCAGGAACAAAGGCAGGTAAGCACGCCCAAGGATGAGGGAATCAGAAGTGATGTTAGGACTTTTAAAAATCAGAGTCTCTGCACATCTCATGGTCTACTCATTCCTTTGCTTTCTCAGAATAAGACACTAGTAGAAATTAGTGGAATTTTTAATCTGCCACAATATCCTGACAGGGATGCCTTTACTTCAACCTCCAATCAGATGGGGAAAATTGTTTACCTAAATCATAGAAACACATCTTCTGCAGGAACACATTGAAAATGAAGTAGTAACCAAAAAAATCTAAACTCCAGGGCCCATTCTCTGAAAAGTTTACACAGATCTTTCCCTCATGACGTGATTGTGTTGAAGTCTGCGTAATTAGCGGGTCCCAAGGCATAAGCCATTCAAATGTGACATCTGTATTTTAGGGAAGAGGGAAGGAGAAGGACTTTTAGCAAAATTTACTAATTACTGTACTGCTTCAGAAAAGTAAACTTGGCAAATCCAGCCCTTCTTGGCATTAAACAGATGTCAACTTCTCAATGGTAAATGGCCTCCATGACTCAGCCTTGAGTTGCAAGGCAGACAAGGACTCACTAAAACTGTCAGGGAGCTCACAAGGTCATTTGCGTCAACTCCTTGCCCCAGGCAGCACGTTTCCTACTCACCGCAGAGAGATGGCCTGCTGGTTCCTACGTTTCTCCGAGAAAGCCCTACCATCTCCCCCAGTAGTCTTCTCCAATCCTTCATTATTTCAGGATTCTACTTCCTAAACAGGAGGCTATGTCACTTGTTCTATTCTCTGCACATGGCAAATACTCAACATCTTCGTAATAACAGAGGCCATGGTATCTCACAAAGCGTATTTCTGGAAAGACTGGATCCTACAGTAGGAAACTGTCTACACTCTCTCAGTGTCCAAGCAAGCCTCAGAGCTGTAGTCGATCCCCTCCTATCCATTCCACTCTCATCCCATCAGGCAAGAAGATCTGCCCCCAACAGACCAAAAGAGCTCTTGTTTGTGTTCTTCCCCTTCTCTTTTCATCTGTGTTCTCCTAGTCTGGGCTTATTTTAGACCTGATGCTAGAGCCTCCTGGCTAGTCTTCCTATCTCCAGCCTCTCCTTTTACAAGCCATCCTGCAAGCATATGCCACCTTGATCTCAAAATCCTGTTTTCCCCTAAATATGCTTTTAGGAGAGAAGAGAAGAAACATCAGACAAAGACATTAAGTAATATCGTAACGACCTTGGATAAGCAAAGGTTTTAAAAACAGGAACAAAAAGAAAAAAAATGACAAGTTGAACTACCTTAAAACTGAGAACTTATTTTGATCAAAAGAAGCATGAAGAGAGTCTCTGAAAAGGCAAGCCACAGAGGCCTACATACACAACCCGCATACCTAACAAAGGAATCAGAATCAGAATATATAAAGAATTCCTCAACATTATGCTAAGCAAAAGAAGCCAGACACAGAAAGAAAAAGACAGCATGATCTCACTTTTCTGTGGTGTCTAAAACAGTCAAATATATGGAGGCAGACAGTAGAAGAGTGGTGGCCAGGGACAAGGAGGTGGGAAAATGGGGAGATGTTGATCAAAGGCTATAAATTTGCCATTATGCATAATGAATAAATCTAGAGATCTCATATACAGCATGATGGCTGTAGTTAGCAAGACTATATTGAATGGTGGAAATTTTCTAAGACAGTAGATTTCAGGTACCCTCAACATACACACACATAAAATGGTTAACTATGGAAGAAGACTTGTTAATTAGATTTATGGTACCAATCCTTTCACTATGTACATGTATGTCAAATCATGATGTATACCTTAAATACATACAATTTTCGTAAACAAATAAATATCCTCTGGTGATAACAATGGGTAGCCAAAGTTGAGAATCATTGCATTAATGAATCACAAAGTGAAGTTTAAAAAAACACTAATTGCTAAAACTCTAATAAAGTCTGTAGGTTAGTTAATAGTATTGCACCCATGTTAATTTTGGGGTTTTAATTATCATATCATGGTTATGTGTTATTAATATTAGAGAAAGCTAGATGAATGTCACATGGGAACTCTGTACCATTTTTACTAGTTTTCTGTAAGTCCAAAATTATTTCAAAATAAAAATCCTTAACAACAACAAAAAAAGGATTCCTCCTCAAATCAAATAAAGAAATAATGTAGATGTCCAGTAGAAAATGAACAAAAGGGGTGTGTGGGTGGCTCAGTGGGTTAAGCATCTGCTTTTGGCTCAGGTCATGATCCTGGGGTTCTGGGATCAAGGTCTGCACTGGGCTCCCTACTCAGCAGAGAGTCTACTTCTCTCTCTACCCTCCCCGCCGCTCATGATCTCTCTCTCTTTCTCTCACTCTCACTCTCAAATAATTTTTTTTAAAAAAATGTTTTTAAACAAAGTAAATGAACAAAAATTTAAATTTCTTGAAGACAGATATCCAAATGACCAATCTATGAAAACATACTTAACTTCATTGGTATTTGGGAAAATGAACATTAAAACTACAAGAATTGCTACTGCACACCTTACCAGAAAAGCTAAATAAAAAAGACAGAAAATACTGAGTGATGATATAGAAATGAAACAACTGGAACTCTAAAACCTACTGATTGGGATTGAAATTAGTGCAACCACTTGAAGAAAACCGTTTGCCGTATCAGCTAAAGTTGCACATACATATAACCTATGACCTGAAAATTCTATCCCTAGGGGTTGTGAGTTCGAGCCCCATTTTGGGTGTAGAGATGACTTCAGAGGCATTTCTCTTCCTTATATAGCCAGATTCTTAGTCCAAACCCAGCAAGGAAAGCACATCAGTAGGACATGGCTCATGCTGGTGGAACCCAGAGTTTTCCTCTTGCCTGCCCTGCTCAGTGAGTTACGTGTTGGCACAACCACAGAAATCTGCTGCCTAATCATTAGCCAGCCCCTTGATGGAAACATAGGGAGAAAGGAAGGAAACATAATGTGATTAGAAAAGCGACAAAGTAGACTGAAGCCAAAGATGACATCAGGCTTCTGGGGAGGCTAGGAGGTAAAGAAACGTATTGCAAGAAAGGACATTCTTAATTCATATTGTCTTGAGAAGATCTGTCCAGCTTGATGCTAAATTCTTTGGCAGGGGCTCCACATGAAATTTAGAGAATCCCGTTCCATTAAATTGCCTGTTCACATTATACATTTAGAGGAGAAAAAAAAACCCGAAAGATGGAATTTTTACCATCTAACTGTCCAATTACCCAGCGGAGGAGACAGATTTACCAGTTTTTGTTTGTTTGTTTGTTTTTAATCTGTCAATATCCATTGTGTCCTGGTCAAGCCCATCAGGAACAAAGTGACCAGAACATCTGGAAGAGGGGAGTTAGATCAAAGTGTTCTTCCATCCTGGATGCCCTTAAATAATGTATGAGATTAAAAGTCTTATAAAGAATGGAATTCAATTAACTGGTTCCTCTTACTGTTCTCCTAAAGCAACACTGACTGAAAGGATACATAAGCCCTAGGACACAGGCACATCACTTAACCCTGGTTGGAATGAATTATTTTTATATGATTATTTTACTGCGGTAAAAATACTTCATAATCACTTTTTAGCTGTTCCAGAAGGTCTCAGAACCTGGTCAACATACTTGCCCATCATGGAGGGAACGTGGAAGGAACAGAGGCAGATGTATGGTCAGAACAGAATGGAAGGTGCAAAAATAACGTGGTAGGGTAGTAGAGCCCTTTCCTTGTGACGTGTTTCTACTGGCATCCACAGAACTCTACCACCCCACCCCAAAACCCTCAACACACAGAACCCAGTAAGCATTAGCTCAGCAGCCCCTCTGCCAGGTTCTACCCAATTTGCAGAAAACTCTTGTAATGTCCTTTGGTAAATGCCCATCCTTGTCCCTTTACCTTGAAGCATGGCACGTTCCCATTCTGTGTCTTGGGGCAAGGGGGCAAGGGGGCTGTGAATTCTAAACTTACTTTGTATTCCAATAGTTTTCAAACCTAAAACAACAGCTAAACTCTTTGTTTTCCCAAATAAATAGATAAATAGATAAAGGAGGTCTACTCTGATGGAAGCAGGAGAGAGGTACAAAGTTCCCACCAACCCACACTTCCTTGTGCCCCCCGCCCTAGCAGCCTCTGAGGATACTGTACAGGGAAACCCAGCTTCTTAGAAGACATTATAAAAACAACTGACAACAAACTGCCTGGCAGATGTGCTGATGGGAAGCTGTGTAGGGCCCCCTTCCTAGTTCCCAGAGAACAAGCACTGCTTTAAACGCCATCTGGAGACAATTAGGGTCAACAGCTCAGTAACTATTTGAAAATGTACAAAAGTCCTATTATCTCTTCCCTCTGGGAACAGTACTCATGTTCCAGGCACTGCTCTGGGTACCAGAAGAGGGGAGAACCAAATGCTGGAACCTTCTGAATTACACATGAATATGACATAGAGAAAGGATGTGTTATCCTCAGAGGCAAAACAAATACCCCTCTAATAATCTGGAGGGGAGCTTCCTGGTGGATATCAGGTTTTTTTGAAAAGCAGAGATCACAGCTGTCAAAGTGCAGAGTAAAAGCTCTCAAGCCTTTTCAAAGATAGGTGAAAAATAATACATCTCCCCTGGGTGAAGACAGGTGAACCCCCCCACCCCAGCAAGACTCAACAGGCTAACTCCTGCCCTAACCCTTCCTCCCTAACTCATTCTTGCTAAGGAATCAAAGTGTCAGGAGGATTTGAAGGTCAAAGGAGGAACAAGAAGAGTAGCTAACGATGTACCCAGAGAAATAAAGGGAGACCACCTGCCCAGCCAAACTCGAATGTGCTAGGAAAGGATGTGTGAAAATTGTGAATGATACTATATAAAATCAAATTGTGCCTACCTCCTCTACTTCCTGCCTCCGGGCTCATCAGAATCTAACCTTTTTAGAAACATAAAGGTGGAAATAATAAAAATGTGGTCTTTCTATAATTCTTCTCATTTTCAGTGAGAACAGTTATGTGAGTTCATAGCACGCTTGTTTATTAGTTTTCCAAGTGGGAGTGTTGGCACAGTGTACGGCTCTGTGTGTTGGAGGGACAAGGTAGACTGGGGGGGAAGGCAGAAGTCCCCTCACCTTTAGAAAAAGAGCTGAAAGGGCACCTGGGTGGCTCAGTCCTTCAGCTCAGGTCATGATCCCAGAGTGCTGGGATCCAGTCCCACATCGGATTCCCTGCTCATCGGGGGCTCTGCTTCTCCCTCTCCCACTCCCCTGCTTGTGTTCCCCCTCTCGCTGTGTCTCTCTCTGTCAAATAAATAAATAAAATCTTTAAAAAAATAAAAAAGAGCTGAAGACACTGACATCCAACCGGCGGGTCAGTTTTGGCTGAGAATGGTGCTTTGCCTTCAGCCACGGGTTCCCTGCTACCTGAGAGGGCCCCACATGTAGCTAGAACAACAGACACCCACAAATCTGCAGTCCCCCAGAGATTTTAGTGTGTCCTAACTTTGTAGCTGGAGAGTGCACCCAGTTGAAGCAAAAGGAGAACATTAACTCAGTTTTCAAAAGGAAAACCTTCCAAGGGGCACCTGGGTGGCTCAGTCGGTTAAGCGACCGACTCTTGATTTCGGCTCAGGTCATGATATCAGGGTCGTGAGATCTTGAGCCCTGAGTCGGGCTCCATGCTGGGCGTGGAGTCCGCCTGGGATTCTTTCTCTCCCTCCCTCCCTCTGCTCCTCCCCGCCACTTCATTCATGTTCTCTCTCTCTCTCTCTCTCTAAAAAAAAACAGTAAAAGAAAAAAAAAGGGGTGGGAACCTTCTAAAAACTAATTCTCTAGAGGGTTTGAAGTCTTATAAGTTCTATGGTTTATAAACAGATTCTCCTAGGGAGTAAGGAAATTTATTTTGGCTACCAGAAGTCATATGAACCAATGTGCATTTTCTCCATATAGTCATTCCTCTCCTTACTCACCCTCTTCTTCTGGACCCCTTCCCACCCCTGCCTTCTTCAGAGGTCCCATCTAAAGCAGGTAACCGATCTCTTTAGACTGTGTTCTGGGGTTATGTAAATATCGGGACCGACCTATGAAAACCAGGATGACAATTATTTCCTTACGGGCTTTCTTTGGATGGTCACCTTTTTTCTTATGTATTTGGCCCATAATTAGATTAGGCAACCACAAGTCTCCAGCCATGTGTTAGCTTTGGGTTTTTTGTTCACATTTTGTGGTTTCCCGTTGTGATTAAAGACAAACAGGTTATTTTCCTCCTTGTTTATCACTTTTTTAAATGGGTGTTTTGTTGGAAAAGTGGAACAAAAAACTAAGTAGTATCAATTATTTTTTTAAAAAACTAGATTAACAACCATTTAAGGTAGTTAGGAAAAAATACCCACACTGAAACATACATACATACATACACCCACTCACTGCAAAACCCCTTCACACACTTAGAAATCTTATGCAATGCAATGTATGCACTATTTCAAGCATTGATTAATCTATTCCAAATTTTTCCCATGTTTACAGAGTAAAAACAAATGTATTACTTAATTTGAGATCGAACCTCCTCAATGGTCAGCACTTCTAGAGTTATCAACAACTTCAGAAGGTATGAAAACTCTGGCAATATCTTTCCTATTAGAGATTTTTTTTCTTAAAAGAAAGTCATTTGATAGCCAGAGGCTGGCTCTCTCCCTTTCTCTCTTTGTTTCTCTGCCTGCAGTGTCCATACATACTGTCTAGTCTTCTTCCTTCCTTCTTTGAAAGAAGAAATTGCTTTTCTTCACCATTCAATTGCAAAAAGAGAAGGACCATAGACCCATAGCATATCCATACCAACAGTATGACACCAGTCCATCTTTTGCAATCACAAAAGCTTAATTCTCCTTTATAACACAGATACCTTTCCTCCCACCCAGTGATTAGGAGATGATGAATCTAAATACAGTGGCATCCTGGGGTGCATGGGTGGCTCAGTTGGTTAAGTGGCTGTCTTCAGCTCAGGTCATGATTCCAGCTTCCTGGGATGGATCCTGGCATGGAGCCCCACATCTGGCTCCCTGCTCAGTGGGGAGTCTGCTTCTCCTTCTGCCCCTACCCTCTCCTCCATTCCCCTGCTCATGCTCTCTCTTTCTCTCAAATAAATAAATAAAATCATTAAAAAAAAACATACATACATACATACAGTGACATCCTTAGCAACCCTCTCTAATACGAAACAGGATAAAACTTCCTGCTTTTAAAGATATATTATCCATCTTGAGTTTCAAATCCTAGTTAATGCAGTCATTTAAAATATATTTAAACAGGGATGCTTGGGTGGCACAGTTGGTAAAGCATCCGACTCTTGATTTCAGCTCAGGTCTTGATCTCAGAGTCGTGAGTTCAAGCCCCCATGAGTTCAAGCCCATGCTTGGCATGGAGCCTACTTAAGTAAATAATAAATAAATAAACAAATAAAATTTTAAAAAATAAAATCAAATATATTTGAACAGCACATAACAGAATTTTAGACTATAATACAAAATAATTTCACCCCAAGTACCTCAACCCGAGATCAGAGTCATTTTGGCCTCAGTTCCTAGTGTTCCTCTCATTTCCTAGAATTGCAGTGTTGGAGAGCCCACTAACACGGGTGTCTGTTGCCCATCTACAGCATTACCTCCTCTAAAAACAGCCAACCTAATGTTGCCCAACTTCGAAAGTTCACCCTCCATCAACTCTTTCAAAGCCCCTCCCTTGGAGTCCTGCTTAAGTGGCCATGGGGGTTGCTTTAACCTGCTAGACGTTGGTTTTCCTAATTCTGCTGAGAACAGGTGTGGTAGCAAAAAGTCTTTCCTTTCTTTGGACCTCAGTTGTTTTTTGTTTGATCTTTTTTCCCCAAATTGAACAAAAGACCCAGAAGCTCTCTTCTAGCAAAACCAGAATCCAAGGTTTGAATCCCGGCTCTGCTACTGGCCACCTGAGTGAAACCTGAATTTCTCACTTGTTACGTACTCATCTCGTGGTGGCTGGGAATGCTGTGGGAAATACACATAATGTGCTGGATGCTGTGCCCATTCTTTGTTGCTCCCATTGAGAGCTAGAGACTCATTCTCTTCCCTTTGAACATGGTCTGGCCTTAGTGACTTGCCTTTAAGAACAGATCTCTGAGGCCAGGTCATAAAAAGTTTTTTTTTAGCTTCAACCCAGGCCTCATGGAGCAGTAGCTCTGGAAGCCCTGAGCTACCATATAAGAACTTCAACTACCGTGGGACCACTTTGCCAATTAGGCCACGTAGAAAGACTGAGATTACATAAAGAGGAGATGCCTGTTCAGCCTGAGCTGTTTCAGCCCGCAGGTTATTCAGGTCATGGTGATGGAGGTTCCCAAACATTGTGGGGAGCAAAGAAGAGGCTCAGGTGATCCCACCAAACTGCCCAAATTGTAGAGAGCAAAATAAATGATCATCATTGTTTTAAGTCACCAAGTTATGCAGCAAGAGAAAACAAGACGACCCATCCAAGATCCTTGAAGGAGAGACAGTGCCTAACCCATCTTTTCTCCCATGAGTGCTGAACACAGAGTTTCACAGGTGCCTATTCACTCTCCATTGCCAAATGAATATCGTGCTTGTCAGGAGATAGTTGTTGAAAACAGAGGCCAGCACTTACTCAGGACAGCACTAAGCTGAATGAAACCTTCTTGATGCCATATTGATTTACATCCCATTTGGAAGAGTACCCTTCTGGCCTTTAGCTAGAATTGTAAAGACCCCCTTTAGAGCTGTGGAGATCCAAACAAACCCACCAGAGAGAACCTCAAGAAGAATATAGTGAGGTTAAGATATCAGGAGCACGCATAAGGAGAACGCTCATCTTAATGGGATTTACCTGCATAGAGATGAAGCATTTGGGCAGAAAAGTAGACTTCTACTTTAATTTCCATGATATACAATCGATGACTTTTACACCATACTTATTATTTCCTGCTGAATCACTAGTAGCCTGACGCACACAAATTCCACTTAGTTGCCTTAATAAAACACAGATATGCTAACAGCACCATTGATCTTGGGGCTGTGGGCAGAGAAGTGCTGTGCTGCGTAGGAGTGTTTACACCTCCCTGAAACCTCCGATGGGACCTTAGGTACTTTACATGGATACACCCTTTATGATTTTCTTTCACTTTCTTTTTTTATTTTTTTTTCAAGGAGCTCCATAAAAATTCACCCTGAGAAATGGAGAGAGGAGGACTTCCAGAGGAAATGATGGCGTCTTTCTTTAAAATATTTACCAAAGGAAATCATATGCGAAGTTATTTTCTTTGTGTGAACAGGATGTCTTCCATACATTTACATTTCCCAGGCTGAGCTTGAGATTCGCAAACGTGAATTCATACATAATCCCAGGCTCCCGAATATGCACAATGGCATGTCAACAAACCAATCTCAAAAAGCTGGAAGGAGAAAATGAAACCCTAACTCTTCGACCCTTCCATTCATGATCCTCTTAAGTGATGTTTTCAGTCAGACGATAATTGATTAAAAAATCGTAATTAGGTTAAATCATGTTGAACGAGATTTTATAGAATGTTTGAGTTGGAAGGTATCTTCAGGATCATTTTTTATTTTTAAGAACTAGAACCTCTCTTTAAAGAAACTCTGAAGGAGAAGTCCATTATGTAAAACAGGTGACGTGTAGAGATACTCTTGTTGGATGGGAGTTGGGTTGGGGGTGGGCGAAGGCATTGTGGTCACTCTTGAAATCCCTCAGCAGAGCCTATAGCAGGATAGGAAGTGGTTTTCACAGATGTAGGCCCAACCTGTCTTTTTACAAATTAGCAGACTAAGACCTTAGAGAAGTTTCATGGGAGCCCAAGGCCGCACACCTTAGTCAATGGCATTACCAAGACTAGAACCCAGGACTTCTTAATCCTAGATTAGGCTCCACAGGCTCACTTCTGACAAGTCTGAACTGAATCTGCTGACACTGAGCAAGCAAGTGGCATAACATGATGGCAATATATCACGTACAGAGCATACACAGCTGGCCACCATTATCCGAGGCAGGACCCCACATATGCAGAGGAGCACCTTCACCTAGGCTCCACTTACCTAAGGGACAAGCCCAGGCATCACCAACCAATCAGCATCACTCAACGACATTGCTCTCCTAACATGAGACAGAGATCACTGACACCTTTTACCTTTAAAAGACCCACTTGACTCTTCTCTCCAAAATCTCAGCCCCCCAGTCTAAACTCTATATTAGATTGAGTATTCTGCTTGATAATAACACTATTCCTACTAAGTACTCAGTTTTTGGTCTTCTAGTATTTTCTCTTTAACATTACCCTATACAATACCACCCACATTCATATGGATATGAACTCACAGGTTGGCTGAATGGAAGCAAACACTAATAAGATAGTCAATGGATTCCATCAGAATAGATGACTATGCTCAAAATACATACCTCTCCATATGCTCAGCAGCATCTCAAGTTTCCTAAAGAAAAAAAGTTATTTAGAAAATTACCTCTAATTTTACTGTAAATTTCCCATGCAGATACACAGCTAATATAATCTTAGTCATAATAGGTGTTCAGAAATGAAAACGCAGAGTTCTTGAGTTACAGTCTAAGGAGATTAAAACAAAAATAAAACAGATGGATCCACACCATCTGAACCTCATCTTCCTCATTCTCCATGGGTTTGATTAATGTCTTTCTGCTGCCAGTTGGCCAGAACATTAAGCCTCACCAGTCCAAACATTTGAGTAATTCTGGAGTTTTCTGCTAAATTTCTCAGAGCAAGCCAAATATCCACCCACCATACCCCAGACATGACTTCAGAAAATTTTTCCCCATTTCCAATCTTTGAAACAGCATGAATCCTGGTTACAGTAACTTCTACCCACCACTTAAATGACTGGGTAGTAATACAGATTTATTAAATCAGCAACTTACTTAGCAATTTAAGCCTTAAACTGTTACAGAAACGTAAAGGCTAATGTATTTGTGTGCAGATAATGTTTATGAATAGGAAATAAAAAAGAAACTGGTAGCCACAAAGAAGCCTGAACTCAGGTTCCACTGAACAGAATGAGCCATGGTCTTTGACCTTACGACGTTACTGTGCAGTGTAACAATAGGATTAAGCAGGTAGGCTCTGAAACTGGACCACTGGAGTTCGAGTTCTGGCTCCACCCTTTACTACTTACGTGACCTCGGACAAATTAAATCTCTCTGTACCTCATAGGGTAGAGATGAGGATTAAAATTAGTTAATAATAGTGTCTGGCTTAGAGTAAGATCAAAATAACTGTTAGGTATTAGGTATTTTCCTCAGAGCCTAGTTTATCAGAGAGTGGTTCTAAGAATTAAAATGGCATTATTGTGTAAACCACAGTACATGACAGAAAGAGTACATGACCAAAAAATTTTACTTATTATTATTAAATCATAGAAATTTAGAACTGAAAGGAATTTTAAAGATTAGCCAGACCAAAACTCTCACTTTAAATATGAGGAAACCCAAAACCAGAGACAAGAAATAAATTGTCCATAGTCACTCAACCAGTACATCATAGGACTAGCATTCCATTCATTCATTTACTCACTCATTCATTCATCCATTTATATGTTCAACAAGTATTAGTGATAAATACTTTCATTTATAGTTTTGGGTATATGTTTCCAGTTTCTGGTATAGGATACAGTGGAGAACAAAATGGACAAAGTCTGTGAGATTTGATTCTTGGTCTTAGTCTGGTGCACTTTCTACTATCATGCTTGTAGTGTGGAGTTGAACTAGATCAAGAATAGACCTGATACCAGGGCACCTGGGGGGCTCAGTCAGTTAACCATCCAACTCTTTGTTTCAGCTCAGGTCATGGTCTTGGGGTCAGGAGTTCAAGCCCCATGTCGGTCAGCCTGGTGTCTGCTTCAGATTCTCTCCCTCTCCCACTGCCCCCCTCCCCCTGCTCATGCGTACCCTCTCTCTCAAATAAATAAAGAACAGACCTGATACGAATCTGAAAATACTCCTTTAACTAGCTTTATCTTCTTGGATAAACAACTTCAGCTTTCTGTGTGTCAACTGCTTCAAAGGTAAAATGGGAAGGTTGTTTTAAAGACCATTTCAGATATACCTTATAATCGTTCTTTCTATGACTTGGTCTCTTTATCACTTATCTAATTCTTGATCAATTATAAAACACTGTACTCATCAAAGATCCCCATCTCCAAGAGAGAATGAACTAACACCTGTTGATAATTTACTGGATATGGTCAGACCAAATTTCTGTTTCTATAGTTAGACAAGTTCAGATGGTAAAAAAAAAAAAAAAAAAATACAATAATCCTTACTGTTTCTGAAGTAAACACCACAATTTCCCATGTTCTGAGATGCTTCACTAATTGTAAAACACTTGACTTATTCAGTGAAGCTGCTCCAAGGAGAAGTCCGCAAACCCAGTTAATTAATTGGAATGAGGCTGATGACAACACAAGCCTTGTAGTTTTCAAGGGAAACAGTAAATACTTACAAAGCACCATAACTTTTCAGATACTCCTCATTCAAAACTATCTGGCACTTCATTGAAGAAAAAGGCAATAATACTTTCAGACAGGTCTGGCATCTTAAAAACCAATGGGTGTACTAAGTATTTCACCTCTTACAAAAATCCAATATAAACTTTTTAAGAGTTCCCATTTACTTGTGATATTTCAGATTTAACTTTATACCAGAGAAAAATAACTTCACTATAATTTTGAAGCTTCTGTGCTTATTAACAGGATGTATCGTTTAATTTAGGTATGAGTATCACCTGTGGTAAGGAGTTGTCAAAAGTGGCACTCAAATGCTCTCCTCTGGTATTCATAACCTTGTGTAATCCCATCCCTTTGCACGTGGGGTAGTCCTAGTGGCTTGATTCTAATCCGTAGACTACATCAAAAATGACAGAACGTCACTTTCATGATCAGGTTACAAAAGACTGATTTCTGTCTTGCTAGATTCTATTGACTTCTTGGTCTACATTCTTTGATGAAGCAAGTGCCATGTGGGACTCACATGGCAAGAAACTGAGGATTGCCTCCAGACAACCATCCACTGGGAAACTGAGACCCTCAGTCCAACACACACACACACGCACACACACACGTCCAAGTCTGAGAAGAACTGAGTCCTATCAACAGCTGCATGAGCTTAAAAGCAGACTTCTCAAGTTGAGCCTTGAGATGCCTGCAGCCCAGCCCACACCTTGACTGAAGCCTGCGACAGACCCCGTGAGAGGACCAGCTAAGCTGTGCCCAGGTCTTAACCCACAAAAACCATAACATAACCCACGTGTGTAGTTTCGAGCCAGTAGGTTTGGGAGTAATTTTTTACACAGCAATAGATACCTAAAACATCATTCCAGACCACACACACACACACACACACACACACAATTTTAGAAAAATCCATCCTAGTCATCTAAGGTACTGGGTCTCTTCACATATAGACTTGCCACTATTTTTTGAGTCAAACCAGATCAAAACAGTAAGCACACTGATAGTTTTATATCCTCCCTTCCCAATAGAATTGATCTAAAACTGATTTCTCTATAAGCCTGGCCTTTTCTATCCAGAATGAGCTTCAGACATTAACCTTTCTGGGCTTTTTCCTTAACCCCTGACATGTTCTTGTAATTCCTGAAACAAGAATTCTTTACTCCTTATTTGGTCACCAAAATAGCTGAAGACATATTAAACATTGGGCACATGGCCACGCCTGATATTTTCCCGTCCCCTCTCCTGGAGAGCTGGAACTGAACTCTACCTCTGGCTACTAGGTGAAGACCCCCTACAATCCTACATCTCCTGTAATTGGAAAGCTGCTACCTATCTGATACTGAGGATAGAAAAAGAAAATCCAAAATGGGTAAATTTTTTAATCCCTGGAAGGGATGTTACTGATCATGTTGGCCTTCCAAAAGACCACCCCAAAAATTGATGGATCAAGCATAGCTAAGTTTATTGGAACTAGTACAGGAAGAGAGACAAAAAGTGTCTCAAATGGAGTAATTAAAGGAAAGAGTCATAAAGTTTAAGGTTCTGGGTTGCATTTTTTTAAGGCAGGTCTTGGAAGGCATGAAACTGATTGAGACTGGGCAAGGTTTATGACCTAGTAGCTTTGGAATGGTCAGTACATCAAGTTAAGTAAGGTGGTTAATGAGACTTGATGAGCAACCTGTTAGTTTTGTTTGGTGGGGGAGGGAGGGAGTTTTATATGGAATTTACATAAAATAAAATTAGCCATTTTAAAGTAAACAATTCAGTAACAACTAGTATAATCATAATGTTGTGCAATCACTACCTCTACCTAATTGCAGCACATAAAGGAAAACCCACACCCACACCAATTGCTTCCCATTCCCAGCACCACTCCCACCCCCCACCCAGGGGTTTCTGGATTTACGTATTCTGGATATTTCATCTAAATGGAATCAAACAATATATGACCTTTTGTGTCTGGTATACTCTGCTTCACTTTAATGAATTACTTTATTTGGTCAACAGTCTTACCTTCTAGGCGCAAGTATTACTTGGAGTAAGTTATGTTCTTCCTGGTCCCACTATTGTGTAGCACAGAAATGCGAAAGTAGGTTTGATCACAGAATTATTTAGCACAGGGAAAGGAAAGTATCATGGTTTTACTTCTAAGTCCCGCCATTTTGGTCATCATTCATGTTTGTGAACAAGATCGATCCAGATCTGCAAAGATGTTTGATGGAGCTTCTGATGACAGTTATTCGGACCTCCCAGGCTTTCTTTTGCTTTTTGTTCTAGAATATCATTTCTTGGATCATTTGACTGGTGCCCAGCAGCACTTAAGAGTCTAGAGACCATATATTTGAGCACTGCAACTAGGACAAGTACTCAGAGAGGGAATGTGATTAGAGCCCACTTTCAAGCTAGAATCTAAGACTTCCCAAATTAAATCAAGAAAAGAATTTCCATCCCTAATCTAAAGAGAAGAAAGAACTAGATATGGGGGTATTAACCAATCAGTATTAAGCAATTCATGATTTCTTTGATTCCCTAGATCTTGTTAGTAATATTGAAGATGCTAGAGAGGTCTATAAAGACATAAGTACAAAAATGTTCTCATAGGACCCATTTCACCTCTAGGGGACCAGTATTATATATTGATAAACCACCATTTGTCAAATTTCATGGGCCTCTTAGACAAAAAGCTCTATGGTCTCAGTGATGTTGTCTAACTCTTTTGTTCTTCTCTAAACCACACTTTGGGGGATTCTTATAATATGTGAAAGGAAGGGGTTTAAAGACAGAAGAAGGCCTTCCGGAGTACTCCTTCTGATGTTAGAGGCTTTGAACTCTAAATGAGACGTAGTATTTCTCCTTAAATTAAATTATCTAAAGATCTCTTTTCCTGGCATGCCTAAGTGGCTCAGTCAGTTAAGTGTCTGCCTTCAGCTCAGGTCATGATCCCAGGGTGTTGGGATAGAGTCCCGCATCGGGCTCCCTGCTCAACAGGGAGTCTGCTTCTCCGTCTCCCTCAGCCTGCCACTCCCTTACTTGTGTTCTCTTTCTCTCTCTCTGTCAAATAAATTTTAAAAATCTCATATATATATATATGTGTATATATATATATATATATATATATATATATATATATATATGAAGATCTCTTTTTCTGAGAAGAAAACTTCATGGCCCAAGATAAATCCTAGATGATATCAGAGACTATCCTGGTTGATATCAGAGACTATCCTGAATTGAAGCAAAAGTTTAACAAGATGACAGATCTACACCCAATCTGTGGGTAGCGTGGTCAACAGACTTTTTTTTTTTTTTTTTTTACTGTAAATTCAATAGCAGATATTAGGGGCCATCCAATGAGTATTTTTTTTTCTTTGTCAAAAATAACCCAACTCTGTCTTCTCAACATTCTCCGTATCTACCCCTGAAAACAATCAGAAGACCACTCTTTAAATACCAGAAGTTCCGCCATAAGCAACCATACTGCCCTTATATTTCCTAAGAGCCAAAGTTGACTCCTACTACCCGCACCGATGACTGATTGAAGGAAACATGACCTGAGAGCTACTAATACACTGTTCAAACATCTATGGACTATCTATCAGGTTCTAGTCTTCATCTCCTTACTATACATTGTTACTTAGAGCACCTATATAACTTAGTCTCATAAGAACTCTTCAGAGTAGGCATTATTATTTCCACTTTTAAGGAAAGTGGAAAGGAAAAGTGAAGTTCAAAGACTTTAAAGAGACTTGCCCAAATCAGAACACTACCGAGGGGCTGGAGTCCAAATGTGGTGGAAGCCAAATGTGACATGATGGCAGATGTTCTTTTTACTGCCTCTTCCCAGATGCTTTGATGTTTTCCTATAAATGAATACCTTGAGCTGGCCAAGCTGGGTCTACTGTGCCAGCCATCTTTCCCACAGAGAACCAAGGGGGGTAAGCTGCCATTATGTGTGTACCCCATGCCCCACACTGCCCCTCGAAGATGTGTTTTCTGTACATTCTTCTAGAACTTGAAAAAAAAAAAAAGAAAATGCAAATATTCCTAAGAGTATCATAGTGATTGAAACTCATGTTCAAGTGTAAGTTGGAGATGGCAAATGATGGGCCTACTGCCTATTTTTATAGAACTCGGGAGCTAAGGGTGGTTTTTAGATTTCTAAATGGTTGAAAAAAATAAAAGAATAATAATATTTTGTGACATGTGAACCTTACGTGAAATCCAAATTTCCATGTTCATAAATAAAGTTTTATTGGAACACTTACACTCGTTCATTGAGATTATCTGTGGCTGCTTTAGCACTACCACAGCAGAGTTGAACAGCCACAACAGAGATCATATAGCCTGCAAAGTCTAAAATACTTACTATCTGGCTCTTTCCAGGAAAAAAAAATTGCCAATCCCTGGTGTCAATGATTTATAAGAGAGCCATTTTAGAAGCAAGAGTTTCTGTTTTGTTTGAGAGGGCTAAAGAAGGAAGAAGGGAGGGGTGCAGGGATAAATGGATGTTAAAACCAAGAGAAGTGGTGTCATGGTGAGGGGAAAACAAAGAATTCAGAAAGAAAAAGATTTATCAGCCTCATAGTGTAGCTTAAGTCCACCGTAGGCATGGGAAAGAATATGCCAACTATCCACTTTAATCAATCAATTCTATTACAAATAAAAGTGATGATAATAATTAACATAATAATAGCTAGTGTAATAAATAGCACTTCATATGGGCTCGGCACTGTGCTGAGTGCTTTGCATGCTTAATCTCATGGTAACACTTAACCATGATCCTATGTGATAAATACTACTATTACTTCACTTTTTAGATGAAATTAAGGAACAGAGGAGTTGAGTCCTTTACCCAAGGTTGCATAACCTGGACTGAGAATCAACTGCATTAAGAAGGAAGTCATAGAAAAACTCTTGCAAATCACTATCATTCCTTTAAAAGCATTCACTTCTGCCAAACATGCCAGTAGTGACTACAAGAGTTATCTAGCTTTTTTTCTGGAATGGTCCTAGGCTAGAGGTTTAGTCTTTGATTTTGATGACAAAGGCTCCAGCCTTTGAGGGATATTCCATTTTATGACATGTGAGGTTAAGTCCCATGAGTGATCAGGCTGGGAATGTAATGGTCTGAGTTAAAAACAAGGTGTTCCTGTCACTTTGAGTGGTGTCTTTCTTGGCGAGCTCTTTGCCTAACTTGAAAGACAATTCCAAAGAGAGATACTGTTAGAGAAAGAAAAGACTCAATTTTTGTCTTTATAGATCTTCCAATCAAACTAACTCTCTAAGTCAGTTATGACTTTAAACCACTGAAAATTTTAACCTTAACATTCCATTCTTTTTTCTTTGTAATACTCACGTGTAGAATTGTAGCCAATTCTTTTTCCAGGTGCAAACTATTCAAGCAATCTTGAAAGACTGTAAATTTTGGAGTCAAAAAGGAAAGATTCTCATCCCTAGTTCCATCATTGTTGGCTGTGGGATCTTGAACAACTTTCCCGAGCCTCACTCTCCTCATCTGTAAAATAAGGAAACCCTGTGATTTTTGAAAGAGAAAATCTGGGTGAGAATTAAGCCCAACATCTTAAAGCACCCCTTGTATACAATGAATCAATTTCTTTCTGTGCATCTAGAATAGTACTAGTTATTTATCATCATTGGGACAATTGAGAATACAGTCAACTCAAATCATTTTCTACATGCTGTGGTTCGCATACAACCAGGTACCAGGTGAGAAAGACTGCCGGCAGACTCAATCTAACGTTGATGCAGTACATAAGTGATCAGCATCATATAGGGCACTTGAAAAGTGCTCGGTACTACCGGTTTCTTTGCCCCTCTACAGCAGGTTAGAAAGAAACTGAGCTGAGATTCTAGTCAAAGACAACACCAGTGACCTTCCACACTGTGGTCCTCAAGGTCAGCCTGACTTCCTGGCACTGGTGTGTTTCAGAATGGTCATTCTTTTCCTATAAGAAGGCACTTGTGAAGACCAATAGGAGAGGGATATTGATTGGCAGAGAGCAGAGAAGAAAGCATTCCATTGGGCATTTCACAGGACCTACCTCCTTTTTAGTTAAGGAACTAATGGGAATCACACTGGCATCTGTAATGGGACTGGCAGGACCATAGAGTTACTCCTTCCCTGAATTGGCAGCACCCTCCAAGCACTTCTCCCCTGAATTTAATTATATGGTTACTTGTTTCTTTCGGCTTCTTGACTTTAAGCCTCTGGAGGGCAAGGGCTAGTCTTTGTTTCAACCTTGTATCTACAGTGCCTAGCACAGAGCAAAATACCCAGCTGTCCCTGATGAATGAATGAATGAATGGTTTCCAAGGAGAGCCAGAGGGGTGAAACTAGCAGAGGACTGTGGAGAGGATCCCTCGCCTTTCATGGAACTTTCAGCCTATGGGGCACTTTAGGAAGAGGATTCTTCCCAGGCCCAGGACAATGAGTTTCACCTCTCTGAGCTCAGAGCACCTGGAGCCTGTTTCCTTTGGCAAAAGAGAGGAGAGGGTGCGAAGCGTCCGCTGCAGAATCATCCCAGGCAGCTTACATGAGAGCTGTCTACAACCTCAGAAAGGGCCAGGACACCTTTATATTGTGTTCTAGCATTTCACAAGCCTTTAGACAATAAATTCCCTAATCTCGGGTCCCCAGTGACTTCCCAAACCCAGTGTTTCTCTTCTGACATCTCATCTAGTCAAGCTTGGCTAAAAATACCCCGCGAACCACCCAAGTAAACCCTTGTCTTTGTCTCTTCCAATGGTGTCGATGATATGTCAATGCACACACACGCACCCCTGAGAGAGAATCGCTAGCCTGTCTCTTTAAAGAGGAGGTCTTTGGGAAGGCGGGCCAGGCTACAATAAGAGCCGCCGGCGGTGCAAGGTTCAGAGCTGTTGCTGTGGCAACTCCGGCACCCTCAACTGAGTATCCAAACAGTTTGTTCTTTTTTCCCTCCCTAAGTAAGAGACAGCGACGGAGAGGATCGATGAGACTTGCCATGGGCTTCTATTTGGAGTTCTGGAGTTAGTGAAAAATTAGTTTCCTAAAACAACAAAGAAAGCAAGCCTCCGGAAAAAGCCCACGCCCCTCAAAGGGAGCGGATGTAAAATGGAAGGGAACTGAGTGCTGGAACCTCAGCGGGAGCCGTTGCTTTGGAGAGGAGCTCCCTGCAGCAAACACCCGGGCGGAAAGAAAGAAAGCTGCGGGGCGGCCGACCCCACATTCCGGCGCAGGGCTCGGCTGGCCTGCTGGGGGCGGGGTGCCAGCCCACCCCCTACACCGCTCCTCCCCTCTCCCCCTCCCCAGCCAACAACACCCCCCTCCCCTCCTTGCCCGGCCTCCCCACTCCCCCCACCGCCCCAGCCTTTGCTAAACCCCAGAGGATCCCGATTGAAACAAAGAGAGTGGTATGCCCTCAAAAAAAAAAAAAAAAAAATCTTTTCCCTTCGTGTAAAAGGTGATATGTAGAAAATTAATTACAGGAAATGGCACAGAAAAAAAAAAAAGCCGCAACATTTGTCTTTAAATTGATGCCGTTCCCCCCTCTCTGCTCCCCTCCAGGCTCGGCCCTGCGCAGACAGGCACCGCCTCCCACCCCCTCCCCCAACTCTTTTATTATCAGTTGAATCACGTCTCGTGCCAAGCGAAAGGTCATTTCAGGTCATCTTGGAGATGAAAGGACGGGGTAGCGTATGTGAAGGTGCTGGAATTGGCAAGCCAAAAAAAGAGAGAGAGACGGAGAGCGGGATGGGGAGAGGAAGCGGGAATATGAGAAGCTCCCGCATTCTAACAAGAACGTGGTCCTGCCAGAAAGAGAGGAAATGTTTCAACGCATGACAAATGCTACCCAATCTGTAGCTAATTCCTTATAAAAATAAGAATGTGGCTTACAGCGTGAGATGTCCAGAGAGTAATGACAGTTTCTAATTGCTCTCACCCGGAACCTCATTTTTGACCACTCATCGGCGAGAGAAATGCTGCCCCGTTATTGAGAAAGTCCATGTTCTGGAAACAAGCCCGAGTAAATGGGGGCTTGGGGACCAGGCAGAGGGGCAGGACTCAGAGCCAGGAATGGGGGGTTGAGGGGGGGTGGTCGCCTTTCGGAAAGAGGTTCAGAACCACCAGGGTATGGGGGCAGTATGTTTGCCTTGTTTCAGTAGCAAGCACAGATCTCTTTGTTTGGAGATAAGAGGGGGGAAAAAAAGGAAAGAAAGAAAAGAAACCTTGTATATTTTTTTTCTACAATGTTTACTGGGTAGAGTTGGCCTGGTGGTGGTTGGTTTTTTCTTTTAAATCTTCTAAAGAAGATACCACTACCTCCCTTGAGTTTTTAATTCAATGCCATTTCAATAAAGACAATTGGCTGTCTCTAAATTCTTTGCCAAGTGCATTTTCCCCTTCTTTTCCTTCCCACTGCTGCATTTGAATGTCCTGTATTTGCCTCGCTAATTTTTTTCTAAGAAACAAGGACTCTTTTTTTTTTTTTTTGCAATAACACCAATGCCAACAGCAATCCATCAAGAGAATGGGAGGTTTTGGGTAATAAATTGTTTGCTTCCAGATTCCGAAAGGCTCTCACATGGGAAATTCCCATCCCCACCCCAGCCCCGTGGCCTCTGCTTGGCTGCCTCTTCTCACTAGTCAAACTCCTTCTACCATCTTCCATTCCTGCCACACCCACAGAAATTCAAACCTGGAGGCTTTTAAGGAAACCAGTTAAAGTAAGCCGATGAGTGACAGGATTTGTCACAGAAAAGGCAGGGATTTGGTGAGAGTCATCCATTTATCAACCTATCCTGGAAAACAGTTTTTTTGTAGTAGATACCACACACCTCAGTGTGTGGCACATGCTAGAAAAACCTGCCTCCATGTGCCTTCTGATGTAGGAATGATGTCAGGGTTCGGAGCCAACAGCCAAGAAAGAATTCTCCAGACATCTTTGGTGCAAAAAGTTGGTCTTATTAAATCTAGGGAACAGGACCCGTGGGCAGAAAGAGCTACACCGGGGTCATGAGGAGGGGCCCATTACATACTTTCAAGTTGGGAGGGGGTTAGGGACAGCACAAGCCTCCAAGGTATTTTGGAAACAAGATTTCAAGGACCTTGAGGGGGCTGGCTAGTGTTAGGAAAAGGTCATTTATTACTGTCTAGTAAAAACCCCAGTCATGAGACCCTTCACATGTGTATCGATGGGCCATATGCTTGGGGGATGATTGCCAACATGTATCTTGGGGGGTAGAGATAAAGGAAGTATCCAAAGGAATTTTTATATGTTAAAGAAGACTTACAGGATCCTGGGGTGGGGGGGGTGGGCATCAGGATAATGTTAAGCTAAGGTTGCCTTTTGCCTTCAGCAAAGTATTAACATCGAGGCAGCTGAGTTCCTAGAGGAATGTTCCTAGAGAATGAAACACTCTGCCTGTTTCAAGGACTTGTCAGTGGGCTGTAGGCAGTAAGGAAATTTAATTTTTTCTTTTGCCTTCGTTTCCCACATCACCCTCCATATAACGATCTCACACCATTATGCAAACATACCCACTGAAGTTATACCCATTCCCTCATCACTAGAGTTCCATGTTTCTAGAGAAACATAGTTGTTGTTGCTGTTATTACTTGCCTTGTAGTTGTTAGTTGCAGAAATTCCAATTTTCTGGTTATTTGAAGAGAACGGACTACCATCCGTTTATTCAGGATGGAGAGTGAAGACGGGGACATTGTGCAGAATGGAAGGAGGAAGAAGCAGAGTAGTCCGTATGGTTGGGAAATACACCTTGGTTTAGCTGAAGTCAGTAACTGCCTAATTAATAACCAAACTGCTGCTGCTCGATGGATAAGGACTGGCCGATGCTTACACCAATCAGAAAATGTGGGTACCCACAAGTAACCTGTGAGAGCTCTCAGGGCATTAGTCATTTTCCATTGCTTAAGTGCACCATGATGAAAGATCCCCCCCGCAAGGCAAATGTGATACCAGATTTGAATGCTGCCATCCCCGAGAAGACGGCAATGTTCCTCTCCTAATCACTGCTGTTGAACAGCACTGAATCCTACAAATGAGCAAAGCAGTAATGCTCCTCCAGGTTGGTATCTTCCCAGGTCTCCTGTAGTCTAACAAGAGCCTGAAGGTTGACGAGAAGTTCTGACAGACTCAAAATACACTCGGGCATTTCCCAGCATTCACAGGGAAGGAAGAAAGGAAGGAATCTAATATTTCTTAAATAATCATGCACTTCATGTGAGTATAACTAATTTTGTCTTCACAGCAACTCTGTTAATAAGTATTACTTTGTTCACTGATGAGGCAACAGACACAAGCAAGATCTGTAACTTGGAGAACACCACTCATCTAACCGAAGAATGGAAGCAAGCTCATGTCTATTGAGACTTCCCTGTCCCTCTCTTTCTAACACATAACTTCCAGATAACTCTATGCTATGCCTAATATCGTCTCCACTTTCCAGATGAAGAGACTGAGATTCAAGGAACTTAAGGAGCTTGTCCAAAGCCATAAAGCTAGTAAATGAAGGAGCCAGAATTCAAACTCACATTGCTCTGACTCCCAAAGCCCCGGCTCTTCCATTACTATTGATACCTCCATACTAACCCAAGAAGGAAGAGTGAAAAATTAGTCCTGAGCCTTGTTCCCAATGGGATATTACACAAAATATCCCCAATCTCTAGGAGACAGAAAAACTTACCATGGCACTTGTCCAGAGAAGTACATGTCCTGCGCATGAGGGCATCACGACAAAGGCCCACAGGCCTAGAGGAAAACATTTCAGACAGTTTCACGGAGGATGGCAAGTAATTAACCTCTAGGTCTGATTTTAAACTAAGACCTCATGAGTGTCATTGGTTTGTTTCATGTTCTAAGACCCCAAAAGGGAAATTTGTGGAAGTCCCAGAGCCTACTCTCCTTCTTGCTTTTGATTGTTGAGTCTGAGACCATTCTCAAATGTAACCACCAAATTTATCATTTTCAAAATTGACTTGGCCATCTCAGTGAATGGCATTTATTTATTCAACAAATCGTGACCTCTAGTACCAAGCAATGTGCTACAGGTTGGGGATATATCAGGTTTGTTCAGTTGACTGCATAGTGCTGCCATTGACTGTTTAAGGAATCAGAGGAGGAGGAGGAAGAAAAGGAAGAGAAGGAAGTTGGGTTGGAGTGGGTGGAGAAGGTAATGAATAAAGATGGGGCAGACTAAACTGAGTCTGAAGTGGCTTCAGAAACACCCACTGGAAAAGCCTACAAAGTAGCTGAGATTCTGAGTTTGGCTCTAAGGAGAAAGATCTGGACTAAAAATACAGACTCAGGAGGGACTGACATATGGCAGGGGGCAACTGAAGTCCTGGAGGTAACCAAGATCATGCAGAGAAACAGGGTAATGTGGGAAGAGAAATGATGAACAGAGCCCTGAAAAACACAATGTCCAAGGGATACTCATGATCACCAGGCACTTTCTCCAATCTCATATGTAGCAAACTAGATAGCCTTTCATTCATGCATGCATTCAACAAGCACCTACTGATTACCTACTATGGGTTAAGTGCTCATAATACAAATGAGTAAGACATGATCCCTTGCCTTGAGGGGATTTAAGAGAGATATATTATAATAGATTTTATATACAGAGAGCTACCTACATTTTTTCTGGAGCAGAAGGAATGAAATTGGTGAGATAGGGATTCATAGTGGAAATAAGGTTTAAACTATAGCTTGCACAATGAACAGGTGAAAATATCAGAATAAATCTGATTTCTGTACATTTTATGCAATATAGACACTTAATAAATGCTAATATTTGGGATAGACCAAAAATGTGCTGAGAAGAAACAGAATATAACGGAAGAATCACCTTGGGAACAATGTCAGTGTGGTAGGTATAAGGAACACCAAGGGAACATGCAAAAGAAAGAAGGGGAAGAAAGCTAAAAGGCAGAAAGGAGTTTCTGTATTACTAGAGGAAAGGATTTCATTAAGCAGCAACAAAACTGGAAAGAACAGTTTGGGAAACTTCCTTAGTGCACCAGGGGGAATAAAGCATCCAATTTGGGAAACCGGAAAGAGCATATTGGCCAACGTTCTCCAAAGGCAATGGAAGCAAATTGGAGGTACCCTAAGAAAAAAGAAGGGTCAGGGGTATTTGTTATATGAATGATATGGTGGTAACAGGACTCAAAAACAGGGATAGAGCTGGGTCTAAAGATGGGGCTGGAAGCATGAACTGGAGAGCTCTTAGAAACCCAAGCCTGCCTCTACCTCTCTGTCTCAGCCCTGCCTATCTGCTTAAAACTTTTTTCTCTGCTAACCAACTTTCTCTGCATCTCAGGCCCCATGCTAGAATGTGGTGCGTAACAGTTTACGTGCTGTGGTTCCTGCCTCAGACAGCATTTAATATACTGTTTTTGAAATCAGATTCCAAACTGAAAGACAACAAATAAAGCTGGCTCACTTTGAATCAGCTGTCCACCTGTGGCACAATCACATGGCTGGGAGGCAGGGCACATGGAGGGTGGAAATGAGACAAGGGAGTGGCTTCTTTATTGAACATAGACCCTCAAGATGTCCAGAAGACTCTGCAGTTGAGACTTTGACACAAATCCAGGCTTGCGCGTGCAACCTATCATAGCAGGCATCCTATCCTTCAGGAACAGAAGACTAAGCAGCAACTGAGCTACAAAACTAAATCAGGTGAAATAGGAAGAGAAAACAGACATATATGAAGTTTGGCAATGTTGGCCCCTGACGCTGTGGTAGGTACGTATAACTGGTCTCCCCATAATTGTCCACATTGGGGAAGACTAGTTTATGGCAATCTCAATAGCTGGGCCAGGATGAAGGTGAGGTGAGTGAGGCAGGGTCATGCAAGTTCAGGGCAGGATTCTCTCTGTTTGAAATTTTGGTATTTTTTTTTCACTGTTAACTTTTGTGCTTTTGTTTTTAAAATATTACACCAAGGTGTCATTTATCTTGATTACTGGTGTTTTGGGTGCCTCTTTAAATTTTGCACCTGAAGCAGGTGTAACACACACCTCACTCACCCTTGGAAAAGCATGTGATGATTTGAATAGCACCTTGTATGAAGAGAATCTTGAAAAAACTTAGTGAGGTCAGTTTAAGGTTTATTAGTCAAGATTGCAACTAACAGAAACAATTCAAAGGGGAAAAAAACCTTTAGTCCCGTAAGTGGTTACATCAGAGCAGTGGTTAAGATAAGGGACTTTTGTCTGGATGTTACTCTGCTGACTTAGCAGTGGTTAAGATAAGGGACTTTTGTCTGGATGTTACTCTGCTGACTTAGCATCTATATGGAAAACCAAAAAAAAAAAAAAAAAATCTACAAAATAAAAATGAAACTAGAACTAGTAAGTAAACCTGATATCATATGGCCTCATCTGAACTTGATTATATCTGCAAAGACTCTATTTCCAAATAAGGTCACATTCACAGGTACGGAACATATTTTAGGGAACACAATCCAACCCAAAATGTCTTGTGTCCTACAACCTTGCTAAATCTGCTTACTAGTTCTAGGATCTTTTTTTTTTTTTTTAATTTTGTAGATTGATTTGGGACTTCTATCCTTCAAAAATGTGAGGGGATAAATTTCTTTTTTAAGACACCAAATTTGTGGTGGTTTGTTACAATAGCCCTAGAAAACTAATACCCAGGGTCAATATGCAAAAATTATTTGTGTTTCTAAAAAGTAGCGACAGTCAGGTGAAAATTAAAATCTTTTTAATACCATTTAAAATAGCCTCAAAAGGGGCACCTGGGTGGCTCAGTCGTTAAAATAGCCTCAAAAATATGAGATATTTAGGGATAAATCTAACAAAGAATGTGCAAACTTCATACACCAAAAACTACAAAACATTACTAAAAGGTCTTAAAGAGGATGGAAGTCAATGGAGAAACATTCTGTGCGCATGGATTGGAAGGCCCGGTATTGTTAAGATGGCAATTCTCTACAAATTGATCTACAGATTTAATGCAATCCCCTGCAAAATCCTGGCAAGCTTTTAGAAATTTACAGGCTGATTCTAAAAGTTACATGGAAATACAAAGAACCTAGGATAGGCTGAACAATTTTGAAAAAGAAAAATAATCTGGAGGAATTACACTAATTTCAAAATTTACTACAAAGTTACAGTAATCAGTCGACATGGTACTGGCATAAGGATAGTCATATAGATCGATGGAACAGGAAATAGCCCTAACATGTGATCAATTGATTTTCACTGAAGGGACCAAAAACCTTGTAGATAGGGACAGCCTTTTAAAGTCAAAGGGTGCTAAAACAACTGGACATCCATACACACCCCCCAACTTGCACTATACACAAAATTTAACATCAAATATATTAAAGACATAAATCTAAGAGTTAAAAACTGTAAAATGTCTAAAGTAAAACACAGGACAAAATCTTTGTGGTCTTGAGTCAGGCAAAGATCCTGTATATAGGACAAAAAAAGAGCATGAACCATATAAGAGAGAAATTGGTAACTTGAAATTCATTAAAATTTAAAACTTCTGCTTTTCAAAAAACCTCTTAACAACGGATAAGATGCACACTGGGAGACAATATTTGCAAAACTTATATGTGAAAAAGAACTTACATTCAGAATATATAAAGAAGTCTCAAAATTCAGTAAGACAAACGATCCATTAATAAAAAGGGCAAAATTTTTGAATGCATATTTCACCAAAGAAAATTTAGGCCAATAAGCACATGAAAAGAGTCTCAATATTTTTAATCAATAGGGAAATGCAAATAAAAACCACAATAAGATGCCACTATACGACCCTTAAATGGCTAAAACTTAAAAGATTGACAATATCAAGTAATAGCAAGGAGGGACACCTGGGTGGCTCAGTTGGTAAAGCGTCTGCCTTCGGCTCAGGTCATGATCCCAGGGTCGGGAGATCAAGTCCCACATCAGGCTCCTTGCTCAGCAGGAAGTCTGCTTCTCCCTCTGCCTGCCACTCCCCCTGCTTGTGCTCTCACTCTCTCTCTGACAAATAAATAAATAAAATCTTAAAAAAAAAAATGGAATGGCGAGGATACAGAGCAATTGGAATTCTTATACCTTGCTGATGGGAGTGCAAAATGATATGGCCACTTTGGAAAATAGTTTGGCAGTTTATTATAAAGCTCAACATACACTTCCCATATGATCCAGCAATCCCACGCCTGGGTGTTTACCCTACGTAATAAAAATATGTATCTATATAAAGACCTGCCTGCAAATGTTTATAACAACTTTATTCTTAATGAACAAAACTTGGAAACAGTCTACATGTCCATTGAAACTGGACTAGTGAATTAATAAAGAAATTATAGCTGACCTTGAACAAACACAAGTTTGAACTGCACAGGTCCACTTACACACAGATTCTTCTCAATAAATACAGTATAGTGGAGGCGGAGCAAGACGGTGGAGGAGTAGGAGACCTGGATTTCCTCTGGTCTCGGGAATTCAGCTGAATAGGGATCAAACCATTCTGAACACCTACGAACTCAACAGGAGATCGAAGAGGAGAGTAGCAACAACTCTCTGAACAGAGAAGCGACCACCTTCTGGAAGGTAGGACGTGCGGAGAAGTGAATCAGAGGCGATATTCGGGAGGATAGACGGCGGGGAAGGGGGCCTCCGGCGGCCGCTTCTGGCAAGTGCTAGAGCCGCGGAGCACAAAATCGGAACTTTTAGAAGTCGGCTCCGCTGAGGGACGTCGCTCCAGTGGCTAAGCGGGGGGTGGAACCCTCGCGGGACAGTGTGGTCTCAGGACCCTCGGGGTCACAGAAAGACCGGGGGTGCCTGAGTGCACCAGAGCTCCCAGGTATCGGAGCGGGGAAGCCGGCTGCAGAGACGGAGCCGAGGCGCGGGCTCTCAGCTCGGGGTGGCCATAAACTGTGATCCGCGGCCCAGTCGGGCCACTGCTCCTCCAGCAGGGACCCAACAGGCAGCAGATGCAGGGAGACTCCCCTTCCTCCCCCAGGAGGAGCGGCGCAGGAGTCCACCGCAGGGATCTGCTGGGTTTGGAGACTCCACACAGGGTTGGGTGCCAGAGATAGAAACACTTGGTCTCAGGCCGGGTGAGCACGGAGTGCGGCCGGAGACCAGGGAGACGGGAGTGACTGCTTTTCTCTGGGGGCGCACTGAGGAGCGGGGCCCCGAGTTCTCGGCTCCTCCGGGCGGAGATTGGGAGGCCATCATTTTCACTCTCATCCTCCAAAGCTGTACCGAGAGCTTCCAGGGAACAAAAGCTCCCAAGAGCAAACCCGAGCAGATTGCTTAGCCAGGACCAACAAGGGCAGGGCAATTCCGCCTCCGGCAAAGACATTTGGGAACCACGGCAACAGGCCCCTCCCCCAGAAGATCAGCACGAACAGCCAGCAAGCCAAGACCAAGTTTACCGATCAAGGAGAACAGAACTCCAGCGCTAGGGGAATACTGCACATAGAATTCATGGCTTTTTTACCATGATTCATCAGTCTTTCAAACTTGATTTTTTTTAACTGTTTTTTTTTTTTTAATTTTCTTTTTCCCTTTTTCAACCAACATCTTATCAATCCCTTTTTAAAAAAAAAATTTTTTTATTTTTCATTTTTAGAGTCATTCTATCCCTTCAGAGTAGTTACCCTTATTTTTGGCATATATATATATATAAGGTGTTCTCTCTTTAAGATTTTGAGATACAGTTTCTTCTAACAAATCAAAATATACCCTGAATCACTAGTGTATGGCTTTGTTCTAGTCTCCTGCCTGATCACATTCTCTCCCTTTTTTTTTCTTTTTTTTTAATCTTCTTTCTTTTAGCAAACAACTTCTTATCAATTCCTTTTATAAAATCTTTTGTAATTTTCATCTTTACAATCATCTTCCATCCCTTCATTGTATCAACCCTTATTTGATACATACATAAGTCTTTCTTTCTTTAAAATTTTAGGAGGCACTTTCTTCTAACAGACCAAAATCCACCCAAAATCTAGTGTGTGGCACTGATCTACGCACTAGCCTGATCATATATGATCATATTCTGTTTTTTTTTTGTTTTGTTCTGTTTTTGTTTTTATCTTTTTTTTCTCTCTCTCTTTCTTTTTTCTTTCTTTCCCTTTCTTTTAACCTGGTTTCAGGTCTTTTCTGATTTGTTTAGAATATATTTGCTGGGGATATTGTTAACTTGTTAGCATTCTGTTCTCTCATTCATCTATTCTCCTCTAGACAAAATGACAAGACGAAAAAAATCACCTCAGCAAAAAGAACAAGAGGTAGTACTGTCTGCCAGGGACCTACTCAATACTGACATTAGTACGATGTCGGACCTAGAGTTCAGAATCATGATTTTAAAGATACTAGCTGGGCTTGAAAAAAGCATGGAAGTTATTAGAGACACCCTTCCTGGAGAAATAAAAGAACTAAAATCTAACCAAATCAAAATCAAAAAGGCTATTCATGAGGTGCAATGAAAAATGGGGGCACTAACTGCTAGGATAAATGAGGCAGAAGAGAGAATCAGCAGTATAGAAGACCAAATGATGGAAAATAAAGAAGCTGAGAAAAAGGGAGATAACTAATGGATCACGAGGGCAGAATTTGAGAGATAAGCGATACGCTAAGACGAAACAACATTAGAATAATTGGGATCCCAGAAGAAGAAAGAGAGAGAGCGACAGAAGGTATATTGGAGCAAATAATAGCAGAGAACTTCCCTAAGGTGGGGAAGGAAACAGGCATCAAAATCCAGGAGGCACAGGGAACCCCTCTCAAAATCCATAAAAATAGGTCAACACCCTGACATCTAATAGTAAAACTTATGAGTCTCAGAGACAAAGAGAAAATCCTGAAAGCAGCTCGGGAGAAGAGATCTGTAATCTACAATGGTAGAAACATTAGATTGGCAACAGACCTATCCACAGAGACCTGGCAGGCCAGAAAGGACTGGCATGAGATCTTCAGAGCACTAAACGAGAAAAATATGCAGCCAAGAATACTATATCCAGCTAGGCTGTCATTGACAATAGAAGGAGAGATAAAAAGCTTCCAGGACAAACAAAAACTAAAGAAATTTGCAAACACGAAACCAGCCCTCCAAGAAATCTTGAAAGGGGTCCTCTAAGCAAAGAGAGAGCCTAAAAGCAGCACAGACCAGAAAGGAACACAGACAATATACAGTAACAGTCACCTTACAGGCAATACAATAGCACTAAATTCATATCTTTCAGTAGTTACCCTGAATGTAAATGGGCTAAATGCCCCAATCAAAAGACACAGGCAATCAGATTGGATTAAAAAACAAGACCCACTGATTTGCTGTCTGCAAGAGACTCATTTTAGACCCAAAGACAACCCCAGATTCAAAGTGAGGGGGTGGAAAACCATTTACCATGCTAATGGACACCAAAAGAAAGCTGGGGTGGCAATCCTTATATCAGACAAATTAGATTTTAAAACAAAGACTAATAAGAGATCAGGAAGGACACTATATCCTACTTAAAGGGTCTATCCAACAAGAAGATCTAACAATTGTAAATATCTATGCCCCTAACATGGGAGCAGCCAATTATATAAGGCAATTAATAACAAAAGCAAAGAAACACATTGACAACAATACAATAATAGTGGGGGACTTTAACACCCCCCTGATTGAAATGGACAGATCCTCTAAGCAAAAGATCAACAAGGAAATAAAGACTTTAAATGACACACTGGACCAAATGGACTTCACAGACATATTCAGAACATTCCATCCCAAAGCAATGGAACACATTCTTCTCTAGTGCCCATGGAACATTCTCCAGAATTGATCACATCCTAGGTCACAAATCAGGTCTCAACCGGTACCAATATTGGGATTATTCCCTGCATATTTTCAGACCACAATGCTTTGAAAGTAGGACTCAATCACAAGAGGAAAGTCGGAAAGAACTCAAATCCATGGAGGCTAAAGAGCATCCTACTAAAGAATGAATGGGCCAACCAGGAAATTAAAGAAGAATTAAAAAAATTCATGGAAACCAATGAAAATGAAAACACAACTGTTCAAAATCTCTGGGATACAGCAAAGGCAGTCCTGAGAGGAAAGTATATAGCAATACAAGCCTTTCTCAAGAAACTAGAAAGGTCTCAAATACACAACCTAACCCTACACCTAAAGGAGCTAGAGAAAAAACAGCAAATAAAGCCTAAACCCAGCAGGAGAAGAGAAATAATAAAGATCAGAGCAGAAATCAAGGAACTAGAAACCAAAAGAACAGTAGAACAGATCAACGAAACTAGGAGCTGGTTCTTTGAAAGAATTAACAAGATTGATAAACCCCTGGCCAGACTCATCAAAAAGCAAAGAGAAATGACCCAAATCAACAAAATCATGAATGAAAGAGGAGAGATCACAACCAACACCAAAGAAATACAAACAATTATAAGATCATGAGCAACTCTATGCCAGCAAATTAGATAACCTGGAAGAAATGGATGCATTCCTAGAGATGTATCAACTACCAAAACTGAACCCAGAAGAAACAGAAAACCTGAACAGACCTATAACCACTAAGGAAATTGAAGCAGTCATCAAAAATCTCCCAAGAAACAAAAGCCCAGGGCCAGATGGCTTCCCAGGGGAATTCTACCAAACATTTCAAGAAGAATTAATACCTATTCTCCTGAATACCTATTCTCCTGTTCCAAAAAATAGAAATGGAAGGAAAACTTCCAAACTCATTTTATGAGGCCACCATTACCTTGATCCCCAAATCAGACAAAGACCCCATCAAAAAGGAGAATTACAGACCAATATCCTTGATGAACATGGATGCAAAAATTCTCACCAAAATACTAGCCAATAGGATCCAACAGTACATTAAAAGGATTATTCACCATGACCAAGTGGGATTTATCCCTGGGCTGCAAGGTTGGTTCAACATCTACAAATCAGTCAACGTCATACAATATATTAACAAAAGAAAGCACAAGAAATATATGATCCTCTCAATAGATGCAGAAAAAGCATTTGACAAAGTACACCATTCTTCCTTGATGAAAACTCTTCAGAGTATAGGGATAGAGGGTACATACCTCAATATCATAAAAGCCATCTATGAAAAACCCACAGCGAATATCATTCTCAATGGGGAAAAACTGAGAGCTTTCCCCCTAAGGTCAGGAATGCAGCAGGGATGTCCACTATCACCACTGGTATTCATCATAGTATTAGAAGTCCTAGCCACAGCAATCAGACAACAAAAAGAAATCAAAGGCATCCGAAATCGGCAAAGAAAATGTCAAACTCTCACTCTTTGCAGATGATATGATACTTTATGTGGAAAACCCAAAAGACTCCACCCCAAAACTGCTAGAACTCATACAGGAATTCAGTGAAGTGGCAGGATATAAAATCAATGCCCAGAAATCAGTTGCATTCCTATACACCAACAAGACAGAAGAGAGAGAAATTAAGGAGTTGATCCCATTTACAATTGCACCCAAAACCATAAGATACCTAGGAATATATCTAACCAAAGGGGCAAAGGATCTGTACTCAGAAAACTATAAAATACTCATGAAAGAAATTGAGGAAGACCCAAAGAAATGGAAAAACGTTCCATGCTCATGGATTGGAAGAACAAACATTGTGAAGATGTCAATGCTACCTAGAGCAATCTACACATTCAATGCAATCCCCATCAAAATACCATCCACTTTTTTCAAAGAAATGGAACAAATAATCCTAAAATTTGGATGGAACCAGAAAAGACCCCGAATAGCCAGAGGAATATTGAAAAAGAAAAGCAAAGCTGGAGGCATCACAATTCTGGACTTCCAGCTCTATTACAAAGCTGTCATCATCAAGACAGTATGGTACTGGCACAAAAACAGACACATAGATCAATGGAATAGAACAGAGAGCCCAGAAATGGACCCCCAACTCTATGGTCAACTCATCTTTGACAAAGCAGGAAAGAATGTCCAATGGAAAAAAGACAGTCTCTTCAACAAATGGTGTTGGGAAAATTGGACAGCCACATGCAGAAGAATGAAACTGAACCATTTCCTTACACCGCACACAAAAATAGACTCCAAATGGTTGAAAGACCTAAACGTGAGACAGGAGTCCATCCAAATCCTAAAGGAGAACACAGGCAGCAACCTCTTCGACCTCAGCCGCAGCAACTTCTTCCTAGAAACATGGCCAAAGGCAAGGGAAGCAAGGGCAAAAATGAACTATTGGGACTTCATCAAGATAAAAAGCTTTTGCACAGCAAAAGAAAGAGTTCATAGAACCAAAAGACAACTGACAGAATGGGAGAAGATATTTGCAAATGACATATCAGATAAAGGGCTAGTATCCAAAATCTATAAAGAACTTATCAAATTCAACACCCAAAGAACAAATGATCCAATCAAGAAATAGGCAGAAGACATGAACAGACATTTTTCCAAAGAAGACATCCAAATGGACAACAGACACATGACAAAGTGCTCAACATCTCTCGGCATCAGGGAAATCCAAATCAAAACCTCAATGAGATACCACCTCACATCAGTCAGAATGGCTAAAATGAACAAGTCATGAAACGACACATGTTGGCAGGGATGTAGAGAAAGGGGAACCCTCCTCCACTGTTGGTGGGAATGCAAGCTGGTGCAACCATTGTGGAAAGCAGTATGGAGGTTCCTCAAACAGTTGAAAATAGAGCTGCCATACGATCCAGCAACTGCACTACTGGGTATTTACCACAAAGATACAAATGTAGGGATCCGAAGGGGTATGTGCACCCCAATGTTTATAGTAGCAAGGTCCACAATAGCCAAACTGTGGAAAGAACCAAGATGTCCATCGACAGATGAATGGATAAAGAAGAAGTGGTATATATACACAATGGAATATTATGCAGCCATCAAAAGGAATGAGATCTTGCCATTTGCAACGACGTGGATGGAACTGGAGGGTGTTCTGCTGAGTGAAATAAGTCAATCAGAGAAAGACAGGTATCATATGACCTCACTGATAGGAGGAATTCTTAATCTCAGGAAACAAACTGGGGGTTGCTGGAGTGGTGGGGGGGTGGGAGGGATGGGGTGGCTGGGTGATAGACATTGGGGAGGGTATGTGCTATGGTGAGCGCTGTGAATTGTGCAAGACTGTTGAATCACAGATCTGTACCTCTGAAACAAATAATGCAACATATGTTAAGAAATAAAAAATGAAGAAGAAGATAGCATCAGGGGAAGAATGAAGGGGACTAAATCGGAGGGGGAGACGAACCATGAGAGAGGATGGACTCTGAAAATGAAACCGAGGGTTCTAGAGGGGAGGGGGGTGGGGGGATGGGTTAGCCTGGTGATGGGTATTAAAGAAGGCACGTTCTGTGTGGAGCAGTGGGTGTTATGCGCAAAGAATGAATCATGGAACACTGCATCAAATACTAATGATGTAATGTATGGTGATTAACATAACAATAAAAAATTTTAAAGTAAATAAATAAATACAGTATAGTACTGTAAATGTACTTTCTCTTCCTTATGATTTTCTTAACAACACTTTTTCTCTAGCTTACTTTATTGTAAGAATACAGTATATAATACATAGGGTATACAAATTATGTGTTCATCGTTATTGGTTTAATAGGTGTTTATGTTATTGGTAAGGCTTCTGGTCAATGGTAGGCTATTAGGAGTTTAGGTTTCAGGGGAGTCAAAGGTATACACAGATTTTTGACTCTGCAGGGGGTTGGCACCCTAACCCCCAGGTTGTTCAAGGATCAATTGTATTGTATTTCCATACAATGGAATACCACTCAGCAATAAAAAGGACAAATTACCCATATATGAAACAATACGGTTAAATCTCAAAAGCACAGACTAAGTGAAAGAAGCCAGAGATGACTTATATAACCTTCTGGAAAAGACAAAACTAAAGTGACAGGAATGAGATCATTGACTGAGGACAGGAATGGAAGCAGGAGACTTACTGCAAAGGAGAATAAGGGAGGTTTGGGTGGGGGATTTGGAAATGTTCTAAATATGGACTGTGATGATGGTTACATAACTGTAAACGTGTGTCAAAACTCACTTAACTGTATACTTAAAAAGAATGAATTTTATTTTATGTAAATTACACTTCAATAAAATTGACTTAAAAATAAAGAAGCCTGACTGAAATGACCGAGCGCTACGCTGAAAATGTGTTTGAGCCAAATACAAACTTACATATTGTTAAAGCCCTATTTATTTTTACTGTATGTTCACAAAATAAGAGCAAGTAGAAGATCAGCCTCACACATTTTTCATAAATTAATTTGTTGCAAAATTTTCCACTTTGCATAGACCCGCATGCTGGGCATATCTGTGCATTAATTAAAATCCTTCCATTCCCTCTTACAGGCGTGTTGACCTCCTCCTGTTCCCTAGGCTAAGAGATCCAAGAACACAGATGCTTACTCACAGCTAACCCGTTCAGAGCTATATTCATTCTCCTCTTCCAAGCTTTGGGCACCATCCCAGGAAAAGTACACAAAGAGGAAAATATAATGAAGAGTTGACTTCATTTCCAACAGATCCACTATCTGATGGCTTCCACAGAGAGGCTGACTGACTCTTATTGGTGCAGTTTCTCAACACTGTCTACTAAACTTCAGCATATCTGGCAGCAGTCAGTCCTAGAGTTCAGGATAGGGAACCATTTTTCTTTAATGGATCATTGACCCAAATTAAAAATCAGTTATAGACCAGACACAAAATAGGTCTCCTGGTGGAGATGAACCTTGAGCCAAATTCTGAAGGAAGACTGGAACATGAGTTGGCAGAGAGAAAGGGGAAAGAAATCATCTAAAGCAAGGGACCAAAAAGAGAACAGTGAACAGGTCTGCCTGACTGGTTCAACAATCTTCTCTTGGAAAATGTAGCAGTGTCCCACAGAGTCCATTCATCCATGAAAAGCACAGATTTTCTATGCCTCCTACCTCCCTTCTTTTCAGACTTCTCAACATGGCCAAGCTGCTTTCCCCTCAAACACTTGGGCATTTTCCCTCCCTACAAAAAATCACTTCCCTGCAGGATAAAGTTGAACCATTCATCCCGACATGTAGTAATGTTTAAATCTGCTCCCAACCTGCCTCTCCACCCAAATCTTTCGATAACTACTAGTTTTCATAAGCACACCACTCTAGCCAAACTTTGCAATTCATCATTTAGGAAGGTGTCAAATAAATTGCCATTTCCCTGCTTTTGCTTACACACACACTTCTCAGGAAGAATGCTTCCTTTCTCATCTATAGTCTTTGTGTGCCTACCTTCCTTAAAGAACTTAGCAAGTCCCCCAAGAAAAGTCATTATTCTGGGTGCTTGACATCTGCTATCTCATCCAATCTTCACACCTATAATATGTGTAAGAATCTCACTATTCTCTAGTTAAGAAAGCTAAGGCAAGTAGTTGAGTCTCTTGTTTAAGGACAAGCTGCTAGAAAGAGCCAGAATAAGGATTCAATAGCAAATCTTAATCATATCAAAGTTACGCTATTCTATATAGTATTCTGTGTCTCTGCATGGATCCTGAGCATGTGTGCTTTACTTTGTGATGATATGTGGGGGTCTGTGTAATTTTTCAAATAAGGTGGGCAGAGACTTTATCTTTAATTGTACTACCTTTAAGCTTTAAGGATGGTATTATACAAGTTACATAGTCATCCCGGTATATCGTATGGGAAAATATTTGATGAACAGCCTCCCTTCGCTCCTACCAACCATTTAGAAAGTCATAAGTTATTTCTGCAAAAGATTCATCACTGGTAAACAACACAAATGGATTGACTGATAGAATGCAGTCTTCCAAAGAATTCCCGAAATTTCTTTTTTTAAAAAGACTTTATTTATTTATTTATTTATTTATTTATTTATTTATTTATTTATTTTATTTGAGAGAGTGAGAGCGAGCAGGTGGAGGAACAGAGAGAGAGAGACAAGCAGACTTGGCGCTGAGTGCAGAGCCCAGTGGGGGATTTGATCCCATGGCTCTGAGATCATGACCTGAGTTGAAATCAAGAGTCAGATGCTTAACCGACTGAGCCACCCAGGACCCCTCAGAAATTACTTTTCAATATCAGATCCTGTGTTCATGTCCACCAAAGACATGTATAAAAATGTTTATAACAGGGGCACCTGGGTGGTACAGTCGGTTGAGCGTCCGACTCTTGATTTCAGCTCAGGTCATGATCTCAGGGTCCTGAAACTGAGCCCCATGTTGGGCTCAGTGCTCAGTGGGAAGTATGCTTGAAATTCTTTCCCTACGCCCCTCCCCCTGCTCTTTCTCTCTCTCAAATGAATAAATAAATCTTTTTAAAAGAATTTTTATAAAAGATTTGTTTGTAATAGTTGAAACCTGTAAATAACACAAATATCCATCAACAATGGAAAATATATGAAAATTAAAAGTGTGGGATATTTATACAATGAAATACCACATAGTAATAAAAAAACTACTGATATATGCAATAATAAAAATGAATCTAACAGTAACAGACACATGAAGAGATGCTCAGCATCATTAATCATCAAGGAAATGCAAATCAAAACCACAATGAGATACTGCCTTACACCAGTTAGAATGGCTAAAATCAAAATGACAAGAAAGAACAAGCGTTGGTGAGGACGCGGAGAAAAAGGAACTCTCATGCACCATTGGTGAGAATGTAAATTGGTACCACCACTGTGGGAAAGCAATATAGAGGTTCCTCAAAAAGTTAAAAATATAAATACCATATGATCTAATAATTCCACTATTGGGTATTTACCCAAAGAAAACAAAAACGGTAATTCAAAAAGATATATACACCCCTATGTTTACTGCAGCATTATTTACAATGGCCAAGACATAGAAGCAACCCTGGAGTCTGTCAATAGACAAATGGATAAAAAATATGTGGTATATCTATACAATAGAATATTACCATTGCAGCCAAAGAAAAGGATGAGATCGTGCCATTTGTGACAGCATGGATGGACCTGGAGGGTATTATGCTAAGTGATATAAGTCAGAGAAAGACAAATACCATAGGATCCCACTCATAATTAAAATCTAAAACAAATAAATAAACAAAAAGCAGAATCAGAACTGTAAATACAGAGAACAACTAGTGGTTGCCAAGGGGAAGGGGGGTGAAGGGTTGAGCAAAATGGGTTAAGGGAAGAGGGAGATACAGGCTTCCAGTTATGGAATGAGTAAGTCATGGGAATAAAAGTCACAGCATAAAGAATACAGTCAATGATATTGTAATAGCAATGTAACAGGACATTATACTATATACTTGTGGTGAACACAGCATAATGCATAAACTTGTCAAATCACCAAGTTGTACACCTGAAACTAATGTAATACTATGTGTCAACCATACTCAAAAATTAAAAATAATAAAAATGAAACATAAAATTTCTTTAGACTCTAAAAGAAAAGAATCACAGACATAATATTAAGTGAAAGCAATCAGACCTGAAGAGGATATACTATAGGTAAAGACCATAATGGAGTGACAGAGACTAAATTTACCTTCCCACCTTAAACAATTAGAGAAATGACTGGTGATCACTGAGAGAAGAGAAGCAAATAAGGTGAGCCCTAAAATTGTCCCCTGCTAACTACCTGGGGAGACATTTTCCAAACTGCAGCTCACTGAATTGAGAAGATGGATAGAATTCAGAATTGAGGGACAGCAAGGAAGCTAGAATTTGTGAAACAAAATAGTAGAGAGGAGGATGCATCACAGAGAGATGGTGTCAAAGACCTGCACTGATCTGCAAATGTGAGGGAGGAAGCTGCCTGAGGTCAACTGAAGAACCAGAAATCAGTAGGCAGATCAATTCTTAAAGCTCACATGACACTAGAAATAGTTTATTTCCAACTAGCCCAAGTGAAAAGGCCTCCTAATACTGGAGCAACAAGTAGAATCCTCAAAAGGGTATTGCATCAATGGTAGGGTCAAATTAGCCCTAGGCATAAGACTGCTTAGAACCTGCCCTAACAAAACTTAATACCAGGGATGCCTGGGTGGCTCAGTTGGTTAAGTGTCTGCCTTTGGCTCAGGTCATGATCCCACGGTCCTGAGATTGAGTCCCGCATCAGGCTCCTTGCTCAAGAGGAAGCCTGCTTCTCCCTCTGCCTGCCACTCCCCCTGCTTGTGCTCTCTCTCTCTTTCTGAAGAATAAATAAATATTTTTTAAAAAACTTAAAATCAGTCCTTCTTGATTCCAAGTAATTTGTATGCATCTTAAAGCAAAACCTCAATCTTTAAAGGAATACAAGAAAATCCAGCATGTAGCAAGGTAAAAATCTGTAATGTGTGGCATTCAATAAAAATGACCAGACATTCGTTGTTCACTCCTGTTTACAGCAGAATTAACAATAGCTAAAAGGTGGAAGAAACACAACTGTCCATCAATAGATGAATGAAAAAACAAAATGTAGCATATATACATAAAATGGAATAGTATTCAACCTTAAAAAAGAACAAAATTCTACAATATGAATGAACTTTGAGGACACTAAAGTAAGTCACAAATAAGTCAGTCACAAAAATCCAAACTCCATTTATATGAGATACTCAGAGTAGTCAAATTCATAAAAACAGAAAGTAGAATGGTGATTGTCAGGGACTGGGATGAAGGGCAAATGGGGAATTGTTCTGTAATGGGTATGGAGTTTCAGTTTTCAAAGATAAAAAGTTCTGAAGATTTTTTGCACAATAATGTGAATATATTTAACATTACTGAAATGTACGTTTAAAATGGTAAAAATAATAAATCTTATGCAGTGTGTATTTTACTACAATTAAAAATAACTTTTAAAAAATGACCAGTCATGCCAAGAATCAATAAATACATCTATAATCTGGAGAAAAGTCAATTAATGAAAACAGACCCAAATGATATAGATGAAAGAATTAGCAAACAATTACATCAAAACAGCTATTATAAATATTATAAATATACTTCATTTATTCAAGAATCTGGAAGAAAACATGATTGTGATGAGTAAAGAAATGGAAGATATAAAAAAGAATTAACTGGACTTCCAGAGTTGGAAAGAAAATATGGGAAATGGAAAAACAAACTGAATGAAATTAATAGCACATTAGACATGTAGAAGAAAAGATTAGTGAACATAGAGACAAAGCTGCAGAAAATGCTACGAAATACAGAAAGAAAAAAAGACTAAAAAAATGAAGTTTATCAGTGCACTGTGGGACAGTATCAGGCAGTCTAACATATGTGTCATTGGATTCCCAGGAGAAAAAGGGGGTTGAGGAAAGATAGTGGACATAAAAATTACTTGAAGAACTAATGATGGAAAATTTTCCAGATTTGGTGAAAATTATAAGCTTGTAGATAAAGAAGCTTAAAATCCTTTAAGTAGAAGAAAATGAAGAAGACCACAAGACATATCATAATCAAATTGCCAATGATAAAGAGAAAATCTTAAGGGCAGCCAGAGTAAAAAGACATTACATACCGAGGACCAAAGATATAATTGGTAAGAGACTTCTTATCAAAAATCATGCAGGTTGGGATGCTGGGTGTCTCAGTCGGGTAAGCATCTGCCTTGGGCTCAGGCCATGATCCCAGGGTCCTGGGATCGAGCATCGGGCTCCCTGCTCAGCGGGGAGCCTGCTTCTCCCTCTGCCTCTGCCCCTCCTGCTTCTGCTCTCTCTCTCTCTCTCTCTCTCTCTCTCCCTGACAAATAAATAAATAAAATCTTTATTTAAAAAAAAAATCATGCAGGTGAGGGCACCTGGCTGGTTCAGTCAGTGGATCATGTGACTCTTGATCATCAGGGTCATGAGTTCAAGCTCCACATTGGGCACAAAGCTTACTTACAAAATAAAAATAATTAATTAATTAATTAACCATCATGCAGGTGAGAAGACAATAAGCAGACATCTTTAAAACACTGAATGAAACAACTATTGATCTAAAGTTCTATACTTCGCAAAAATATCATTCATAAATGAAGACAAAAAAAAAACTTTTTCAAACAAACAAAAGTGAGTTAATTCATTGCCAGCAGACCAGCATTACAAGAAATTTTGAAGGAAATTCTTTTGGCAGAAAAAATACAATACCAGACAGAAACTTGGCTCTACACAAAGGAACAGAAGACACCACAAATGGTTAAGTATGTGTGTAAATATAATAAACATTTAAGGGGCACCTGGGTGGCTCAGTTGGTTAAGCACCCGTCTCTTGATTTTGGCTCAGGTCATGATCTCAGCGTTGCGAGATTGAGCCTCATGATGGCCTCCATGCTCAGCAGGGGAGTCTGCTTGAGATTCTCTCTCTCCCTCTCCCTTTGTCCCTCCCCTGCTACTTGCACATGCTTGAGTGTGCTCTCTCCTTCTCTCTCCCTCTCTTTAAAAAGAAAGAGGAGGGGCGCCTGGGTGGCTCAGCTGTTAAGCATCTGTCTTTGGCCCAGGTCATAATCCCGGGGTCCTGGGATCGAGCCCTGCATCAGGCTCCCCACTGGGCAGGAAGTCTGCTTCTCCCTCTCCCACTCCCCCTGCTTGTGTTCCCTCTCTTGCTGTGTCTCTCTGTCAAACAAATAAATAAAATCTTTAAAAAAAATAAAATAAAAGGAAAGAGGAAAAGGAAAAAAAAAGACACATTTAAAAATTGTTTTCTAAATTTCTGTAAAAGATAACTGACTCTGAAGTAAAAATAACAATATGTTATGGGGTTTATAACATTTTCAGAAGTATACTAGCACAAAGAACAGGAGGAGAAATTGAAGTATGCTGGACTAAGAGTTTTATGGTGTACATGAAATAGTTTAATGTTACTTCATAGTAGACTTAATAAATTAAATATTAAAATAAACTGTAGAAAAACTAGGAAAGGTAGTATAGGTGCTAAGTCAATAACAGAAATAAAATGTAAAATAATCATAAAAAGTATTCAAAAAAGAAGACCGCATAGAAGGGAAAAAGTAGGAAAGAAGAAATGGTATGAATAGAGAACAAAAACAAGATGATATATTTAAACCTCAAAGAGTGTATACTATGATAAAATGTTAATGGTAGAATCTGGGTGTAAATATGTGGATGTACACTGGAAAATTATTTCCACTTTGACATATATTTAGAAGTTTCCATTAATAAAATGTTGGAAAAAATGCATTTCAACCAAAAGAAAAAAATATATATATAGTATGTAAATATAAAACATACATTAAACAAAAGTTTGTAAATATAAAATATATGCTTCATAGTGCCTGGCTGGCTTAGTTGGTGGAGCATGTGGTTCTTGATCTTCGGTTTGTGAGTTCAAGCTGCACGTTGGGTGTAGAGACTACTTAAAAGCAAAATCTTTAGATAGATAGATATAGTATGATCCAATTAATATGAAATTCAAAACAGGCAAAAATAATCTATGTGGATAATGGCCAAACCAGTGGTCACCCTTGGGTGTGGTCTGGAAGAAAGCTTTCTAGAGTGCTTTTTGTGATGCTGGAAATGATCTATTATTATCTTGATCTTGGTGGTGGCGGTGGTGTGTGTGTGTCTGTGTGTGTGCGCACATGTGCAAAAATTCATCATTAGATTTTTACAGTATGTGAGTTATTCCTCAGTTTTAAAAAAATCTTACCTGTTAAGTTCAGAGGTCATTAAGGATTTTTAAAAACCATTATTTTTCCTTACTTATAAAAATACATGGGACAGTAAATTCTTTCTCTAGGTCATTAAGAGAATAAAATCAAATGTGAATATTTTAGTGACAGGTTGGATTTTATATTTTAGAGAGTTTGGGGTCTAAATTATTCAGGATCTCTTAGCTTCACAGTTTCAAGCTGGCATGCAAGGGTTTCAACACCATCATAATTCAAATTTCTGTACTTGCCACCCTTGTATGTATTTCACTCCTGGACGTCTCTACTTGTATACTTCACCATTACATCAAGAATCTTAACTCTAGAAGCAAGTTCACTATCTCAAAGTACCTCCTAGATCCCTCCCCAAATTCCATCTCATTATTTTTCCCTTTTTGTCGTATTACTACTAATCTAATTGTTACCCACTTGAAAAATCATCTTTGAGTTTTCCCTGTCTCTAACTCACCAAGACTTTCTATCCTCCCTCTTTAATATCTCTGATTTGTGTCCTTTTGGCCATCATCTTATCAGCTTGTTGAAATAAACTTCTAACCAGTGTTCTGGCTCCAGTCTTTTTCCTCGCTATCATCATACCACCAGATAAATCTTCCCTCTGTGTTCACGACCCTCCCCTTCTGCCAATGTTTCAGTTGGTCACCATCCTCTGTAGGATAAAATTCAAACTCTTTAATATAACATTCAAGACCTTCTGTGCTGTCCCAATCTATCTTTCCAACCTAATCTCCCAGTGGTCCCCACCATGTCCCCAGCACACCGCTAGACTAATTACTAATTAAATGTACTGCGTAGAGTCTTCCACCTAGACTTTTGCTCACATTTTGATCTCTGCCTAGAATATACTTCCTTTTCATTATATTCAATGATCACATATCCCTAAAGACTAAGATGGACATTTACAGTCTTCCTGAGATATTTCTGGCAAAAACAACTTTCTCTTTGGAATGCTTTTATCATTTCTCTATATCATTCCCCAGGCAGGAATTCTAGGTTATGTTTCTTTCTTTCTTCTTCAACTTTTTTATATGTCCATGTCTTGTGTCCACAAATCTAGAGGAAGCTCTCTGAGGACAAAAGCCACGTTGAGATTTGGAGTGCTTATACGATAAATAGGAGGAGATTTTGCAAGGGGAATGGTTCACATGTGGCACTTCAATTATAAAACGGAAGAATCTGTGTGAAGTCCTCTGTGCAGACTCAGGAAAGCTTGATTCGCAACTGCATCTCCAAACTGCATTTCTAAAACTGTTAGGTGTCTGTTCATCTAACGCTCGGACATGAAGACAGCATACTATCCTTACTCCGAAGCACCCAGGTGCCAGTGTATTTTTACTCAACTGAAAGTTAGGAGTTTGAAGGTGTGGACTCCAGTTCTATTTCTGTTGCTAGCTGGCTGTGTGATCTTGAATCAGACTCTCGACCTTGTCTTCTGCATCAGCAAAAAGAGAAATCTGGACCAGATGAGTTCTAATTCTCCTCTAGTTCTGAAGTTACATTGGTATTTGTCTTCTATTTATCTCATACACCTCCTATTAGCCTCACCTAGCAAGAGTTAGAGCTGGCAAAGAAGCTTACATTTATGGGGCACCTGTATCAGCTTGATTAATTCTGGCCATGGCCCCTATTGTCCTACAGGCTCTGAGGGTTTGAGGAATTTGTCTGACAAGTTCTGACATCAACCAAGAGACAGTTAAGAGTTGATCCCCAGAATTTCCAAACTGATCAGCCCCAAAGCCAAGTTTTTTCTACGATTCAGTGGCTCAATTGACATCTGTTCAAAAAAATGAATAAATGCATAAATCTGAAGCATTGGCCAAGGATAAATGTTGACATATATTTATGTCACATTTATTTTTTTTAAGATTTTATTTATTTATTTGACAGAGAGAGACACAGTGAGAAAGGGAACACAAGCAGGGGGAGTGCGAGAGGGGGAAGCAGGCTTCCTGCAAGCAGGGAGCCAGATGCGGACCTCGATCCCAGGACCCTGGGATCATCTGAGCCGAAGGCAGATGCTTAACGACTGAGCCACCCAGGTGCCCTTACGTTAATTTAAATAATAGTCTTGCTATATAATGTGTTTCTTAGGACTTATGCCAATGTCAGAATTAGAATACTTTACATTTGTACAACCTTTTACAAGTCACCTACGTTATCTCATGACCCTAGCACCCTTCCAGTGGGAGCAACAGACATTATTATCACTTTATAAAAGAGAGAAAACCAAGACCTGGAGATGTTAATCAACTCCCCCTAAACAAAGGTAGCTGGTGTGGAAATAGCGTAGTAGAGTGTTCAAGGCTCTGGCTTCTGAAACTCTACAGACTTGAGTTCAAATGCCAGCTCACTCACTCACCTGTGTGACAACAGGTGAGTTACATAACTTCCTCTTATCTAGGAAATCGAGTTGCAGAAGCACCTATCTCATAGGATTCTTAAGAGCATTAAATGAGAAAATGTGAGGAGCTTAGTATTATGTCCAGCATAGAGTAACAAATACTAACTCTTATCAATGGCAGAAGTCCTACATCTAAATCAAAGTAGTACGTTCTTTCTACTAGACCTCATGAACTTTTGATAATTCCAACAATCTCCTCTGGATAAGATTTAAGACTTAGCTTCTTACTCAATTCAGTGCTATAGTCAGGTGTATTATAGCAAACTGGAGGGGGTGTTAATAACCTACCCGCAGTAAAAGATGGACTTCGGAATTATTTTCTAGAAGTGGTGGTGGTTGATTTGCCTTGAACCATTCATAAACTCTTGCCCAGTCCCCAAATGACCAATTACTGCACCTGCAAGATCACTCTGCCAATTGAAATGCCTTCCTAATTGTGGATCAGTTTTCCTCCAGGTAAAGATAATCAGCCATAGGGGGACAGAACCCAGGAGTCTAGCCTCATTAGCATCAAATGCTAAATAACCGTTTTAACCATTCCAAGTTCATATCAGTATTTATTCAAATATACCAAGTTAATTTCTTGATTGTTAATGGAAGATCCTCAGTCTCAATAAAGAATTAGGCTCTTATTTTCTTATGTTCCATAATAGAAGCTGGAAAGAAATTTTAGAACGAGGGTACCGTTTTTTCTTTTTTTCACATTCATTCACTTTTAAAATACCTGGAGTTTCACAATGAGAGTGTTTATGTAGTAAGTGTCATTGGTTGTGGGCATGTTGGCAGTGAATCAAAACCCCAGCCAAGTTTTGCAGTTGTAATTTTATTTTGATTTTAATTAGTATCAATTAGGACCAAAAAATAGACAGCCTGGATAAACAATGTGAGGTTGCCTTTAACAAGTAAATTAGATATTTTGCAGGAAAGGAAAGGGGGGAAAAATTAAGGGAGACTCCACTTTTTTTCTTCCAGCCCCCTACTTCTCCCCTGTGGCTGCTATTGGAGGCAACTCTTGCTTTCAGAGTGGTATCTATGTTAATGTCTCTGAGAGACCCCCTATCTGTTTAGGAGTATCAAAGGTGGGAAATGTACACATCTCAGAATGCCTCCCTATATAATAATAGGGTCTTATGTTGTCTCTAAGTATTGGGCCCCTGCCTCACATATGAAGACCCTTTTCGTCTGAGTTCTTTCAGGTTTATAATTTTCAGAAACCATTGAGAAATTCCCCTTTCCCCTTTTGTTCCTGCATCCTTAACTCTAAGCCCAGGTTATGTTGTGAACAAGAAACTCTGTAATGGAAGGCATCCAGTGGTATGCCAGTAACTATTAACAGCTCTCTAAAAAAATGTGTATATGTGTATGTGTGTGTATGATTATTAAAATTTTTTTATACAGGGACGCCTGGGGGGCTCAGATGGTTAAGTGTCTGCCTTCGGCTCAGGTCGTGATCCCAGGGTCCTGGGATCGAGTCCCGCGTGGGGCTCCCTGCTCAGTGGAGAGCCTGCTTCTCCCTCTCCCTCTGCCTGCAGCTCTGCCTGCTTGTGTTCTCTCTATCTCTCTGACAAATAAATAAAATCTTTAAAAAAATAAGTAAGTAAATAAAATTTTATTATACAAAGGATACATAGTGTAGAATTTACAAATAATGATAAAATATATAATACTCTATCATAAATCCCATGTAATCAAATGCCTCTTATAAGGTATGCTTTCATTAACTTTTACTAAACTCTTGTATCCATAGCTGTTAAGAGAGGCAGTCCATTCTGGACTCCAGCATTCCTGCATGTCCTTGTTGAGTACGCCAAATCCTATGACCTAGCCATCTTCTGACACTGAGCAATTCTTGCACCTTGTCACATAGGCAATTAAGTAGGTGAAGGTGACCACAGTATGACTATGCGGGGACTGGCTTGCATAGCCTCCAGGAGGGCCTTCCTAGTCCAGAGTGGCCAGTTTCAAGCTACCAGTGTGATTTCACTGAATGCAGAGTTAGAAAGAGATGAGCCTCATGCCATCATATAGTATTTCTATAGTGCAGACACAGTAGACCTGAATGACCTCACGGGCATAGATAATAGCCCAGTGTAGTAGAAATGATTAGGAAATGATAAGTGATAGTACTTATTTTGCTTTTAATATAATTCAATGTACTTAATTAATGTAATTAATTGCAAGTTTACATAATTTTTAAGAATGTCCACATTTGGGGCGCCTGGTTGGCTCAGTTGCTTAAGCGCCAGACTCTTGATTTCAGCTCAGGTCATGATCTCTGGGCCAGGGGATGGAGCCTCAAGTCAGGCTCTGCACTGAGCCTTGAACCTGCTTGAGATGCTCTCCCCGCCACCCCTCCCCCCACTCACACTTGCTTGCACTCTCTCTCTTTCTAAAACTAAAAATTTTAAAAAGAAAAAAGAATATCCATATTTAGCAATCAACAAGCAAAATATGTGAAAATATAACAGTCACCTCTTGGGAGCCAGCCAAGTACATCACTGAATACATCTCAGCTTGGTGGCTAAGTGCTCATCCACTTCTTCATGACACTGCAGACCTTTAAGGACTCTGAAAATGAGACAGGGAAGGGGTGTCCCAGAAACCGAAGGCACCAGCCTGCCCCTTTCATACAGAATATCCGCCCTCTCCAAATACTTCCTATCACTCAAATTTTGATGTAGATCTTGTGTAGATATGAGCTTTCCGTCTCAGTGTTTCATACACTGTTGAGATCACCAAATCAGAAACTAACTAAACAGAATCCAGATCAAAGCAGACAAGTAATAAGCAAAGTTTCCAAACTTGGAATGGGGGAAGGACTATGCCATCGGGTCCTTGGCCGAAACTGTTCTTGAGGTTTGAGCAAACTTAGGTCCTACCCATGGTTTCCCAGGTTTCAAGGACAAGACCAAGAACTTCTTGGCTCATTACCTAAGTTCATCTGTTTACCTGCCCCTTGTGAAATCTGATTGGAGTTTGTCTATTTAGAGGCCTGTGTCTATTTTGGGTTGTTTGGCTTTGAGAAAAGGAAATCACAGGGAACCTGGAATCCTAATTAGTGATGATCAGATAACATTCACCCACATCCTCTTCATCAAAGCTCCATAAATACTATCTTTTTATCAGATCCCTCTGGTGTCAAATACCAGGACTGCACCAGGAAGCCTTCTCCTGTTGATGTCTTATTGAAAAAAGCAAAGAAACAAAATACAAACAAAAACACTTGTAACTTAAGTACACTGGTTTCCAAAATAATAATGTAGTCTCTTCATAGGAATCCATAATTAAATGTCAAATATATACATATATACATATACACATATATGTATATGTGTGTAGCTATATAAGATAGATAGGTAATTAATGTAGATACAATTTTTATTCATTCACTTTTATAGATCGTCTATAGGATATTTTTAAGCATGCTGCCTTTTCTCTCATGCAACTAAGCAAAGTCAGGGTACATTTTTGAAGTCTTGACTGAATTGTGCGTACATGCATTCCCATGGGTAGAAACATATTTTGAATCACTTTAGCCAGGCTGATCCTCTAAATCAATGGTTCTCAACATATTGGACTCACATGAAGAACTTTTAAAAATTCTGATGACCCCCTGAAACTAATATAATACTGATGTTCATTATACTTGAATTCTAAAAAAAAAAAAAAAAGTAAATAAAAACAAATTCTGATGCCCAGGTCAAACCCCAGTCTAATTAAATCTCTATTTTTTGAAGTTCCCCAGATGATTTTACTGAGAAGTCACGATTAAGAATGACTTTCCTAGATAATCAGTGAATTTGTGTTAACAGTTCAGTGAATGATGTCTCCCACCTTTTCTTCGATGCTCAGATATATTCTAATATATAGGTTTGATCCATCAACAATAGCATCTTATTGCAAGCAACATTCTGCAACTTGCCCTTTTAACCCAACAATTCACCATGGCTATCCCTCTAGGTCAACGCATACAATTTTAATTCACAGAAAAATTTTGTTAGAGGACTGGCATACTAAAAATAGTATTTTGAAACTAATAATATGGTGGCATCATGTAGGAAGAAGTGAAGAACAAAAAGGTCAAAGATCTCTTGATAGAAGTCTAAGAAAATAGTCCGGGAATGAGAACCGAGGTCTCCCAACTAGACGGGTAGCAGTAGGAATGGAAAGGGATAGACCAATGTTAAGAATTATGAGGAAGAAAGAAATATTGACCTTAACAACTGACTGGTATAGGCTACAGGGAATTGGAAAGAATCAAGAACAGATTCAGGGCTTCAGCTTGGAAGTCTAAAAGCATAATTTAAAGGAAAAATGATTAGGAGGGCAAATTAAATGAGGAAAGAATGATTGATTCAATTTTATACAATCCTCACAGCTTGCCCTACAGACTTCAGACTTGCCTGGCTAGCCCCCACAATCATGTACACCAAAATCTTGCAATAAACTTCTTAATATATACCTCCTACTGATCTGTTTCTCTGGTCAACACTGACTAATACAGTGGCCTCCAATAGGAGGCAGGAAAGGAAAGGGAGAAAGGGGAGATGGAAGAAGAAAGAATGAGGAGGAGGGTCTGAGAACCTGAGAGGGAGGGGATAATTTGGGACAGCCGCTGGGAGAGTGCCCAATAAATAAAACTGTGTATTCATCCTGTCTCCCCACTTATACAATTACATCACTAGGGGTTAAATCTGAATATTCCATATTTCTTTTGAAATCTTCCATTATACCTAGCACGTTGTCCCTGAATTGGGATATATTTGTTGCCTCACTGATTCTTTCCTTGGAAACCTATCGATGTGTTTCCTTACTTCCATTCTTTTGACCCATCTTTTAAGGAAGGTAGTAGATGAAAGATTTAATGAGAACAATTTCATGTCTTTATTGTCACAGATCAAGGGGATCCTATGGCTTTCTCCAGTTTTTTCAGAACTCCGGTTTTAAAAAAAAGTTAGAGGAGCTGTTATTTATTGAGTGTCCCAATTATCCAGCAACATGATTCATAGGAACCCTACAGAAATGCCACATAAACTCTGGACTACCTAGTATCTATAGATATGACAATATAATCAAGGTACTGCCCAGAACAGATCTATCAGTGCACAACCTCCATCTGTCATTGTTTTACATGGATAACGGAGGAATTCTTGTCTATAATTAAATAAAAATTATTGTGGAGAACTGGTGATCTTGCTTTCCCAATACTCTCACTCATTTTTTCTAGTCACGCTAATTCACAGGGGTGGACACAAGACTTCAGCTAAGTCACAAACCTAGTATCTTCTCCTCTGGTCCAAGGAGAAGACCTAAAACCAAAGCCAGCCAATCAGAATTCCTAGAATTTTCACTCTGGAGCCAGGAGAGTGAAAACTCTTTCTTCCTATACAGTGGAGAGTCTTGAGCCCAGAGCTACAGGTTGCCATCGACCATCCACTGAGGAAGTCTGCCTACAAGGGAAGAGAATTAGCCAATTCGTGGAGAAAATCAGACCAGGAACAGAGGAGGGATACTAGCAGCGCTGTGTCCTTGTTTGAATTGCCCCTAGCTGCACCTTGTCCTTCCTGGTTACATCATCCGATGTGGTCCCAAACTAAAGTGTTTAAGCTAGGTCAAGTTGGCCTTCTGTGTCTTGTACCCAAAAGAGTCTTAACTAATGCAAATCCTAATCAAGGAGAGAACCCCAAAGATTAGAGCTGCATAAATGGGATGAAATATCAAGTTCTAGCACAGAGGCAAGCTTGTAAACAGGAAGCGAATCTGGGAGCCAGGAGCCAAAGAGATCAGGAAAAGGTCAGGGATCAGTGTACAAAGCAAGTTGTGCTGGCTTTTCAGCTATTGTTTCTTAGCTCCCAAACTACTCCTCTGGACTCTGCTTCTTGACACTGGGCAGGGACTCGGAAACCCTCGCTCCTCCTTTGCCAGCCAGATCCCTGTTGGGCTCTGTCAACAGACTGCAAGACCAGAGGAGGGAGAGGGGGCTTTTTCTTCCTGTTTACTTGCTGTTTCTGTAAGTGCTGCCCAGAAAGTGTTTCATCTCAGGGGTGGCAGTTAATTCCAGGACCAACTGGTTCAGGGTCTAGCTTTCTCATTCTCCCTTATCATGGGGCCCCCTCAGAGATACCAGCATCAACTGACCTGGACCCCTTCTTCAGATGTCTGACTCCCACCCCCACAGGCTTCCCAAACAGAGCTCCTGAGGCACCAGCAAGATTAGAATGCCCTCTTCTCAGTCCCGTCTTCACGGGGTCATTCCTCAAAGCTCTGGGGTCTAACACTCCAGACATGTCTCTTTGCCCTTCCAAGGGAACAGTCCTAGCAACTCCATGTCACTTTGGTGTTCCTTCTTTGCCTTTTCATTCTTCCAAGAGCCATTTAACAAATCCTTAACATGAAATTCTCTGTGTTTAAAAATGCCTATGGTTTCTGTTTGCCAGATTAAACCCTGCTTAGGGTTGTGTTGATGAACAAAAGTGGTCATCAGAGCAACATTAACACAGGCTCCAGGCTCCTAGCTGTCCAGGAATCTGGGAGGAAATCAAGTGGCATGGACATCTGAGAGGAAAAGTTAGATTTTGTGGGGAGACTCCCTTACTATTTAGGGGAAAATGTTGTTATTTTTGTCGATTCTTAACTATGTTTGAGGTGTGTTATATACGTTATATTATTTAATCTTAAAAAGTACCTATTTTCGGGACCCCTGGGTGGCTCAGTTGGTCAAGTATCTGACTTCAGCTCAGGTCATGATCTCTGGGTCCTGGGATCGCATTGGGCTCCATGCTCAGCAGGGAGTCTGATTCTCCCTCTCCCTCTCCCTCTGCCCCCACCCCGTGCTCTCTCTCTCTCTCTCCTCTCTCCCTCTCTCTCAAATAAATAAAAATCTTTTTTTTTTAAATACCTTTTTTCATCATTTCATAGACTAGGAGCTGAAAGAGGTTAGTTAGCCCAATGCTACCCAGCTAGTAAGTAGTAGAGCTGAGAATAGAATCCGAACCAAACCTTCACCAAGATTCATGCTCTCTGCATCTGGAAGCTGTCAGAACACCCCTGTGGCTTCAGCCTCAGGACAAGTGAGGTCCATCTTGATGCCCCGCTTTGGCACACATGTCTTAGACTGTCCAGATGGCCTTTTCAAGGCCTGATTACCCACTTAGGGCATGCAGGAGGCCCCTGCACTAAAGTGATACTCCACACAGGGAGCTGGGGGTGGTAGACAGCTGGAAAAGGTAGAGTTGGTCTAACTGAAGCACCCCAGTAATGTGGGTGGAGGAAGAGAGTGGAAGTAGAAACAATTAAAACCATATTGGTTGAATCAATTAGTAGAAGACTACAGTGTAACCTAATGCTCAGTAAGGAAGAAACCCACTCGTTCTAAATGTTAGCATATGCCTCACCATTACGCAGTGTCTGGCCCTAGCAAGCAGCAAACTTATGTCCCAGTCTGAGTTTCCATTTAGATCTAGGTCATGATTCAGAACCTTTCATTTTGTGTAAGACATTCTGCACAAGGGTGGCCCTTTCTTGGACTTTCTGATGCTTTGGTCTCCGCGGCTCAACCACTTCTTTATGAGCTAGACATGGTCAGTGCTGACAAAAAACAGGGGCTTAGGAGCTGCAGTTCCTGGGAGGAAGACCAACTCAACTGCTTACTGTAGGATACTGAACAGGCGACTTCATCTCTCCTCCCTCCCCCTCAAAAAAATGAGATGCTAAAAATAACCATCATATGTTTATTTTCTATTATTATTTTCTAGGTATTTTGTTAATATTTGATATGCACTGCCTCAGTCTAATCCTCACAAATACCCTATTATTATCCCTGTTCTACAAATAAGAATCCGATGCTCACAGAAGTTAATGGCTAGCCTAAGGTTCACAGCTAGGAAGTGCAGAGTCAGAACTAGAAAACAAGTACACCTAACTCAAATGCCCATGCGTTTGGCTTCCACCCATGAAAGAGCAAGTGGCACAAGACTTGCTCTCCCGTTATAAACAACTAGAAGCTAAACAAAATACACAAAACAGCTATTCTCAGAGATTGGACTATAGGCAGCACAGGGCTGCAATCCAGGAGAGGAGGGAAATGGCAAAGTGATCGCTATGAGGCCCATCTTTCTCTCTGGACGCAAGGTGTAGGCTGCACTACACAGTGGGAACCCAAACATAGCCCCAGGGTTTTACTGAGCTGAAGAGTGGGAGATAAGAGTTCAGGGGTGCCTGAGTGACTCCGTCGGTTAAAGGCCAGACCCTTGATTTCAGCTCAGGTCTTGATCTCAGGGTCATGAGCTCAAGCCCTGCATTGGGCTCCACACTGGGCATGAAGCCTACTTAAAAAAAAAAAAAAAAAAAGAGTTCAGGTACAATAAAGAAGATGGGACTTGAGGGGAAGAGTATGGGAAAGGAAAGAACTATGCAAAGAAAGAGATCCAGAAATCTACATAACAGTCTCTTCAGGTTTTTGGCTAAACACTAATCTATGGAAGTTTATGAAGAAATTCTACAATGCAGGACAAAAATTGACTCACTTCCAAGGGAGCTATAAGCTGAGTGACTTCCTGAGCTCACACATGCCTAGAAGTTCTCAAGTAACTATCAACCAGAATGGAGAGACCTTGTTGAACATGCAAAGCATTGAGAAAAGACACCAGAAAAGTCACACCTTGGTAGTGTGGCTACACTAGTCCCAAAACAAAGCCTCAAAGGTATCAAGTTGATCTATAAGGAATTTTACAGCCTGCCAAACTAACCTCAACACGTTTATTTATTATTTTTTTAACCTCAACGTTTTTTTAATCTATTCTTTTTTTTTTAAGATGTTATTTATTTATTTGAGAGAGAGAGAGAGAGCACAAGCCAGGGGACAGAGGCAGAGGGAGAAGCAAGCTCCCCACTGAGCAGGGAGCCTGACGCAGGGCTCGATCCCAGGACCCTGGGATTATGACCTGAACGGAAGGCAGATGCCTAACTGACTGAGCCACCCAGGCGCCCCTAACCTCAACATTTTTAAAGAAAGACAACAAGTGCAAATATTCAACACATAACATTCATAATGTCCAACATCTAATAAAAAAATTACTAAACTTGTCAAGAAGCAGCACACAAGGAGGAAAATATAAGTCAATAAGAAACAGACCCAGAAATGACAGAGGTAACAGAATTAGCATATGGACTTTAATACAGCTTTTAGAGGATTTAAATCAGGGATTTAAAGCAGGAGAAGCAAACTTCTTCTGTACAGGGCCAGACAAATATGTTAAGCTTTGTGGACCACATATGGTCTCTATTGAATATTTTTATTTTTTAATTTTTTAAAGACTTATTTATTTATTATTTATTTGAGAGAGAGAGAGAGCACGAGCAGGGGAGGAGCAGAGGGAGACAGAGAAACAGACATCCCCACTGAGCAGGGAGCCCAACATGAGGCTCCACCCCAGGACCCTGAGTTCATGACCTGAGCCAAAGGCAGACGCTTAACCGACTGAGCCACCCAGGCACCTCTATTTTTATTTTTAAAATATCCCTTTATAATGTAAAACCCATTCTCAGCTTATGGGTCATCAGTTAGATTTGACCCACAGGCCATAGTTTACTAATGCTTAATTTAAAAGAAAACATAAACAAATGTGGAAAGAAATGAAAGATATAAAACACACATAGAAAAAAATATGGAACTTCTAGAAAGGAAAACTATAATATTTAAATAGAAAATCTACTGGATTATAGCATATTAAAAGAAATATCAATAAACTTGAAAACATAGCAATAAAAACTATCTAAAGTATAATGGAGAAAAAGGGACTGGGAGTTAAATGGACAGTCTCAGTGACCTACAAATCAACCTCAAGCATCTAATACACATGTAATTAGAATCCCAGAAAGAGAGGACAGAAAAAGTAAAGAAGTCATGGCTAGATTTTAATGAATTTGATTTTCTAAAAAACATCAATTCACTTCACAACCAAATGGTAAAAAAAAAAATTATAAAGAGAAAAGTTTAGAAGCATACAGAGAAAAAAAATGCACATTATATTACCTGAAAGGGAAAAAAACCTATTCCATAGACTTCTTACCAGAAATAGCACAAGTCAGAAGACAATGGAACTATATACCTTCAAAGTGCTGAAAAAACAAAAAGATTTTCTTTACCTCTTCGCTAATCTGTCCCTCAATGAATATAGTAATAGCTCCTATCATGCACGGTTTTTGTAAGGACTTAATGAAATAGTATGTCTTATGAAAAAAAAAATCTCTAAATAAAAATTTACATGCAATCACTATATTTTAATAATATAACATAATGTTGTTAGTGTTATTATTACTATTACAATTATACTAGATAAGCATGAAACAATCACATTTTTATATCTACACTGAAAAGGCCCAAACTTCTAGTATGCTAATCTGCCCTAAAGGATCTGTCCATTTCATCTCCCACCTTCCCCATAACACATCCGCCCATTGAATGATCCCTGTTCTCTAATCCACTGTTTTCTCACTACCAAATCTTGATGCCTATTTCCAGCTACCCATTTTTCAAGGCGCATGTCAGCGTTCCATTCTCATCCTTCCCAAAGTCATTTCTTCATCTTGTCTGTTTCCCTAATGTATTACTTCTGCCACTGTTTCTCGGATTTACTGTTCATGTGACTCACCCAGAGTGAAATCTGAGCTCTGCAGTTTTAACAAACTCCCAGGTGATTCCGGGGCCCCTGGTCTGAGAGGAATCCACTTTTGGGTAGCCACGTCTTATATTCTGATCATCTCAGTAACTAGAAAAATAACTATGTAACGAAGAAAAGTGAGTGACTTTCACCTTATCAGTACGTAGCACCTAAAAACAGAGGTGTACAGCTAGCTGATACTAGCTAGCTGGCTACAGAGATGGAGAGAAATGTAAATAGGTATCACCTTCGTCAATCTTCTGTTTCCTGGCAGAGCCCTGACTTCTCCCTGACACGTGGGTCTGTGTCAACTTGTTAAGTGTTCCGGGAAAGGAAAACCCAGAGTGTCCTCGAAGCCCTCATGCCAATGTGCAGCCCGCCACTCTGGGAGAGCACCATGAGCTAATCTCATGAAAAATTCATTAAGAATGATACGGCTGGTAAAAGCGTCACTTATTTTGCCGAATTTGTAAATGCAGATTCACCGAAACTTTTTCTTCACACAAACGCTCTAAGTACCTACGGGGTCGGGAGTGAAAAAAGAAGCCCATGTGTGATAATCCTGTGTTCCCAACACAAGGATCATTCTAACGAAACACAGGAAAACATTCCTTCCAGGCTCTCATAAACTTAATGGAGTCCCCATATTTAAAAAGTCCCCGAGCCTTTTTTTTTCCCCTTCCCCTCCCCCACCCCCATGCTCCAAAGGCTCCTGGGTAGCATTGCCCTGCCCACCCTGTATCCTGTCATGTGACTGACAGCAGCGCTATCAGCACCTCTGTATTGTTTTGTGCTGCAGGACTCAACATGTGTTTCCCCTTTGCAAAAATGACATCATGTCTCAGGAAGTCTCTTTTCTCCAGCGGAACCAGCGGATATTCTCCGTCAAGCGTTTTGCAAATAAGAAAAGAAGATAAATTCATCCTGGTGCCGTTGTTTAAAGTGCACGTGCTTGCTGCAGAGTCTTCATGTCACAGACCAGCCCCAGTAAATTCATCTGGGCACTATGTCCCCCATGTCTTGCTCCCCCGTAAAACAAACAAGACCCGGATGAGGAGTAGAGTTTGTACTTCTCTGCTCTGCAATTCTTTATATAAAGTGCAGTTGTTTTCTAGACTGGCCGTTACCCAGAAGCCAGCCAGATGATAGTCTGACTTCCACTCTGATGAATGCTTCCCCCTGTTGCCAAAAGAACTGGGAATTGCAAGATTCTGAAAATGCCATTTCTTTCAGGATGCCTTCTCTTGACTCTCAGAGGAAGGCTCACAAAATCCCTTGCCCTGCCTTGTGTGAAAATAAAACTATCTGTGACTTTCTTTACTTTCCAACCAAAATTTAGTTGCCTTTGTTCCTCAATGTAAAAATGCCTTTCCATATTTGTACATTATGTAAAATCTTCCTTTCTAATCCCTTTTTAAAGGATTAGGTTTATGTGCAACTCTTTCTGAGTCCTGTATATGCCAATCCTTGTTTGTCAGACGTTGTGAGTAACCAGATGCCAGAGACAGAGATAATGTGGCTCTCTTTTTGTCAACACCCAGCAGAGCACCACAGACAATTTAGAGCTTATTTGATTATGACGATAATCCTAAAGATCCCTTAAATTTTTATAACACTTACAAGTTTAAAAAATAGTTTCCTGCCTATGATATCATCATTCTTCATTTATTTAACAAATAGTTATCGAGTATCTGCCTATGACAGGCGCCATGCAAGGCATTCAGAGGGGTAGATAAGAGAAGGGCAGCTTCTGCCCTCACTTAATTTACATTCACTCAGTGTTTACTTAGTTCCCCGAAGGTTCTGGACACTCTGTACTGGTGATATATTTAGAGGTTATAATTGTTTTCGTTTTATAAGTCAGAAATGGAGACTCCAAAAGCCGATGACTTTCCCCAGCCAAAGTGGTTAGCTGTGGGTGTGGGGGATGTGGCAAACACCACGTATTGGGTCAGAGACTGACCAGAGCCCCAAGAGCCAAAGATAGCCCGTATCAATGATAATCAGCTTCTAAGCCAAGGTAATAAATTATGCTGCCTTGCATATTGGAAAGAACATCAGACTAGCGATCAGGATTTGGATTTGGGTTCCACTTTATTATTTCCTAATGCATTAAAGAAGGTTGGCAGTTTTCAAACAGTGTTACACAGAGTCCTAGGGTTCCCAGGAAATGACCTAGGAGTCATAGGAGGATGAATGGGCTCCAAGCTTCTGTTCCAGACTTAATCAAAACACCAAAGCTTTGAGCAGGTTTATATACACTGAGGTTCTGCATATAATTTTCCTTTTAAAAAAGAAATTGAAAAAAACTTTTAAAAATTGGAAACCAATTAACTGGATAATCTTGAAGATTTTTTTAAAATTCTGATCACCTCTTACTCCCATAATCTCTTCATCAGTATGAGTTAAGAATCTGTTTCTTTTCTATTTGAGATGGTTAACGTGGGGCTCAATTCCCAACAACCTGATCAGTATGGTAGATTCTAGAATCTTGCTACTCAAAATGTGGTTCATGTATCAGCAGCATTGGCACCACCTGGAACCTTGTTAAAAATACAGAATCTCAGACCCCTGCCCCTGAACTCCTGAATCTGAATTTGAATTTTATCAAGATCTCCGAGTGATTTGCTGAACATTAAAGTTTGAGAAGCACTGATCTAGAAGATATTGGAATCTTTCCTGGTTGACTTACATCATTGATCCCCATCATGTTCTCCTCTCTTGGGTTTCTGGCAGAAAGGTTAGGATGGCTGGTCACTCCTCCCTTGTCCCACCTTTCCACAGGCTCCCTTTGCCCCAGGGAAAATGTAGCGTCAGCATTTGCCATTTCGCCCATATCCTAACTTATAACTTAAGAGTCACCATCTGTTAACTTACTCTTATCAATGGTCCCCTAATACCCATGACCATTTAGAATGTCAGGGATATTGAAAGCAGTTCTTCTCCAGTAGAGAGCTGGGGCTCCTTTGATGAGATCATCTTTCCAATCCAGTCCAAGCCTGAGACCCACTAATTCTATGATACAGACTTTCATAACAAAAACTCTCAGATCCTTTACAAATGGCCCCAGGCTTGTCCATGTGTTATTAAAGTTGGACTGAGTAATAAACGCTATAAATGTCCTAGGGAGACAGCACTCATGCCCAGTGAGCATGACATCCCATAATAGACCTATTTGGCTTGTTACCCTGGCGCCTCTCTCGACCCTGAGCTCTGGAAACCAGAGAAAGGCAAACATCAGAATGTCAATCCAAAGGCACAGACATAAGTATAAGATGCTTTGCTTGGAGAATTTTCATAAGATCATATTTCTGGCCAGATTCCTATTACTTCTGAGTTGTAGTCGGGAGGCGATTTTTTCATTAGCATTTCTCTTCCCAGAAGGAAAACATTATCCCCCAAATAAAATTCAAGTGAACTAAATCGCTTCCAACCTCAGCATCATTTCAGGCTTGGTGTCATTTGTGGATTCAAGATTGAGTCCTATTTAATCTGCTCAAGTTCTATTCCTAATAGGAAAAATGCCAAGAAACAAAGAAGAGATGCATCTCATTTTCAGAGGCAATCACCTTCTACGTTTTAGACTGATCATAAAGCAGTTCAATTTATCAACTTCTTACAGAGTCAGCTCTTTTTGGCGAAGTCAAATCTGAGTGCATTCATTCTTTCAACAAACATTCATTGAGTGTCTACCGTGTATGTGCCAGGCACTGGGGCTCCCCACTAGGGGAAAAAAAGCCAGGTGTTGTTTCTTTTTAAATCAAAAAAACTCATAGCTCAGCTATGAAGACAGAACCGTAAATAGCTACTAAGTCCTATAATCAATACCTTATTGGTGATTTGAACAAGGTAATATGGGAATATAGACTAGTAAGCCCTGAAGATCCAAATAGGGGTAAGACCCTATCCTTGCTTTCAAGGAGATTTTAATCTAGTGAGAAAACGAGAAAAACACACCTTAGCACTGTAGGTAGTTCCTGCTAGGTGCCAAATATATAATTACTCAAAATACGCCAGGGCTAAATGCTGACATTGAATCGGTTATGGGATCTACACAATTGCCAAGAGTTGTCATGGTGGGCTTTGGGGATCAGGGACAAACAGCGGAATGGATTTGAACTGACTGTAAAAAATGGGAAGAATTTCTATTTCAACTTTAAATCAAATTTTAATTTAAATTAAATTTCTAAAAAAAATTCCATTTATTTCTAAACAGTAAGAATGGGGATGTCAGAGCAAGGGAAACTAGTGTGACCAAAGGCATGCAGGTAAGCAAGCACCTCATCTCCCCACCTGCCAACAACAATGAAGTTTTCAGTCTGCTTGGAACAGAGGTTTTATGCACAGAGTATGTTCAGTGACCAATTTGGAAAGATAGACCAGGGCCATAGTATGGAGCCTTGAACTGCATATAAAGGAATATGGCGCTTTTTTTCCCATAAACAACAAAGAGCTCACATGCATTTTTGATCAGGTGAATGAGAGGAAATCAGTAGGAAAATTAAATTTGTGATAGTTTATAGGATAAATTGGAGTAGAAAGCTACTGGCGGGAGAGGGGAAAATTTGGAAGTAATTATTATAAACAGAATCCCATGCTTGCATTTAACAATCATTGATAAACAGTCCTTGTATGGACATAGGGGGTGTCCGTGAAAGGGAATCCAGGGTAAAGAGCATCATTCTTTCTGGAGGAGGGTGCTTTGTGCAAAATGTAATGAGGAACTTGGGTTTGAACTTAAAACATCAGCTTTAGGTCATTTTCTTCATTTAAGTTGGCCAAACCCAACTTAAGCAAGCATTAGGGAGGTGCCATCTAGACTCTGAGAACACAGAACGTTAGAGTAGCTGGGAGCTTTAGAGGCGATTTTGTCCAAATACCTCATTTTGTAGGCCAAGGGCAGAGCTCCCAGACAATAAGAGCCAGACCTGGAGTTAAAACTGGGGTCCTAATTCCAGATCCAGTGCTCTTCCCACCACACCCAGCTCTCTCTTAAATAATGGCAATATGCCTCCCCTCAAAGAGCTTACGTGTGTTAAAAACAGAACAAAACAAACAAACAAACAAAACCCACATTGTTTTTCATGCAAGGAAGGTATAAAAGTGCATGTTCATCCTACTGTGAGAAAAATGGGGTCATTGTTCTTAAAGACTGATAGAAAAATAAGCCTCCTGTACATTCGAAGAATAAAATTTACTGGCAGGCTTAAAGGCCAGATAATGAAAAGCTACATTTCTCCTTGAGTTTCAACTTCTGAAGGCAAAGGTGGCCCAGGAGATAAAACGAGAGTTCTTTCCTGGACAAAGAAAACTTTTATTTTATTTGCCTAAAGCTGTTTCCTTTCTAAATGTTGCAATCCAGAAAAGCTAGACCAAAGGATTTGCAATTCGAGGTCACAATAGTAAGGGTCCAATTATTTTAAATAGGTACAAGAATCAAGGCAGTAGTCCAGAGCCCTCAAAGGAACATATTCATGGACTCTTGAGCAATTAGTTATTTTCTTTTTTAAATCCATTATGAGAAACTAAGTATGTAGATATTTGAGTACAGAAGGTAACATAGCAGAATAATCATTGCTCATTAAAGCATCTCAAATACAAGTCTTAGCCCCCTTTGTGGCCCAGCTACTGTAATACGCATGGACATTAGAAAAATGAGGTGAAGGGGTCTGACTTAAAAAAAAAATTTCTATTTTTCCAAAGCTCATTAAGATACATATTATTTTATTTAGACTAGGTTTCCTACCTACAAATCTTTGTGTCTGTTTCCTCTTTAAAACATTTTCTAAGACCATCGATTATGACGTCCCCTAACACACTTCAGATGATTAAAATACATTTGTTTTATAAAAAATTAAATGTGAATCAAAACTAAAAAATGTCCTAGTTTACTGGGATGTTACGGGATGTCAAGTCTAAGCCTCCAGTGGCTGCTTAAATCCCAACTATGATACCTTATCAAGTGGCTCTTCCAGCCTCTACTCGAATACCACAAGTGAGAGGAAACCCACTGCTTTCTAAAGTCAGTTACTGATTTTATGCATTACCACCTAATAAAAGCCAAAATCTGCTATTATGGTTTTGCATTTTGAGAGAACATTATGAGACTAAAGCTGTTCTCTCTTCCACGGGGCAGTTGAAGTCAATAGACATTTGTTGAATGTATGCCAGGCCTTGTAATGGGTACTAGATACTGAACGAATGAATGCGTGAATGAATGAGGCATGGTCCTTGCTTTAGAGATACTTACGTTGTAATGGGGAGACAGACATATACTAGTATACTCAGTGTTCAGATGTACAGAAAGGGGCACTTATTCCAGATTTGGGAAGTTAAAGGAAATCTTACATTTGTAAGGACCAATGAGAGTTAGCGAAGGAAGTCATTTTTCTAAAGAGAAAAATTTCAGGAAAAGTACAGAAATGGCAAATAGTATGGTATATTCAAGGAACTACAAGTGAAATGATATAAGGAAGGAATGGTATACAATGGGGTTAGAGACAAAGGCAAGAATCTGATAGAGAGACTTGTATGTCATACCTAGAACCTCCAGAATGGTTTAAAACAGAGAATAATAAAACTGGATTTACCTTCTTGTTAGATCATTCTGGTGGTGGTGTGGAAAAACAAAGATAGAAGAGGCAAAACCATTTAAGAAGCTATTTCAGTTATCCAGGTGAAAAATTGAAAAATGATGAAAACGTGAATTCTCTCTGTACTAATGTGAATTCATTTCAGAAATATTTATGAAATAAAATTGATATGCCTGGAAAACTAATTTAATGAAGATGGTAAAAGAGAGGTGGCAGTTCAAAGATGACTTTTTGGCTTCTAACTGGAGTAACTGAATGGCTACTGGTACTGCCAGTTGTTGGTACAACATGTTGGAGGTGTTAGAATGAGCTGAAGCTGGATTTGTTGATGTCACTTAAAAACACCAGTTAAGATGGGGGCGCCTGGGTGGCTCAGTCGGTTAAGCGTCTGCCTTTGCATCAGGTCATGATCCCAGGGTCCCGGGATGGAGCCCTGCCTCGGGCTCCTTGCTCAGCAGGGAGCCTGCTTCTCCCTCTGCCTGCCACTCCCCCGGCTTGTGCTCTTTCTCTCTCTCTCTCAAATAGATAAATAAACAAAATCTTAAAAAACAAAACAAAACAAAAAAACCCACCAGTTAAGATGAATGGTTAGTAACTGGATAGAAGTCAACTCAGAGGAAAGACTGAATTGGAGCAATAAGCCCAGCATCTAAATGAATAATATGACCTTAAGATGGTGTATGATCACCCAGTTACAGAACACAACCAGGTCCAGAAAGGACAAGCATACACACGGAACCCTGGGGAACAATAACATTGAAGATAATTTCCAATGGCTAGAGACGGCCATTGTGTTCCTCCTGGGTCTTCTCTTTCCTACAATAAACATTCACAGATCTTTCCATTGTGTGTTCTATTCAATTGCTTCCAAATATTTCACTTTGTCAACTGCCCTCCTAAAATGGGACACTCTCAATCTCTCAATCGATACGAATCCATGAACTGGAAACTGACCAAAGCTAAAGATACCATCTCCATTCTGGATGGCATAAAGACCATAGACGGTAAAACAGTTCAGCAATATGTGTCCTCCTACTTCCCTAACACAATTTGTCACTAGAAACAGTTGCCCATCCAGGAACTGTATATGCTAGTCTCCCTTGCTGAGGGAGAAATGTGAGGGGAAATGATCTATGACACCTTCAGACTGAAATTTTTATGAATCAGAGATCCCCTCTCTCCTCTCTTTCCTCTTTATCAAGCTAGATGCAAATGACAGTGAGGCCACAGCTTAAAGAACTGATGAGTCCGCCAGATGGGAGAACTCCAGGATAGGGGTCTCCATGTACACAGAAATAACACACAAGGCACAGAATATCTGCCTTGGACAGTTAATAGAGCAAGCTTTGAATTTCAATTATATTATACCATTGAGATTTAGGGATCTATTTTTTACAGCAGCTATTACCCTAATACCATACACCTACTGAAACAGCCTAAGAGCGGTGCCTGGCTGGCTCAGTTGGTGGAGCATAGGACTCCTGATCTCAGGGGTCATGAGTTCAAGTCCCATGTTGGGTGTGGAGCCTACTTAAAAAAAAAAAAAAAAAAAAAAGAGGGGCATCTGGGTGGCTCATTAGGTTGAACGTCCAACTCTTGATTTCAGCTCAAGTCATGATCTTGGGGTCGTGGGATGGAGCCCTGTCTTGGGCTCCACACTCAACAGGGAGTCTGCTTGGAATGATCTCTCTCCCTCTCCCGCTGCCCCTCACCTCGCTTGCTCTCTTCCTCTCTCTCTCACAATAAATAAATCTTTTTTTAAAAAAAAAAAGGAAAGAAACAGCATAAGAAACCATTAATTTTGAAGGGAGGGACATCATATCAATGTGTTATCACCTAAAACTCATCTTTATAAACAAAGATTTTTCTCCATTCTGAAATTATTCATTAATTTCTTTGACCCAATTGCAGAATCTTACATTTATCCCTATTAAATTTCATCTTATCAGATTTAGCAGATCTCTGAATATTTTAGTTACCTGTTTGGAATCGGATTTGTTCGTCCATTATGTTAACTATCCCTTTCAACTCTCTAGCATCTACAAATTTGACCAAAGTTTCTATCTTCAAATCATTAATAAAAAGTAATTGAGAAGTGGGACCTGGACTAACATTTGCAGAAATATCCTCATAATGACATTCCTTGTGAGCTCTCTATGGACCCTTCCCAACTCTGGCAACACTTCCTCTAATTGGAGCATGCTTACATCATCCTACTCAACTGCTGCTTTGAGTTTTGCAGGACCTGAAGATGAGAAGAGTCCAAAGAATAAAAGGGAGGGGCGCCTGGGTGGCTCAGTCAGTTAAACATCTGACTCTTGATTCTGGCTGAGGTCGTGATCTCAGGGTCATGAGCTGAAGCCCCGTACTGCGCTTCATGCTCAGTGTCGAGTCTGCTTGAGATTCTCTCTCTCCCCTCCCTCTGCACCCCTCCACAAATAAATAAATAAATCTTAAAAAAAAAAAAGAACTAAAATGGAATACAATCAAAGGGAGTCTATGTTCCTCCTTTCCAGCCCCCCTGGCCCAAGCTTTTCACCAGTTCCAAATCACGCCTTTGGACACAGAGGCATCCTAACTGGCCTCTCTGCTGATCTTTCCCCACTCCCATTTATCCTAGACTTGTCTCTCCCAGGTCTTTTCCTTCAAAACCAAATGACTATCATTCTCCTGCTAAAGATGTCCAATGACTTCCCATTAAATCCAAACCCCTTCGTTTCATGTACAAGTGACCCGGACCCCAACTATCCACCCAGCCTCATTTTCCTTCACTACACTGTAAACTTCTTGTCATTCACGAACCATGCTGGGTCCTTCAAAAATCCCCTGCCTTCAAAATATTGTTCCCCGGCTGGAACTGACATTTCTGCTCCTTTCCTACCTCCCCCACGAGGGAAGAATTTAACTGCCTTCTCCTCTTTGCTTTCACATTTACTCTGCTCAACCTCATTGTTTACAGGCCCTTCTTCCTCCTCCAGCCTGTGAGCATGTTGAGGACAGAGCTGTGTCTTTCACCTCTGTGTCCCCAGCTCCTACACTGTGGGTGCATCACAGCTGGTGCTCGAAAAATATTTGTTGAAATAATGAGGAATGAGAGGGAAATACAAATGGTGAATAAATGAGAAAGGTGGTAAGAGGCAGAAGACACTGCTCTGACATAGAAACAAAAAGTTCAAATTGCCAATGTTTAGATAGTGTTAGGAGAAACATCCGTGCATACTGTCCACTCTATGACCATGTAACCTTAAGAACCAACAATTTTTTTCTGTCCAGAATCAAGGAGGATCACCCCATAGACACAGAGCTTGATCGTTACAAGCCCTACATTGATAAACACAATGGATTGGGAAATTCTCTTTATCGTTAAATACATATATTTAAGAAGCATGAAGCTCCCTTAATATTCATATCCTTACCATCAGCTCTAAAATCAGCATAGTTACATCTGGTCAGGTCCAACCATTATTACTATTTATCGTTGTTTGTTTTAGTCAAATAAAGAATATCAACGAAAAATATTCAAATACCTAGAAATAAATTGAGTAAGAAGAATAAACCCAGTAATTAATCTGCAAGTACAATGAAGGGTTGATTTCATTACATAATAGTTTCCAAAGGGAACAAGCTGTCTTCCTTATGAATCTTGATTAAAGGTGTGCATAGGAAGGGTAGTCCCCTTAATGCCCGTTGGGGATTTCTTTCCATGATTTGGTTTCCCTTGAGTAGTTGGTATGATTAACTGGGCTGGTTTCTTTCATAACTGTCCTGAAGTCCTTTGCATTTTCAAACTGCTTTGCAATTGTTTTTTCATAGATGTCCTTAAAAATGAACCTGTTAGGTGACGTGGTAGAACAAGCTCAGCTCAGGGAGGTTGTGGCTGGCAAAGCCAGGATATAACCATACAAAGTCTTCCTACTTCTTTAAGGGTACTCAGGGTGCTCTTTTGAAAATATTTTCATTTCCAAAACTCAAAGCAAGCTTAGCTTTCCCTCTTTGGACTTAGGATAAGGTTGCCAGATAAAACACAGGATGTCCAGTTAAATTTGAATTTCAGATAAATAATGAATAATTTTTAAGGACAAGTATATCTCATCGATACTAAGAATCCTGTGTTTTTATTTGCTAAATCTGGGAACCCTAACTTAGGAAGATAACATTTTTCACCCCGGAGCTATATGAACTTGAGCAAGGGACTTAAGCTTCCCGGGTTGAAATGTCCTCATCTCTAAAAACAAAATGTTGTGCTCCATGACCTGTAAATGACTTCTATGGTACAATATTTTCCCATCATCTAAGATGTACCCAGGAGTATAATAACAGTGTGCTGCAAAGAGTGCTGCATTTGGAATAAAAAGACCTGAGTTTGAATCCCACAGCTATCGCTAACTATGTGATCTTGGGCAAATCAAATCCTTCTGATCTCAGATTTCAGGTTTCAGACACTTCATCCACAAAAATGGTGATATTTATTTTAAGGATCAAATGGGTTAACATGTGCACAAGTGCTTGGGCCTAGGTAAAGTTATAAAAAATGATGACTTACGAGAAAGTTACTCAACTCCTAGCAGAAGTGACTCTCAACCAATGTGGAAGTAAGTTATTACCGAAACTACATAGCCGGAGACTGGGTTCCCCTACCTGACTCAATCCTCAGAAGGTGTCCACAAGGAATTGCTTTGCCATCTTTGTTCTTTGTATTCCAAGAGACATGCGTTCACATGGGGGCCCTAAACCTCAATCTCTTCAAATAATAAATGGGCAAAACAATACCGAGTGTACACATTTATTAGGAGAATTGAGTGAGAAACTACATACAAAGATCTGGCAAAGAGTGTCTCACTAGAAAACACCCATTCTTTCCTTTCTGTGCTGTTCTCCTGGAGGCCTCGTTGAGGCCCAGCCCTGGGTACAGTCCATCGGAGGTGAGCGTGTTTAAGTAGTGCGCCTCAGTTTCCATTTCCCTCCCCTCCCTGGCAGCTCTGTTGTCACAGCCCGGAAGGATGAGGAAGACCTCCTCCCATCCCCAGACTCCCCTAGGATGGAGTCTGAGATCCTCCCAACTCATGTTGTGTCCCCTGACCTCCATGGACCCACAGGACAACAATAACCTTCCCTAACCTCAACCAGATTCAAACCAGAAAGCAGCAGGAGAAAAGTCGCCTTGACCCAAAGGGGCATCCAGCCCCTCCCACGCCAGACGTCGGATAATGAAATCCAGACCGCAACGAAAATCCCCGTATTTGGTTACTGCGCAAGCCCTCCCTATACCAGGTCTTCCAGCCTCTCTCCCTCTTGCCTCAGACACCGCTCTTCCCCAGCCGCATTTCTCAGGTCAGCAGGCCAGTCCTGGATCGGGACAGAAAGATGTCTGCACTAGGCAGTTTCCACCCTGCCCAGGGGATGTCGGATTCACGGTTTGCAGAAGCCAACTTGGAAAGGGCATCACGCTGCCTTGGGTACACATCCATGGTACAACAGTGACCTCCAGTGGCAGGCAGGCCTTCGGCTGAGCCAAGAGGACAAAATGCCTGCATTTGTTCTCTGAGGGCAACCCTGTCTTTCCCAGGAGCCTAGCACACAGGATGACAACTTCTTTTGGGGACCACTTTCCAGAAAACCCACGCACAACATCTTAAAAAATAAACCAACAACCTCAGAGTCAGGCACCAACCGCATCTAATCATGTCACTCTGCCCCTTAAGCATCTCGAATGGCCAGCGACCCTTCCATTTGCCACAGGATAAGATCTGAACTCTTTAGCACAGCAGTTAGGGCTCTTTCGGATCCAGACACGACTGCCTATTATCTCCTACAACTTCCCCAACCTTTAATCCACCCCAGACTTCTCCCTGGCTCCTGAATGGCCTGGAGCTCTTTCCTCGACTTGAAATGAGCTTCTTCACTTCTCTGCCTGGTAAAATCCTCTTCATTTTCATGGTTTCATATCAGAAATTGCCATCCTGGTGACATTTTCCATATTGTCTCCTAGCCACTGTTAAATTATGTGTTCAAAACTTCCAGCAAGTAAAGCTAACATTGATCTGTTTATCTATTCACGAAAACAATAACAGAACGTCTCTTAAAATGCCAGTCGTTGTGTTTGGGTGTTTGGGACAAACAGATGAGAGAGACAAGGTTTCAGACCTCAGACTACTTACAAACGAGTGGGAGATTGCCATAGGGTGTAGTAAGGCGCTGCGTGCAAGTTACACACCTGTCGTCAAAACAGAGGTCATTACTCCAGCCTGTAAAAAGGCACTCAGTGACCCCCGCCCCCGGAGTGAAAGGCTTTGACCGGTTCTTGGACTTAGCCAGGCAGATGTGGGAATTTTAAAAAGGAAAACAATGAATGAAGCATATTTGGAGCATGAAGTAATTTATGCAGAAGCAGGAATGCGTTGAGGCCAGAAGTGGTCCCCATCGGCTGGAGCGTGGGCTCTGGATTGCGCAGTAGAGGGATGTAGGGGCCAAAACGCAGACTGGCTTCTGAAGACAGGATCAAGGGTTTAAAACATTTGCCATGGCAATGAGTAATCTTTGAAGGTTCCTGAATGAGAGTAATATTTGGGAAGAACAAACGGATGCAAAAGCTAGCCATAGCCTACGGAACAAGCAGAAAGAAATAAAAATCAGGTCTTTGCCAGTTATGGATACTCAGAAACACCAGAGGTGTCAGTCAAATCCAGTCTGAGAGATGAAGGTAAAGTCAGTGAGTGAGTAAAAGGACAGGTGGGGGACAGGGCATCCAAGGAGAACACTTTAAAACACAAGTGCAATTGAGTAAAGTGAGGCTGTGAATAGGAACCAAGGTCAAGGTTTCAGAGAATGGGAAATCCAGGTGGAAACAGACAGAAGTCCCACTTTTTTCCAGTGAGCAGCACCTTGCTGGATGGTGGTTGCTTTGAAAAGGCTGGGGCTTTGAATGGCAAGGTAGGGTGTCCAATGACGCTGCCCTAAATGGTCCAATTCTGAGATTCTGGAGGGCCTGTCCCCAAGGGGCCAATGGAGATCAAATCTCAGTTTAAATATGTGTCTGGGAGACAACAAAGTTGTGGCTCTGTCCTTCAGCCTCCAGGTAATAGATACTGACTGTTGCAGGGTTTATGTGTCCCTTCTGCTCTTTTCATCACAAATGGGAGGAGATAGCTGTCCCTTGACTCGCAGGGCAAGGAACTAATGGCGTCTGAGGTGGGAGACAGTGTAAACCGGAGACTACATCTATGCATTTAGGTATCTGTGTATCCCAGACACCTCTCATACACAGATGAAGGACTGCAATCAATGTAGAATAAGGCCCCTCCAGGGAAAGGCAAATAACATGATGAAGATGAAGAGGACATTATGGTTCTCCATCCACGTCCCCACAAGGAGCTGCCTCCTTCCACTGCGACACTTGTCACAGCAAAGAGTGCCTGTCTGTTTACTTACCTATTTGCCCCGTCAGAAAATCAGCTCTCTGAAGGTAAAACACCCATCCCCCTCGACTCACACAGGGACTGGCACAGATGCCACTCAATCAATACTGGTGTGGATTAAAAAATAAATAAGCAAACCTGGGATGGGGAAAACTGGTCATGAAGTTACAACGATGGTCATAATAATCCCCTTCTTACTACGCTGTGGTAAGACTAAGAAACCCTACACATAAAGTCCCCTAGTGCAGGGTGAAGCAAAGTGTAGCCTTCTAGCAAACGCTATCTGCTGTGGTGATAATATGGTGCACCTCTTGCAACGGACCTTGAACTGACATAAACCCCTAAGCCTTAGTGAGTTGTCTTATCCAACAGGCACGTCTGCTGCAGGCCTCAGGAAGTGGAGAAGGCCTTGGCACAACCAGAGTGCTCGTGTCCATGATCGTGTGCTTGGGACATACAGATTTGTGCTTGTGCACTAGCCTGCCAATAGCAGGGGCTTTTTTATTCTGAGTGTGAAATAATGTCAGTGTGGAAGCATGACGCTCTCCTGTGTCAGTCTGTTGTTGCTGGAGGTAGAGAAGGTACGCCATGAAATCCTCACAGCAGAGAATCACTTATTGGAGGGGGGGAAGGGAGTGGTTTACTCAGGTGTTCTGACATCCAAGACAAAGCAACGGTACTACAGAGCTAGCTCTCGGGACTAGAGGTGGTAAGAGAAAGAAGTAGGAAAAATCATGACACCACCTCATGGCTAGGGTTGCTAGTAGTTAAGAGAGATGTTCAATACCTTAAAATCAATCAGAGCAACCACGTATCAGCCACCTTCAGTCAGTGGCACCAAAATCCATGGCCTGACACTGCTTTTCACATAGGAAATAACTCTCTGGTTGGATTTTGTGGCTTCAAGGAAAGTAACATCCAATTTCAGAATTTTCCTGGGTCAAATGGCCACATTTAGGACATAGGTTTCAACCAAAAATGGCTGACCAAGATGCAGGGATACCCCCCAGGGACTTAAGCAATCCAGAGTATATAACTCCTCAGAAGTCAGCTTGAGGAATCAGGGATGAGCGGAGGGATCATTTTCCCCCAACAATCTACTGAGGATGATGAAGTGAAGCAATCTCATTCATTCTGTGATGTTAATTCTAAAATGTGAATCTGTAACTCAGACTTCTAAGGTTCTGACTCTAGATCCAACCACCTAGTGAACATGTCCACTTGGAGAGCTCTCAGATTTCTTTTTTTTTTTTTAAGGTTTTTTTTTTTTTTTTTTTTGAGAGAAAGTGGAGGTGGAGACAGAGGAAGAAGGAGAGAGAGAACCCCAAGCAGATTCCCCACTGAGTGTGGAGCCTGACGCCAGGCTCAACCTCACAACCCTGAGATCATGACCCACCGAGCTGAAACCAAGAGTCAGACTCTCAGCTGGCTAAGCCACCCAGGATCCCCCTCTCTGATTTCTAAAACTTGGCTTTTCCCAAAATAAACCATGGCAACAGCATGGATTCCAAGCACCCTTCTTGATTCTTCATTTTTCGCCAATGTCTAATCAGTCACTGTGTCCAATGCATTCACTATTTTCAGTGCCTGCTAGAGGCAGCACTAGGCTGAGAGCCCTCTGCATATGCATTCTTTTTCTATTACTGCTATAACAAATTACAGCAAAATTAAAGGTTTAATATGACACACACATCTTATCCTATAGTTCTATAGGTTGAAAGTCCAACACAAGTCTCACTGGAGTACAAAGTGTTGGCATTCCTTTCTGGAAGCTCTAGGGGAGAATCCATTTCTTTGCCTTTTCCAGCTTCTAGAAGCCACTCACGTTCCTTGGCTCATGGCCCCTTCCTCCATCTTCAAAGCCATCAACATAACATCTCTCTGACCCATCTCCATTTCACACCTTTTTCTGACCACAACCAGGAAAGGTTCTCCACTTTTAAGGACATTTGTGATTAGACTGAGGTCACTTGGATAATGCAAGATCATCTCCCACATCTCAGGATTCTTACTTTTCATCACACCTGCAAAGTTTCTTTTGCCATATTTGCAGGTTCTGGGGATTAGGACTGGAGCGCCAGTATTCTGGCTACCACAACGTGCATTATCTCATCATCTTCTTAAGAACTCTGTGAGATGGCCACCATTAGCTCCATTTTACAGATGAGAAAATAGATTTAGCAAAGTTACCTAAATTGCCTAAGGTCGCTTTAATACATGGCAGAAAGATTTGTATTGATCTCTGTTTGGCTTACTACACTATACTACATTCCTACTTTTTGAGTATCTATTGACTCGATGATCCCCCCACTCTTGTTTAGGCCAGCCTTATGATTTACAGTTGACCCTTGACCAACTACTTGCACAGCTGAAAATCTGTGTATAACTTTAGGCTCCCCCCAAACTTGACTAATAGCCTACTGTTGACCAGAAGCCTTACCGGTCAACACATATTTTGTATGTCATATGTATTATACATTGTATTCTTACAACAAAGTAAGCTAGAGCAAAGAAAATGTTATCTAGAAAATCACAAGGTAGAGAAAATCCATTTACAGTACTGTACTGTATTTATTTTTTAAAATCCACATATAAGTGAATCTGTGTAGTTCCAACCTGTGTCGTTTGAGGGTCAACTATACTTAGATTCCTGGGTTATTGTAACTGGTCTCTCTCCCTTCAGTTTTATGGTCCTTTGGTCCATTGTCCACTCTGCAGCCAGAGTAAACACATACCTGAGAAGGCCACCACCAACGATACTCCATTATTCTTGGGATAAAGCCCGGACTCCTGGACTCCTCACAACCTTGGTGCTGAAAGCAACACAGAACTGCTCTCAGATACCACCTCACACCAGTCAGAATGGCTAAAATGAACAAGTCAGGAAATGACAGATGTTGGCGGGGATGTGGAGAAAGAGGAACCCTCCTCCACTGTTGGTGGGAATGCAAGCTGGTGCAACCACTCTGGAAAACAGTATGGAGGTTCCTCAAACAGTTGAAAATAGAGCTGCCATACGATCCAGCAATTGCACTACTGGGTATCTACCCCAAAGATACAAATGTAGGGATCCGAAGGGGTACGTGCACCCCAATGTTTATAGTGGCAATGTCCACAAAAGCCAAACTGTGGAAAGAGCCAAGATGTCCATCGACAGATGAATGGATAAAGAAGAGGTGGTATATATACACAATGGAATATCATGCAGCCATCAAAAGGAATGGAATCTTGCCATTTGCAACGACGTGGATGGAACTGGAGGGTGTTATGCTGAGTGAAATAAGTCAATCAGAGAAAGACAGGTATCATATGACCTCACTGATACGAGGAATTCTTAATCTCAGGAAACAAACTGAGGGTTGCTGGAGTGGTGGGCGGTGGGAGGGATGGGGCGGCTGGGTGATAGACACTGGGGAGGGAATGTGCTACGGTGAGCGCTGTGAATTGTGCAAGACTGTTGAATCACAGATCTGTACCTCTAAAACAAATAATGCAATATATGTTAAGAAAAAAAAAAGAAGATAGCAGGAGGGGAAGAATGAAGGGGGGTAAATCGGAGGGGGAGACGAACCATGAGAGACGATGGACTCTGAAAAACAAACTGAGGGTTCTAGAGGGGAGGGGGGTGGGGGGTTGGGTTAGCCTGGTGATGGATATTAAAGAAGGCATGTTCTGCGTAGAGCACAGGGTGTTACGCACAAACAATGAATCATGGAACACTACATCAAAAACTAATGATGTAATGTATGGTGATTAACATAACAATAAAAAATTTTAAAGAAAAAAAAAAAAGAACTGCTCTCAGTTTCCCAAACTTATCATGTTTTCCCTCAGCTCCAGAAGTTTCCACATGCTACTCTTCCATAAGTTTGTTGGACAGATTGAACAAGATAATTGATGTAAGGTGCTTATTTCTCCACTTTGAACGTAGAAAACGCTTTAAAAAAGGGCCGACTGCAGAGAGAAGCAATGCTTTGTATGAGAGGGAGCAAGATGGGAGAAACCTTGCCAACACAGATCCTAAATCAGTGAAATAGGGAGTTGAATGAAAATTTATCAAATCTGCTTTTTTTTCTCAATTTGTTTTTCATGGATGGCCTCCGATATTGGTTTGTATAGAGATAGAACAAAAGCATATTTCAAAAACAACACAGCAAAGAATCAGTGAATAAGCCACCCTCTCTACCCTGTTGTCTAAGACTGTAAGCATATAAATGGAACAAAAAGTAACAGGAATCCAAGACTGAACCACAGCCCTCTGTTAGAAACCGCAGTCACTGCGGGGAATGGGCTGGTTAATGTGGAGACATCTTTGGTCCTGAAGCCCCGTGTCATAGGGAGCAAAGGTCTAGGTGTTTTAAGGTACAGGGTGAGTGATCTTTATAAATAATTTGCATTTCTATATAAAATAGAATTTCTCATAGTATGATTTAGGGAAAAGATTCAAGCCCATAGCTTATCCCAGACCTCCACTTGGAGTAAACTACACTAGTCATTCATTGGACAAAGGTTTACTGCACATCTACATGTACTGGACACGGATACAGACATAAATAAGCCATTACCTACTTTAAAGGAGCTCAGACGTAAGTGACAGAAGTAAGCAAAGAGCAAACCATGACAATGCACTACAGATAGATAGATCATCTCATACGGAGGGAGCTAAGGGACTTCAAAGGGGAAGAATCTCCTCCTGTTGGGGATGATCAAGACATCTTTACTAAAAGAAGTGGTGCTTTAGCAGAATCCTGCAGAATGCTCGAGAATAAACCAGGCATCAAAGTGTGGGAGAAGCAACATAAGCAATGACACAAGCTGGTGAGGGAGACAAGAGCAAGATCTTGCAGCATTTTGATTATAATGTTAAAGAGTATGAACTTTATCTGAAGTTAATGGGAGCCCATGATGATTTTTTTTTTGAGAGAGAGAAAGTATGTAAACAGGAGGGGAGGGGCAGAGGGAAAGGAAGGGAGAGAATCTTAAGCAGGCTCCACATTCAGCGAGAGCCCGACACAGAGCTCAATCCCCTGACCCTGCAATCATGACCTGAACAGAAATCAAGAATCAAATGCTTAACCAACTAAGCCACCCAGATGCCCAAGCGCATGATGATTTTTAAGCACAACAGGGACACAGGCAAATTCGAATTTTAGAACTGTTATTTGGGCTACCACCTAGAGGATGGATGGGGGTGGGGGGGGCAGAGGTATGTTCAGAAGTATTGTAGTAATCCAGGAAAGGGGGGTCTGAAAGATGTCTGAACATTGATCAGTCATGGAAATGGAGATTCAGTGTCAAGAGTCAACAAGGAATAAAGACTTCTGACTGATGCCATTCCCCAACAGAATTGTTTAAGGCATTTAAGATGAAGACCAGTTTGGGGAGAGAAAAGATTCGGTTGAGTTTGGATATTTTCAGTTTAGGGTGTCTGTGAAACATCTAGGAAGAGATATGCAATAACTATTGGACATCTGGACTTGGAATTCAGGAAAAAGGTCTACAATAGATATAAATGTGAGAATTATCACCATGAGGAGTTGGCTGAAGCCATCAAAGGGAGAGTAAAAGAGGAACAGGAAAGGCCTCTGGAAAAATCGGACACGTAGGATTTTAGATAGATGGAGACAAGTTCATAGAGAGGTTTGGGGTGTAATCAACAGAAAGGTTGGAAGGAAGACCACAGGAGATGAGTATCTTCAGAGCCAAGAGAATGCAGCAATATCAAGAAGAAAGAACTGTCACAGCATGGCCATGCAGGTGAAGGGAAGCAACAGGTGGAAAAACGATAGGACTCACCCACCCTGTCTGCTCTAAACACCCGATCTATGTAGCCCACCCTTGCCATGTCTGCCTCCCTGCCATACCATGACTTTCTATTACCCTAGTTTACTTTATGCACCACATCAACTCTAGGTGAATATACGGTGTTGATTTGTCTCCATTGTCTGTAACCCTCTACAGAATATAAGTGCCACAAAGGCAGGAAATTGTTCAACCCTTCATTTGGGTTTCACAAAAGTGGGTCTGGAATGCAAGGAATTTATTTGGGAGGTGATCCAAGGAAATGTGGGTCAGGGAGTGGAGACTGAAGACAATAAACAGTGAGTGTTTAAACCAGTTACTACCATGGACCACTGGTGTGTAATTCCACCAGGAACCTTTGTCAGTCTGCATGGAATACACACATCAGAGATTTCCCACCCCCTGGGGGGCCAAGGGAACTGGGTGTCTACTCACCTACTCCCAGAGGTCACTACCTGAGGGACTGCACGGGGGCTGGGGGAGGAGAGCTTTCATGTCCCAGCATTTCTGGGCCACACTAGAGGCAAGCAGAACAGCTCCGGCAGCCAGAGAAAGGTCTCGGGCAAAGAAACCAAGTGGCGGCTAATGGAAGCAGGGCTGGGGGAGGAGAGCTTTCATGTCCCAGCATTTCTGGGCCACACTAGAGGCAAGCAGAACAGCTCCGGCAGCCAGAGAAAGGTCTCGGGCAAAGAAACCAAGTGGCGGCTAATGGAAGCAGAAGTTGGGACAGAGTGAATACAAAGAGTAAGTTCAAGAGAATAGGACGCTCGCCAGCGTTCACTATAATGCTCAAGGCTCAATGCTCACTGGCACAGAAAATAAAGCAGGGTACATCATGAGCTCTCAAAAGACATTGGAATGAATATTACAATTAGTGAATGAATGAAGGGATGGCATTCCCAGTTTTACATCAAGCCATGTCCCGCCTGAGCTCTGTGGTCAAGCCATACTGGACTTTTTTTTTACCAATTCCTCACCTCAGAGCCTTCCAATATGCACCATTCTTGCTGACTGAATGTTCCACTTGCCATTACATGTCACTTCCTCTGGAAGCCGTCTCTGACCTCCCTCCCAACAGTTTATGTCTCCAGGTGATGTAACCCCCCACAGCACCCGCCACCCGTTTCCCCTTCCGAACACTCACGGCATCTGAAATCGCTGTCCACCCTCTTCCTCAGTGCGACTCCAATACCCAGCATCGTGTCTATTATATGGCAAGTCCTCAACATGTATTTACTCAATAATTAACACATTAAGATTAGAGTCAGAGGATCATGTGGAGGCTTTGTGCAGAGAAGTGAGAGATTGAAAAAGCAGCTGAAAGGAATACAGAAAGTTGTTGACTAGAAAACAGAAAGAGTCCAGGGCGCCTGGGTGGCTCCGTTGGTCGGGCGACTGCCTTCGGCTCAGGTCATGATCCCGGAGTCCCGGGATCGAGTCCCGCATCGGGCTCCCTGCCCGGCGGGGGGTCTGCTTCTCCCTCTGACCCTCTTCCCTCTCGTGCTCTCTGTCTCTCATTCTCTTCTCTCTCAAATAAATAAATAAAATCCTTAAAGAAAAAAGAAAAAGAAAACAGAAAGAGTCCAGGCAACGTTGAAGAGCCAGTAGAGTTTGGAGAGCACTGATGGACAGTGGCACCAATCTCTGTGATTCTGTGTTGTCCTCCTCCCCCAGTCACGCTCTGCAAAGCAGATGTGGATCCACGGATGGTGGGTGGTCAGGTTGACACAGCACCGGGGTTTCTGAGGGCAGGGCAGAGAGAAAGGAACGTGGCAAGGGGGTTGAGGCTGGAGTGATCTCCTAAGCATCTAAGTCGGTCTCAAAGGGAAACGTAGACACAAGATGGTAATGGGTGTGTGATCAAGAGGGTAAGAAGGAGATAAAAGATCAGAGGCCTTGATAGGGAGGAGGATGGAGGTACCAAGAAGTAAAACGATAAAAGAGCGGTTAGAGAATAAAATGAAAGAGAATAGAATGATTCCAGAGATGGAGGCCTACTGTGATAAGGCACATGGAAATTCAGATTTGGTGTGGTCAAGACTGAATTTAGCTTAGCTGGAGGGAGGCATAAGACAGATTATGGAAGTAGTTGTGGCAGTCTTTTGTAAGGTATCGGTGAGGTCTTTTATGATACCCCCTTGAAAATAGAGACTTCGTCTGCCTTGTTCACTGTTGTATCCCTAGCATTGACAGTAGCGTCTAGAACAATAGAAGAAGTCAAGGAATACTTGTGTAATGAATAATCTTGGCCCACCTGGCTCAAACAAGTAAGGGATGTATTGGCTTATGCAAGCTACGATCACAGGGAAAGGCTGTCTTCAGTTAGCACTGGGCTCAAGGATCAAATAATCAGGACTCAGGCTCTCTCCACAGCTGAGCTGTACTTTCCACTGTTTTGGTCTGGGCTCCGCATAACAGAAAGATCTAGGAAGAGTCACTTTCCCAAAAATCCTAGCAAAACTCTCATTGTCCTGAACTGACTAACATGCCCATTCCCAAACCAGTCACTGTGTACAAGAGAATGATTCATTACGATTGTCTTGGGCCTGGCTCACACGTCTTACCCTCAAGGCTAGGATAAAGTCAACCTCACTCTAGTCCCAGAATCTGAGATCAAGGGGAAATTATTGGAATTCTACCAAAAGTGACACTAATACATCATGGGTAGCAAAAACAACGGGGGCCCATGACAAAAAAGCGTAACTCATATTCTCCCCAGTAGCAGTAGGGAGCTGCTGAAGGCTTTCAGAAAAGCAGTATGGTCAGAATTGCATTTTAGAAAGAGCATTCTGGAGTGTGGAAGACAGGCTAGAAAAGGTTGAGGCTAAGAGGAGAACATCACTCAAATTCAAAATCATCAACTATCAATGGATCATCTTTCTTCTCTGTCCCTAGACAGAGAGCAAACCTATATCTAGAGGCACAATAATGAACAAGACACAGTCCCATCCTTCAAGAAGGTTCTAGTCTAAATGAGAAAGACAGACAAAGCCAGCCTTTACATTACATGTAATTACATCAGGTTTCCTGATGTCCAAGAAGGGCCATCTAAGCTAAGGTCTGAAAGATAAAGAGGCATCGACAGTTCTTACCACCAAACACAAGCAGAGATACTGCACATTTGGGAAAATACTAAGTTCTATATAGCCGGAGAGCATGGTGTTCCAATAGTGAAGTAGAAAAGGATGAAGCTGGATTCTATTAGAAGGCCAGATCATGGGGGCATCTTGGTGGCTCAGTTAGTTAACTTTTGGACTCTTGATTTCAACTCAGGTCATGATCTCAGGGTTGTGAGATGGAGCTCCGAGTAGGGCTCTGCACTGGGTTTGGAGCCTGCTTAGGATTCTCCCTCTCCCTCTCCTTCTACCCCTCCCCTCCTAAAAAGGGGGAAAAAAAAAAAACGGGAAGAAGACAGATGGTGAAAGGCCTTGCAAAGACAAAGCTAGGAGTTAGATATTATCCTCAGAGCTGCAGAACCATGAACATTTTAAAGTTTGGGAGTGGTATCGGCCACTCAGCACTCAAAAAAAAAAAAAAAAAAAAAAAAAACAATCTGGCCATGCGGAAGGTGGATTAGAAAATCACAGAATAATAGGAAAGATCACCCAGAAAAGAAACCATGCAGTAATTCAGGGAAGAAATGGTGGTGCCTTTACTGACATGGCAGCAATGGGAATGATGAGAAGTGGACACATCTGAAAGTTTTAAAATTTGGAGCCAACTAACCTTGGAACCTATTCCTATACCTACGGTTATAAAGGAAGTGAAGGAGAGAGCCGAGCCGGGAGTCCCAGATGGCATTTAGATTGCTCATTTGTGTGAATGAAAGGAGAGGAATGCTATTTACAGGAGGAGAGCAGGTTTGGGGGTGGGGGGGAAATAATGAACTTGCTTATGGACAAGCTGAGCTTGACATGCCTGTGGAACTCAATGTGGAGGTGCCTGGCCTGTCACTGGATGTGTGGACATGGAACTCAGGAGACAGTTTGCAACTGGAAACATTCCAGAGCCTTCAGCATGAAAATGAAATGAGTAAAATCAGTGTTCAAAGAGAAGGATCCTGGCAGCAAATGCCTAAGAACAACTAATGTTTAAGGGACGGTTTAGGCCTGGGAGCCACTGAGGTGTCCAGAAAAGGAAGCCAGGGGGCAGAAGAGCAGGGGTTTGGTCTAAACAAGGGTTGGAAAGAAGCATACAAAATGGAATTGACAATTATACTTAAGATGTAAAATGAACAGGTGCACCTGGGTGGCTCAGTTGTTTGAGCGTTCAACTCTTGGTTTCAGCTCCCATGATCTCAGGGTCCTGGTATCGAGGCCCACATTGTGCTCCACACTCAGCTTGGAGTCCACTTGGGATTCTCTTTTTCTCCCTCTCCCTCTGCCCCTCCTCCACTCATTTTCTCTCTCTCTCTCTCTCTCTCTCTCTCTCTCTCTCTCTCTTTCTCTCTCAAATAAATAAATCTTTTTTTTTAAGATGTAAAATGAACAGAGCTCCCCAGTACCCTGGATGGGGGGAAAGGGAGAAGAAAGGGTCAGGCATGACTCCCAGGTTTCTAGCTTGGGTGACCAGTTGGCTGGTCTGTAGAACTAAGAGGAGGTCAGATTCTAGAACTATGTGTTTAAGGTGCAGGTGGGATATCCTGTAGACGAAATACGGGCAGTTGGAGTTGAGGAGGGCATCTGGGTAGCAGTTAGCCTTGGAAGTAGTGTAGAGGTGGTAGTTACCATCAGGGAAAAGAGGAGATGGTCGCACGGGAGCTATTCGTTGAAATCAGAGCCCCAGAGCTACTCTCATTTAAGGAATAAGCAGCGGAAGAGGTTTCGGCAAAGGAGACTGTAAAGAAACGGAGAGCAGGGAGAACCGAGCTGGTCCTTCAGAAGAAGGACCAACTGAGCTGTCCTTCAGAAGAAACTGTACCTGTAGCACAGAGTGCTTTGGGATAATTATCCTCGTACATTTTTCTGCCATCAATTTCCTCATCTGCTTTGGGTCTTGGGAAGTCTAATTATGTAATGACTCCACATATCTTCTAAATTCATCCCAAAGCTCATCAAAGGTCCTAGGACCCATAGGAATTCTTTAGTTTCCCAACTTGCCTTTGAATAAAGAACTTTCATGGGTTAAAAGAAGTGGACCACTTAATCGAGAAATGGCTCGAATTTACTTCCATATTTGGAAATACTTCAATCATTAAGGTTGAGCAGAAACACACAGCATCCTTCAAACACTGTTCCTCTTTCTTCACATGGTATTGTGAATGGCTCAGCAAGTGGGCCCATCATTTCTTGCTAATTAATTTAGGTTTAATTGGTTTCAGCCCACACAACAGTGCAGGTTGTAAGAGAGGGCAACAGAAGTCATATTCCACTAAAAGTACCTGCCAGCATCAAAGCCTCCACCATTAAGCAATTCACTACAGAGGGGAGAGCTCTTCAGAGCTAAACAAAGTGAATTAAATCCCCCCCCTTTCCCAATTAGCTTCAGAAAAATCTCAAAGTGCTCAGAACTCTGTCAAAGCACCCGGAAACATTTTATCTTCCTAACCCCATTCCAGCATAACACAGTCTTGCAAGGAGTTACCAAACATTTACCAGCCTGCACACTGGATCTTGTTTGGGAGGATTTCAAGTTCTCCAAATGACTGTACCCCTGGGGGTGCCATGACCAGGACTAGTTTTGCTGATGATTTTATCCCCAGAGACCAACACAGCGCATAGAGAGGATGCACCATTAATATGTGTCACACAAACAAATGACCAAACAAAGGGAAAGAGAGAACACAAGAGGAGGAAGGGAAGGAGGGAGGGAAGGAGAGATTGATGTGTGGAGTTGCTCCAATTCAGGAAGTCATAGAGAAGAGCCAGCCCCATCACCTTCAAGCTGTGTGACTACAAACAAGTCACTCAATCTCTCTGAGGCATGGTTTCATCTTTCACTGAATGGAAATGCACTACCCAGAAGAATTATAATGAAGCTGAACCCATGAACCAGAAAGCATTTTGTCCACAGTAAAAGACAACTGTTCCTATTAACATTAGGGACCCTTCTTTAGATTGTTCTCAGTTGTTCCCACAGTTAAATCATGCTCCTGTGTCACGTAATGGTGTTTTAGTCTCACTGAACTTCTGAGCGTCTGTCCCGAATGTACAAACAAGAAGAATGCAACCAAGTCATTGTCCTTCAGGAGCTCACGGCTTTGTGCAGGAGACCAAGGGGAAACAGGAAACCATCATTCAGAGAGGATGAACATGCAAAGGGGACGTGGATGAATGAGTGGCTGGAAGTCATGGAGGAGGAACAGCGATTCTACACAGCAAGCGAGTCCAGGACTTGAGGGGGGGGGCGGTATGTCAACTGGGTCATAAAGAATAGTGGACACTTGCCAGGTGGAGACAGAAAAGGCTTTGGGGGGTTTAAAAGCCTTCATAAATAATATTTCACTGTTATGTATTTTTCAACTTTTTTTCTACACTCAACATCATGGTTTTTACATTTACCACTCTCCGGTGGATACACAAGTGTCTATGGGTCTTCTGGCTTTTTCCTATGCTTGGGATGTTCCGGGACGAAAATTAATTTTTCAGGGAATAAAGCAAGGTACATGGCTGGGGCAAAGGATGGGAGGTGGTTGGGAAGTGGGGTTTGGGTTGATCTGGGCCAGACCAGGAAAGATACTGCATGATGCAATGAGTGTTTTGCGTTTTGTGGTTTGAGCGAATGGGCATCAATACTAGATTACAAAACAGGATTGAAATGATGTTTGTCATTGCTATTGTCAGACAGCAAAGTCTAGTGACGGCAGAGAATGCACAACCTGACGGCAACCAGTAGAGACCCTGCCCGTCCACCCTCTGCTCACTGTTTCCGTGAACAATGCCCTCTGGATTCTATGTGTAAACCAGACAAGAAAAGATGGTACCGATCTGGGGGACTAAGGGTGCACTGGCGGTGTTTAAGCTGCCTGTGGTGTTTTCAGGACAGCGGATGAGAAGCAATCCTCTGCTTCCAATCCATGGAGGAAGGGCAGGGAGCCAGGCCGGGCATGCAGAAATATGTCACTATTCACTCCGATTCTCCCACTTTACTAGTAAAGTCATCCTTGCACCACTTTGTACCACACGAGGTCCCACCCAGCCCCGGGATGGAAGGCCAATTTGTGTGTTGCTGTGACAGCAAGTATTTAAAAGGAAAATAAAGAAGTGACAAGCTGTGACATCCTATCATTAAGTAATCATAATTTCCTCCCTATATTACGACAATAGATGTCACTCTCTCATCTGGAAGGCAGGCCACGTATAGAAACACCATGTCAAAAACCTTTTCAGACAAAGACAGAGGGGGGTGAGCTTGCTGGGTGCAGAATAGAATATTTTGATGGTTGCATTCACCCCACTTCCCACCCTCCAACTCCTCCATGCTCTGATAAAAGTCAGATCTGTAAAGAACTTCAAAGTCTCCCCGGTCTGACAAACAGTAATAAAACAAGAAACTGAAAAAAAAAAAAAAATCCGCCAAAGTGCATGGAGGAAGCCGAGCTGACAAGTGTTATGATGGTTCTGTTTTAGCAATCACCAGACTAACTGCAGGGCACTTCCTCCTAGCGGGAAGCCCAGTCTGGGCTGTCAACTGTGAAGGAGTACAGAAAGGTCAGGTGACAGAGTTCGATGGAACTGGAATAAGCGATTGCACAGTCTTCCTGGCCATTTTTCTTCCAGGCCACCTCCCACCCCAAGCCCACAGCCCGCTCCGGCCCAACTGTAACCTCGGCTGCTCCCTCCCCTCCTTCTTCCAAAGAGAAAAATGTGAAAAGCAAAAATCAGTCTGGGCTCACCTTCCCTTCCTCCATTTAATGGGGGTTTGGGGGCTAGGGGAAGCGTACAACAAGGAAATAGTTCTGGAATCCAGGACATCTGGCTTCTATTCAGACCCAATCACCGGCCTTGGGAGCATATTGAAAGCATTTGGCTGTCTCAACAGTCTAAAAGAAGCTATTTATTTCAGACTCAACAACCAACCCAAACATATGCTTCCATTTGGAAACAATTGGAGGTAAGACAGAGTTCCTTTTTTTTTTTTTTTAAGAGGAAGGTGGAAATAACACAGGACTTTGAGACAGAAGACTGACCTCCATTCCAACCACTGATCTGCCACTTGCTTGAGCCAGCTGTATGACTTTACTTGGCTTCCTTAATCTCTCTGCAATTTTAGTTTCTCAACTGTCAAGGCCTGATCAAATTCCTCTCTCTTGGAGTTATTGAGAAGGATTAAAGAGCGCAAGGTATTCTAAGGGGCTGGTGCGGGGCCTGACATATGGTTGCTTCCTTCTCAGACAAATGCTTAGCCGTATAGTATATTCCTTGAATACAGAGACGCCTGTTCCATCTACCTCACAGAGTGCAGCAATAATCACGTGGGTAAAGTATGTCTGCGCGTTTGGTGACTTTAAAGTGCTTGGCAGATAGGAGGGACTCTACTTGGGATCGTTATGACCCCAATAGTGTGTAATAACAGGTCAAAGCCAGATACTTAGATTCCTGAAACCAACCCAGGGGAAACTGAAAATGAGAAGTTCCTAGACAATCCCCAGACATTTGGTTGGCCAAGTTGATGGCCAGCCCTGCCACAGCATCAGCCCCTCCACACGCTCATCATTATCTGGTTCTCTGTCATCTGGAAACTGGCTTCAGCTTTCCCAAACGAAACTGAGAACTGGGGAGCATCCCTGGAACAATCTGCTAAAATCCAAAGTACGTTCTTTGTCCGGGGCATGGTGAGAATGGCTTGCACCTGCACACGTCCATGTTGGAGTTCGTCCCCCTCGTGTTTTCCAGCCTAGGTAAAGGTAAAACCTGATGCTCCTGTCCTGTGGCCAACTGGTGGAGCCCAATGTCTCTCTCTAAGCTTGACGCCAGAACATTGCTAAACCATCACATCTCTGATCTCTATGACTGGGAAACCCAAAGCCCTAAGAATAAGGGCTCTTCACATAGTATTTTAGAATGTGTACTCTCACCTGGTCCTAAAATCAGCTTGGAATGGTGTGCAATATTGCAGGTGAGGGCATTGGAGGGCTCCTTACTCAAAGTCCTCTGCTTCATAGGACAGTTGCCAACCAAGATGGTGAGCGCTGCCTGTGTGTGTGGAGTAATAGGTATGAGAGCAGCCCAGGATAGGAAAGTAACCAGGAAGAGCCAACATGCAGTCCTTGGGAACCCTGGAGGAAGCCCAGGAAACACAGGGAGGTATTCAATGAAGACCCTACATGGCCTCAGACAGTCCCAAGAAACCTACCTCCCTCCCCCACTGAGGAGTTTGGCCCAGTGAAATTATTTCCCATTCCCACCCCATGTTTACCTAAAACGAAGTATCAGCCCTTACAATGGTAGAGGAAGAAAGAGGCGTGCAATAGAAGCATCTGGCCTCCAGACTTGGGTGCAACTCTTCATGTCCTTGCCCCCAGATTGTTCCATGTTTCTGGCTCTGCTCTGGCTTGGTCCCCTGGGTTCTCCGCATACCCATGACATTGAGTAACCTGCTGTCTGACTTGCCTCTGAACCCAGCTCATGCTAACGTCTATTTCCTAGGCCTCCGACAAGCTAACCAACTAAGTCTTCTGGAAAGATTTTTAGTATCATTAAAGTGTCATCAGAGGGACGCCTGTGTGGCTCAGTCAGTTAGGCATCTGCCTTTGGCTCGGGTCATGATCCCAAGGTCCTGAGATCAAGTCCAGTATTGGGCTCTTTGCTCAGCAGGGAGTCTGCTTCTCTCTCTACCTGCTACTCCCCCTGCTTGTGCTTTCTCTTTCTCTCTTTCTCTCTGTCAAATAAATAAATAAAATCTTTAAAAAATAAATAAAGTGTCATCAGAGTCCACCATGACTCATAGCTCAGTGGAAGAAGCAAATTAAGGAAGTATTTCTTCACCTTGCTCTAACTTAGATGTTGACCCCTCTGGAAAGCCTTCTTTGAATGATCCTTGCTCCTCCAACTCCACCCATGGTCTGATTTAGGTGCACTCAATGTGAACCTCCTTTGGACCCTCCACTTTCCCAGGAGGTAGCACTTATTCTACTGTGTCATAAGTGTGAGCTATGACACTAAGCCCATGGTCCCTGGTGCACTGTCTTTAACATGGTAAGCATTTAGTAAATCGTTGATGAATGAATAAAGGAATGAACTACAGTTTAAAAAAAAAAAAGCCTCTGTAAAGACAAGGACCACAATAGGACACAAAAGATAAAAGGGCTTTGTACAATGATGACAGTAAGTGATTGGGGTTTTTCTTTTTGTGATTTAAAATATTCTTCATACTGCTCCAGCCCAAAAAGAAAGAAGACATGCTTCCAAAATTTTTATAAAGTAAGAATAACACTGACACTTGGCAACAGACCCAAAATGAGGCTAAAGAAGCTTACGTTTCAGACTCCCTCACTAGCAAGGGCTCCTTCCAAAGCCCAGGCCCAAAACTTGTGTTCGTAATTTTCAAAATTTTTTTAGAGGGCCTCCCAAATTGTATATGCTTCAGGCCTCTTCAAACTGAGGTCTACCCCTGCTGAAATCAACACCCAATCAAAACAGCACAAAAATAAGAAAACCACAATACAATTTCACTCATGAACATCAACACAAATAATCCTAAATAAAATTTTATCAAACAGGACTCAGCTACATATAAAATTATGACGGAGTGAGCTTTATTTCAGAAATACAAGAATAGTCTAGTATCAGGAATCTACTAATATAATTTATTATATAGTATCTCTAAGAAGAAAAATCATGTATCTTCATAGCTGCTGAAAAACTGTGGGTTAAAATATAATATTCATTTTTTATTAAAAAACCAATTAGGAGTAGGTGGATTCTTCCTTAACGTGATAAAGGTACATCTACCTTTACTAAAAAGCTTGTGTTCTGGTTATGTATTGTTGTGGAACAAACCAGTCAAAACCAGAGGTTTTAACACCATAACGATTACTTATGTTGCTCACAAATCTAGGGGTTGCCTGGACTAAACTAGGCAGCCATTGCCAAAGTTATGGTCAGACATGTCTGGGGCTGGGCCTTCTCCAGGTCTTGAACACTGAAACACCTGGCATGTTCCCTAGGCTCTCTCGGTGTGTGAGACCTCCAGGTAGAGACCTCAGTGGAGCTAGACTTTTTAAGTGGCAGCTGAAGGTCCTCAAAGTGAGTATTCCAGGAGAGAGAAACAGGCCTGGCCCTTTCTAACCTTGCTGGGAAAACCAACAGAGTCAATGTGGCTATACTTTGTGGCGACTGAGACAGCCATAAAGCCCTATCCTAGCTCAAGGAGAAGTGACATAGACTCTACCACTTTGAGAAAGTGCCAAAAATTTATAAACATGTTTTAAAAACCACCATGGCGGGGCACCTGGGTGGCTCAGTCGGTTAAGGCTCTGCCTTCGGCTCAGGTCATGATCCCAGGGTCCTGGGATCGAGCCCCACATTGGGCTCCCTGCTCAGTGGGAAGTCTGCTTCTCCCTCTGCCCCTCCCCTGCTCATGCTCCCTCTCTCTGCCTCTCTCTCTCTCAAATAAATAAAATCTGTTCAATAAATAAAAATACAAACCATCATGTGGTATCACACTTAAATGGGAGACCCCAGAAGCATTCCATCAAAGTCAGAAACCAAACAAGAATGCCCACTATTAATTATGATCTAGTATTTGACATTGTTCTAGCCTAGAGATGGGCAAATCTTTTCCACAAAAGGTTGGATAGTAGATATTTAAGGCTTTTTAGGCCAGATTGTCTCTGTCAAAACTACTCAGCTCTAGTGAAAAGACCATAGGTAATATGTAAATGAATGAGTATGGATGTGCTTCTCTAGAACTTTACCTACAAAACCAGGTGGCAGGCTGGACTTGGCCAATGGGCTACCATTTGTTGACTTCTGTTTTAGAGTTTCTGGCAAACACTTAGTTAGGAAAAGAAAAAGTAAGAAGTCTAAATACTGGAAAGGAAGAGATAAATCATTTTTTGCAATTTGCAACCTATAAATCTGAAAAACCCAAAAGAATCCACAAAAAATTGTAATAAACAAAAAGAAAATTCAGAAAGACAGATGGGTACATCACTGGAGTACAGAAATCAACCCCTGTAATACTGTGATATAATAAGAAATAGATATTTCATCTTTGCCTAGGTTCCTGACACAAGAGCTTCTAAAACTCAGTTTCCTGAGTGATAAGGGTGAGCGGAGCATCTTTTGTTATTCACAATAAGCCCCTCTCAACCATACCTGAATTTGTGTTAATGAGGTAACTCTTGGTGGGCCCCTAGATAGCTTGAGGATGGGGGCTGATTCCCAGAGGAACCAACCATGGGATCAGATGGCCGGAACTTCCAGCCCCAAACTCGGGAGAGAGGACAGGGGACAGAGATGGAGTTAATCACCAATGGCCAATGAGTCAATCGTGTCTATGTGATGGAACCTCCATAAAAATCCCTAAACAATGAGGTTTAAAGAGCTTCCAGACAGGCGAATGCATCAAAATCCTAGAAAGGAGATGCTCCCACAGAGGGTATGGAAGCTGTACACCTCCTACCCCAAACCTTGTCCTATGTACCTCTTCATCTTGGTCATGCCCTATGTATCTCTCCTTTGTAATATTCTTCATAGCAAGCCAGTAATGGGAAGTGAACTCTCTTACACTGAGTTCTGTGAGCTGTTCCAGCACATTATGGAACCTGAGGGGGAAGTCATGGGGAAAGCCCAATTTATAGCCAGTCAGCCAGAAGTACGAGAGACCTGGGACTTGCAATTGGCATCTGAAGTAAAGACAGTTGGGGTCTGCATTAATTCTGGGCAGTTAGTATCAGAACTGATTTGAATCATTTACTCATTTGCATCTGGAGAGTTACAGAATTGGTTGTTGGTAGGGGAAAAAGCGTTAGAAGTGTTACAAGTGGTGTTAGAAGTGTTGTGAGCAGGGTCGCCTGGGTGGCTCAGTCAGTTAAGCATCTGCCTTTGGCTCAGGTCATGATCCCAGGGACTCCTGGGATGGAGCCCCACATCGGGCTCCCTGCTCAGCAGGGAGTCTGCTTCTCCCTGTCCTTCTGCACCCCACCCTCTGGCTTGTGCACTCTCTCTCTCTCCCTCTTAAATATAGAAAAATCTTTTAAAAAAAGTGTTGTGAGTAAAATAGGTCAGAATAGCACCCAGAAATACAAACATTAGAAGTTACACTGAGGGAGTAGCAACAGAAAGCTAAAATATGTGGGAGCATAATTCAAATACCCAAGAAGCCAGAATTGTGTATAACTGATGAGGAAAACTGAAAAACTCTCCTGTAGAACATGATTTATTCTACATACTCACTTCTGAACCTGCAAAATATAAACTTATATAAGACAGTAGTTTTGAAATAGCAAAATATTGCAAACAACCAGTCCAGCAATAGAGAAGTGGCTACATTATTGTACATGCATCCAATAGAATATTAAGCATCCATCAGAGAGTGAGGAAGCCCTTTGGGTATTGTTGTGGAATTATTTTCAAGATATATTGTTAATTAAACACACACGGTGCAAAATGTATTTGTCGTCTTCCACTATTTGTCTGAAAAATAGGAAGAGGAAATGTATATAAATGTACACATATAGGCATTTGCTAAAATGTTTGAGAAATGATACACAAAAGACTGATAACATTGTTTACTTCCAGAAAGGAGAACTGGATGGCTGGGGACAGAGGTGGGAAAAGACTTTGCACCAAACACCTCCTTTCTATGTTTTGATTCTTAAAAGGTATGAGTGCATTAACTATTTCCAAAAATTACATACTACTTTTAAAATATGGTTTATACACTAAATAAAAATAAAATGTTTTTAAATCTCTTAAGACCTTTTTATAGATAGAAAGAAAGAAAGAAAGAAAGAAAGAAAGAAAGAAAGAAAGAAAAAAAGAAAGAAAGACGGACCTTTCTGTTGTTATTTACTTTTCTTCACAAGGTATCACACGCCCCCCAGGCTTTGGGGTCACACAAATCTGAAGAGGCACATTGAATAGTGATTAAGACCACAGACTCTAAAGCTCCAGGCTGCCTGGATTTGAAGCCCAACCCTGCCAGTTATAATCTGTGTAATAGAGCCAGTTCATTAACGTCTCTGTTCTTCCATTTACATACCCAGAGAACAGCAGCGTTGAGAACTCCTTTGTAGGATAAACGGGATGGTCTCTGCCCAGCGTTACATCCGGGTCCTTTAAAAATAGATTTATTCATATACAAGTTTCCATTCATCTTTCCATTATTCAAGTACATTGACTTGTCAACTCTAATTGTATTTGCACATTTCACAGGACAAGTTCTGTTAATTAAATGTGCCAGTCAGCTTATTACACAGTCAAGGCAAAAAAACAAAAAACAAAAACTCAGCCAACCCCAATAATAGCGACAGACTCCAAAACTTACCACAGTGCATACATTTTGCTTCAAATAAAAACAGCAACAACAACAAATATGTTTTTTTAAACCACATTGTCATGACCTTTGTTAATTAGATATTCTTTGTATTTTATAAATCTTAGGATAGTGGACAAAGCCCTGAATTTGGAATAGCTCATATTTCTGAACTCTAATTTCATTTATAAAATGAGAGTAATAATCCACATCAGAAAACTAAACAGAAAGCATCAAATAGAAAGTGGTTGGCATTTAGTAGTCAATACATTAATTTTTACTTGAGATCATTGAAGATTACATTTGTTTAGGGACCCATATCCTATAATTTCAGATTTCTCTAAAATAATTTTTCTCAAATTTTAGCATGCAGCTGAATTACCTAGAGAGCTTATTAAAACATAGAAACTCCCAAAATGTCTAAAATGGTTAGTCTGGATCCAAGAATTTGCATTTATAACAAATCCCCAGGTGACACTATTACCCCAGGGACCACACTTTAAGAACCACTGCTATAGAAGAAAAGAGAAAAACATGTGAGAAACTATATACATTTATAGAAAAGGTTATTGTGACACACAGTACTTTGCCAAAATACTACTGATGGGACTTTGTGATACAGCGTGATTTTTTTGGAACAGATTTAATTTCCTAATTCTATACATCCAACCTTTTGGATTTAAGTTTCCTGAGCACCTAAAAAAAGAAGCCCAGAAGGGTGCGTGTTGACACTTTTTCAAACACGTAATTTAAAATGTAAAAATAAAGCCTCATTTTATTCAATAGCATTCTGATATTTATAAATGCTTAAAAATAGGGATGCCTAGGGGGCCCAGTTGGTTAAGTGTCTGCCTTCGGCTCAGGTCATGATCCCAGAATCCTGGGATCGAGCCCCACATCGGGCTCCCTGCTCAGCGGGAAGCCTGCTTCTCCCTCTCCCTCTGCTACTCCCCTTGCTTGTGCTCTCTCTCTAATAAATAAATAAAATCATTTTAAAAAATGCTTGAAAATACACTATTCAGTGTAGTACTAATAATCATCCACTCGGGAGGTAGGCAGGGGGAAAATTCTCTATCTGAATTTTATAGGTGAAGACCCATGACACACAGAGATTAAATAATTTGTGCAGGGACACTGAGCTGGTAAGAGAGCCAGAACTTAAACCTGAGACTTCTGATTCCCTAGCCTGGGCTGTCTGCACTAAGCCCCTCTACTTATGAGATAGTATTCAATTATATATCTAGTCACCCCTATACTAGGTACTCCGTTTTCCTCATCTTGATGGTTTAGTTCTTATTGCTCCATAACTCACAGCCATAAATGTGTATGATGGAGCCTTAGTATTCCTGAACTTCCATTAGGGTTGATTTTCCAAACATCACTCCAAACCTTGACATTCAATGTGTCCTACCAATCCATCTCCACCCCCAAGTATTGATGACATTAAAAAACATATTTCATACAAGACTCAGAATCATTTCCATACAGATTCTGAGTGGAATTTCCGTTCCACTCAGAATCAATTTCCATTTTAAAGCCATGAGTCCTATAATTTTGTCTGAATAACGAAAATGTATCACCAAGATTCATGTTAAACAGTAACAATTCATTTTAAAAAGACATGGTTGACCCAAAAGATGATGGAGCTGTAAAGCAACAAAAAAGCATTTTTGGGGGTCTTAGGGATTGCAATCTGGGAGACACAGAGTCAACCAATCAAAAGCGTGCTTAGAATTGCCAAGCAGGTAGTATAAGCTTATAAAGGCAAAAACCAAAGGTTACATAAGTTGTTTGGGAAGAATTTTGATTGGTGCTGGCAGTTAAACTGACTACCCAATACAAGGCTGGCTATTTAGTAACAGGAGTCCCATTATTTCAGTCTAAGGCTGTATTCCAGGTGGTGCCGGAACTGACTAACAAGCTATAATTGACCAAAGTGCTGAGAATTGAAGCAGGGACAGGTGTAGAACCTGTTTCCTCAGTATCCTTCTGACCCCATTTTGGATTAATTTCTTAGCAATGCTTGCTTCACTTCGGAATCTTCTTTCACATTTCCGCCTTTTGATCAAGATCTTTCTGGCAGGAAAGCACGGATGATCAATTCCATGATCATATATCCATTTTGTTACTGGGATGGTTGGCAACCTGCTCTGGGTCTATTATGCCCCCCAGAGGGGGCAGTTTCGTAGTTTGTTGACATTTGATAAGTTCAACAAGCATGCTAGGTGGGAGTCTTCCAGCCACATTTGGGTAACAAAGAGGTTTGGGGAAATAAAATCTAGATGTCAGTTAGACTCTCATTTCTTTTAAAATGTAGATCTGATGAATGGCCTCAAGTCTTTGAGCCATCATCGCTTTGACATTTTGAGCAGCAACAAAAAATACACAGAATAAGCAACTGGAAAATAACAGAGAGGGCACAAATTAGAATAATACTCAACAGTACAATTTGTGAACCTCAACTTAAGAAAGCCCTTATGTTCCTGAAGGAAGCCAGCTAAAAATACCAGAAAACCTAAAATTAATGCACTCTTGGATAAAACTCCCATGTCCATTTAAGGATTTGGCTAGTTTGGGTAACTTGGTGGTTTCTACTCATACCTATCATGAAGTGTTTACCTAAGTACAGCAAGACATATTAACTATGACACAAACTCCTTCTTGGGAGGCAAGCAAATAATCTACAGCAATCCTGTTGTCCAGGACTACCCAAGCTAAGGAATCTGAAGATCCTTGTTGGGTTCTGATGGCTCTGGTGGTGGAGTGAGCTATTTCGTTACCAATTCTGGTTAGATTTCTCATCCTAACTTCTAAGCCTGCTGTGCCTACTCCAAGCCATGAACCTATGATTCTAATGTATCAGTTAAGCTGATCTCCAGAATATCAGACAAGAAGGTCACAGCCTTCACTGTGGCCACAGCTGTTGTCTTCATATTTGGAAGGGCCCTTATCAGGGTAATCATCTACTATTGATAAGGCCCTTTTTCTTCTCAAGTGAAATTCGGGAGTAGTGGCTACAACCATTTTGAGAATAAATTAAGGGGTATGTTAAGTGCCCCCCAAAACATGGGCCACTAAATCCTCTCCAATTATTTTTTTAAGATTTTATTTATTTATTTGAGAGAGAGGGAGTGTGTGAGAGGAGAGAGAGCATGAGAGAGAGAGAGCTCACACAAGCAGGGGAGAGGTGTAGAGGGAGAAGCAGACTCTCTGCTGAGCAGGGAGCCCAATACAGAACTTGATCCCAGGACCCCGGGACCATAACCTGAGCTGAAGGCAGATACTTAACCAACTGGGCCACCCAGGCACCCAGCCTCTCCAATTATTAAGACATTCATAAGCCCAAGACTGGTGATCATAACCACAAATAAAAATATATCCTTTAGTTGCACAGAGCAAACCAGACATGTTGATAGTATAGTTTCATTAGCAGGCAATGAGGAGGAAGCAAGCTCAATCCAGGGGTCAGTTTGGGGAGGGTGCCCAGAAGTTTCATTAAGTTGGCAAGCTTGGGGAAGGGTAACAAAGGGAAGAGGGTTGCATAAGAAAGTTTTACAGACTGGTGAATTCTTCTCAGGAGAGATGGGTCCCCATACTCACATTGCAAGTACAAGTGAGCCTGGAAACTCCCCTTCCAGAGTTTGTTATGGGGGGGGGAAAGGTGAATAGTGTAGGGTATCAAGAGAAAGCATGGAATGGGAGTTTAGGGGCTGAAAACTTGGAGTTGGTAGGGTATAACAAAGGCCTCATCAAAAGTTATAGTAAATTTGGGAATATTTTAAAAATTAGATATAGGCACAAGTATTGGGTTATTATTTTTTGCAAAACTTCCAGTGGGGAAATGATGGCAGATCCACTGATCAGATAGGTGGCCATATGAAGCTAAGGATTGAGACATCTGAACAACCACATTATCCTTCCAGGTTCAGGAGGAGAAAGGAGCAGGGAGAAAAACTAATAAAATTTTAGAGCTTCATAATGTTGGATATATGTCAAGGTGGGGAGGTGGGGGACAACAATAGGTTTACAGAAACCATTGAGATTTGGTTACCACCAGTGAAGAAGTCCTTCCTACTGAGTATAACACAGAAAAATCATAAGAATTCCTACACAGAGAAATAATAGTGCAAAGATCTCAGTGAGTCTAGGAGTTTCCATTGAGTGTTTGATGTTATGAAAGAGTTATTGTACTGGCCTGGTCCTGACTCAGGGAAGCCTTCTACTCAGATGTCTGCTTCTTTTTCCAGGATTTCATCAGTTTAAGGTCTAAGTTGGCTTAGTAGTCCAGCTGGACTTTGGAGCTTTCTTATCATTTATTTTTATTTTTTTAGTAATCTCTACACCCAACTGGGGGCTCCAACTCACGACCCTGAGATCAAGAGTTGCACGTTCTTCCAATGGAGCCAGCCAGGCAGCCCTGGAGACTTTTTTAAATGAGAAACGGGAGCAAGATGGTGGAGGAGTAGGAGACCTGGATTTCGTCTGGTCTCAGGAATTCAGCTGAATAGGGATCAAACCATTCTAAACACCTAGGAACTCAACAGGAGATCGAAGATAATAATAGTAACAACACTCTGAACAGAAAAGCGACCACTTACTGGATGGTAGGACGTGCGGAGAAGTGAATCCGAGGCGATATTCAGGAGGATAGACGGCGGTGGAGGGGGCCTCCGGCGGCCGCTTCTGGCAAGTGCTAGAGCCGCGGAGCACAAAGTCAGAAATTTTAGAAGCCGGCTCCGCTGAGGGACGTCGCTGCAGTGGCTAAGTGGGGGGTGGAACGCTCGCGGGACAGTGTGGTCTCAGGACCCTCGGGGTCACAGAAAGACCGGGGGTGCCTGAGTGTGGCAGAGCTCCCAGGTATTGGAGCGGGGAAGGCGGCTGCAGAGACAGAGCCGAGGCGCAGGCTCTCAGCTCGGGGTGGCCATAAACTGTGATCGGCGGCCCAGTCGGGCCACCGCTCCTCCAGCAGGGACCCAACAAGCGGCAGATCAGGGGAGACTCCACTCCCTCCCCGGGGAGGAGCGGCGCAGGAGCGCACCGCAGGGATCTGCTGGGTTTGGAGACTCCACACAGGGTCGGGTGCCAGAGATAGAAACGCTTGGTCACAGGCCGGGTGAGCACGGAGTGCGGCCGGAGACCAGGGAGTCAGGAGTGACTGCTTTTCTCTGGGGGCGCACTGAGGAACGGGCCCTGAGTTCTCAGCTCCTCCGGGTGGAGATTGGGAGGCCACCATTTTTGCCCTGGTCCTCCAAAGCTGTACGGAGAGCTTGCAGGGAACAAAAGCTCCTGAGAGCAAACCCGAGCAACTTGCTTAGCCCGGACTCACAAGGGCGGGGCAATTCCGCCTCCGGCAAACACATTTGGGAACCAGGGCAACAGGCCCCTCCCCCAGAAATCAGCACGGACAGCCAGCAAGTCAAGACCAAGTTTACCGATCAAGGAGAACGGAAGAACTCCAGCGCTAGGGGAATACTGCACATAGAATTCATGGCTTTTTTACCATAATTCATTAGTTTTTCAAAGTTAATTTTTTTACCTTTTTTTTTTGAATTTTTCTTTTTCCCTTTTTCAACCAACATCTTATCGATCCTTTTTTTAAAAAAACATTTTTTATTTTTCATTTTTAGAGTCATATTTTTATCCCTTCATAGTAGTTACCCTTATTTTTGGCATATATATATAAGTTGTTCTGTCTTTAAAATTTTGAGATACAGTTTCTTCTAACAGATCAAAATATACCCTAAATCACTAGTGTATGGCTTTGTTCTAGTCTCCTGACTGATCACATTCTCTCCCTTTTTTTTTCTTTTTTTCTTTTTTCTTTTTTTTACATCTTCTTCCTTCTTTTAAAAAAACAACTTCTTATCTTATCAATTCCTTTTATAAAATCTTTTATAATTTTCATCTTTACACTCATCTTCCATCCCTTCATTGTATCAACCCTTATTTTGTACACAGATAAGTCTTTCCTCCTTTAAATTTTAGGAGGCACTTTCTTCTAACAGACCAAAATACTCCCAAAATCTAGTGTGTGGCACTGATCTATGCACTAGCCTGATCATATTTGATCATATTGTTTTTTTTGTTTTGTTCTGTTTTTGTTTGTTTTTATCTCTTTCTTTTTCCTTTTTTTTTTTTCTCTTTCTTCTTTCTTTCCCTTTCTTGTCCCCTGGTTTCAGGTCTTTTCGGATTTGTATAGAGTATATTTGCTGGAGACGTTGTTAACCTGTGAGCATTCTGTTCTCTCATTCATCTATTCTCTTCTGGACAAAATGACAAGACGAAAAAAATCACCTCAGCAAAAAGAACAAGAGGTAGTACCATCTACAGGGACCTACTCAATACGGACATTAATACAATGTCGGACCTAGAGTTCAGAATCATGACTTTAAAGATACTAGCTGGGCTTGAAAAAAAGTGTGGAAGTTATTAGAGAAACCCTTTCTGGAGAAATAAAAGAAGTAAAATCTAACCAAGTCGAAATGAAAAAGGCTATTCATGAGGTGCAATCAAAAATGGGGGCACTAACTGCTAGGATAAATGAGGCAGAAGAGAGAATCAGCAATATAGAAGACCAAATGATGGAAAATAAAGAAGCTGAGAAAAAGAGAGAGAAACAACTACAGGATCATGAGGGCAGAATTCGAGAGATAAGCGATATGATAAGATGAAACATTAGAATAATTGGGATCCCAGAAGAAGAAGAAAGAGAGAGAGCGACAGAAGGTATATTGGAGCAAATAATAGCAGAGAACTTCCCTAATGTGGGGAAGGAAACAGGCATCAAAATCCAGGAGGCACAGGGAACCCCTCTCAAAATCAATAAAAATAGGTCAACACCCCGACATCTAATAGTAAAACTTACAAGTCTCAGAGACAAAGAGAAAATCCTGAAAGCAGCTCGGGAGAAGAGATCTGTAACCTACAATGGTAGAAACATTAGATTGGCAACAGACCTATCCACAGAGACCTGGCAGGCCAGAAAGGACTGGCATGAGATCTTCAGAGCACTAAACGAGAAAAATATGCAGCCAAGAATACTATATCCAGCTAGGCTGTCATTGAAAATAGAAGGAGAGATAAAAAGCTTCCAGGACAAACAAAAACTAAAGGAATTTGCAAACATGAAACCAGCCCTACAAGAAATATTGAAAGGGGTCCTCTAAGCAAAAAGAGAGCCTAAAAGCAGCATAGATCAGAAAGGAACACAGACAATATACAGTAACAGTCACCTTACAGGCAATACAATGGCACTAAATTCATACCTTTCAATAGTTACCCTGAATGTAAATGGGCTAAATGCCCCAATCAAAAGACACAGGCTATTAGATTGGATTAAAAAACAAGACCCACCGATATGCTGTCTGCAAGAGACTCATTTTAGACCCAAAGACACCCCCAGATTGAAAGTGAGGGGGTGGAAAACCATTTACCATGCTAATGGACACCAAAAGAAAGCTGGGGTGGCAATCCTTGTATCAGACAAATTAGATTTTAAAACAAAGACTGTAATAAGAGATGAAGAAGGACACTATATCCTACTTAAAGAGTCTATCCAACAAGAAGATCTAACAATTGCAAATATCTATGCCCCGAACATGGGAGCAGCCAATTATATAAGGCAATTAATAACAAAAGCAAAGAAACACATTGACAACAATACAATAATAGTGGGGGACTTTAACACTCCCCTGACTGAAATGGACAGATCATCTAAGCAAAAGATCAACAAGGAAATAAAGACTTTAAATGACACACTGGACCAAATGGACTTCACAGACATATTCAGAACATTCCATCCCAAAGCAACGGAATATACGTTCTTCTCTAGTGCCCATGGAACATTCTCCAGAATTGATCACATCCTAGGTCACAAATCAGGTCTCAACCGGTACCAAAAGATTGGGATCATTCCCTGCATATTTTCAGACCACAATGCTTTGAAACTAGAACTCAACCACAAGCGGAAAGTCAGAAAGAACTCAAATACATGGAGGCTAAAGAGCATCCTACTAAAGAATGAATGGGTCAACCAGGAAATTAAAGAAGAATTAAAAAAATTAATGGAAACCAATGAAAATGAAAACACAACTGTTCAAAATCTTTGGGATACAGCAAAGGCAGTCCTGAGAGGAAAGTATATAGCAATACAAGCCTTTCTCAAGAAACAAGAAAGGTCTCAAATACACAACCTAACCCTACACCTAAAGGAGCTGGAGAAAGAACAGCAAATAAAGCCTAAACCCAGCAGGAGAAAAGAAATCATAAAGATCAGAGCAGAAATCAATGAACTAGAAACCAAAAGAACAGTAGAACAGATCGACGAAACTAGGAGCTGGTTCTTTGAAAGAATTAACAAAATTGATAAACCCCTGGCCAGACTGATCAAAAAGAAAAGAGAAATGACCAAATCAACAAAATCATGAATGAAAGAGGAGAGATCACAACCAACACCAAAGAAATACAAACAATTATAAGAACATATTATGAGCAACTCTATGCCAGCAAATTAGATAACCTGGAAGAAATGGGTGCATTTCTAGAGATGTATCAACTACCAAAATTGAACCAGGAAGAAATAGAAAACCTGAACAGACCTATAACCACTAAGGAAATTGAAACAGTCATCAAAAATCTCCCAAGAAACAAAAGCCCAGGGCCAGATGGCTTCCCAGGGGAATTCTATCAGACATTTCAAGAAGAATTAATACCTATTCTCCTGAAACTGTTCCAAAAAATAGAAATGGAAGGGAATCTTCCAAACTCGTTTTATGAGGCCACCATTACCTTGATCCCAAAACCAGACAAAGACCCCATCAAAAAAGAGAATTACAGACCAATACCCTTGATGAACATGGATCCAAAAATTCTCACCAAAATACTAGCCAATAGGATCCAACAGTACATTAAAAGGATTATTCACCATGACCAAGTGGGATTTATTCCTGGGCTGCAAGGCTGGTTCAACATCCGCAAATCAATCAACGTGATACAATACATTAACAAAAGAAAGAACAAGAATCATATGATCCTCTCAATAGATGCAGAAAAAGCATTTGACAAAGTACAACATCCTTTCTTGATCAAAACTCTTCAGAGTATAGGGATAGAGGGTACATACCTCAATATCATAAAAGCCATCTATGAAAAACCCACAGCGAATATCATTCTCAATGGGGAAAGGCTGAGAGCCTTTCCCCTAAGGTCAGGAACGCGGCAGGGATGTCCACTCTCACCACTGCTATTCAACATAGTATTAGAAGTCCTAGCCACAGCAATCAGACAACAAAAAGAAATCAAAGGCATCCAAATCGGCAAAGAGGAAGTCAAACTCTCACTCTTTGCAGATGATATGATATTGTATGTGGAAAACCCAAAAGTCTCCACCCCAAAACTGCTAGAACTCATACAGGAATTCAGTAAAGTACCAGGATATAAAATCAATGCACAGAAATCAGTGGCCTTCCTATACACCAACAACAAGACAGAAGAGAGATAAATCAAGGAGTCTATCCCATTTACAATTGCACCCAAAACGATTAGATACCTAGGAATAAATCTAACCAAAGAGGCAAAGGATCTGTACTCAGAAAACTATAAAATACTCAGGAAAGAAATTGAAGAAGACACAAAGAAATGGAAAAACGTTCCATGCTCATGGATTGGGAGAATCAACATTGTGAAGATGTCAATGCTACCTAGAGCAATCTACACATTCAATGCAATCCCCATCAAAATACCATCCACTTTTTTCAAAGAAATGGAACAAATAATCCTAAAATTTGGATGGAACCAGAAGAGACCCAGAATAGCCAGAGGAATACTGAAAAAGAAAAGCAAAGCTGGCGGCATCACAATTCCGGACTTCCAGCTCTATTACAGAGCTGTCATCATAAAGACAGTATGGTACTGGCACAAAAACAGACACATAGATCAATGGAACAGAATCGAGAGCCCAGAAATGGACCCTCAACTCTATGGTCAACTTATTTTTGACAAAGCAGGAAAGAATGTCCAATGGCAAAAAGACAGTCTCTTCAACAAATGGTGTTGGGAAAATTGGACAGCCACATGCAGAAGAATGAAACTGGACCATTTCCTTACACCACACACAAAAATAGACTCCAAATGGTTGAAAGACCTAAACGTGAGACAGGAGTCCATCCAAATCCTAAAGGAGAACACAGGTAGCAACCTTTTCGACCTTAGCCGCAGCAACTTCTTCCTAGAAACATCGCCAAAGGCACCGGAAGCCAGGGCAAAAATGAACTATTGGGATTTCATCAAGATAAAAAGCTTTTGCACAGCAAAAGAAACAATCCACAAAACCAAAAGACAACCGACAGAATGGGAGAAAATATTTGCAAATGACATATCAGATAAAGGGCTAGTATCCAAAATCTATAAAGAACTTCTCAAACTCAACACCCAAAGAACAAATAATCCAATCAAGAAATGGGCAGAAGACATGAACAGACATTTCTCCAAAGAAGACATCCAAATGGCCAACAGGCACATGAAAAAGTGCTCAACATCGCTCGGCATCAGGGAAATCCAAATCAAAACCTCAATGAGATACCACCTCACACCCGTCAGAATGGCTAAAATTAACAAGTCAGGGAACGACAGATGTTGGCGGGGATGTGGAGAAAGGGGAACCCTCCTATACTGTTGGTGGGAATGCAAGCTGGTGCAACCCCTCTGGAAAACAGTATGGAGGTTCCTCAAACAGTTGAAATTAGAGCTACCGTTCGATCCAGCAATTGCACTACTGGGTATTTACCCCAAAGATACAAATGTAGGGATCCGAAGGGGTACGTGCACCCCAATGTTTATAGCGGCAATGTCCACAATAGCCAAACTGTGGAAAGAGCCAAGATGCCCATCGACAGATGAATGGATAAAGAAGAGGTGGTATATATACACAATGGAATATTATGCAGCCATCAAAAGGAATGGAATCTTGCCATTTGCAACGACGTGGATGGAACTGGAGGGTGTTATGCTGAGTGAATAAGTCAATCAGAGAAAGACATGTATCACATGACCTCACTGATACGAGGAATTCTTAATCTCAGGAAACAAACTGAGTGTTACTGGAGTCGTTGGGGGTGGGAGGGATGGGGTGGTTGGGTGATAGACATTGGGGAGGGTATGTGCTATGGTGAGCGCTGTGAATTGTGCAAGACTGTTGAATCATAGATCTGTACTTCTGAAACAAATAACGCAACATATTTTAAGAAAAATGAAAAAGAAGATAACAGGAGAGGAAGAAAAGGGGAGTATGTCAGAGGGGGAGACGAACCATGAGAGATAATGGACTCTGAAAAACAAACTGAGGGTTCTAGAGGGGAGGGGGTTGGGGGGATGGGTTAGCCTGGTGATGGGTATTGAGGAGGGCACGTTCTGCATGGAGCACTGGGTGTTATGAACAAACAATGAATCATGGAACACTGCATCAAAAACTAATGATGTAATATATGGTGATTAACATAACAATAAAAAAATTAAAAAAAAACTAATGATGTAATGTATAGTGATTAACATAACAATAAAAATTATAAAAAAGGAAATGAGAAACATGAATCCATGAGTCAATGCCTTCTAGCTTAGCAGTGCAAGGATTGGTTAGCAATACCCATTTTTGTCCCTTGAGGAGGTATCTTTTCTAATAAACCATGTCTCTGGGTTGAACGCTGTGATGTTCAATGTCTTCATTTCCCAAGAGCGTACTGTGGAAAGACTGTTCTACCAAAGTAGGATTCCTCTCTATGGATCTGATTAGGCTTTTGCAAAACTGAAGTACATTCCCTTTTATCCAAGGGGTAAAAGAATCCAAGGAAGCAGGGGCTAGGTACATTGGGCATCCTGCTACAAGAAGAGATTTCTCATTAAAGTTCTATCAGGATTTTAGGAATTTCATAAAAATTTTGGAATACTTATATTAACACACACCTATGTAAATACAATGCAAAGAAGATTTAGTATTACTTATTTGACAATGTTCCCTATGTAATTTAACATATTAAATAAGCCTAAATAGTTCAACAGATCCTTTGGAATGTTCGAGGGACCCTCTGGGGAAAAAAACTTCAGTTTCTTCCAGATCAAAAAGACTTCATTTAGAATTTGATTTTGGGAAGTTTATAAAAAATATCAAAAGTCTTGGACGTTTGACTAAATAAGATCACAAAACATTTTGAAACAATACTTAATTATTTACTTAACCAAGGTGACAAAAAGATTTAACGAACTAATATAGATGATTATGTAGCTTCAAAAGCCTTAGGTCTTTTTGAATAGCGAAGTCTCAGTTTTTGTAAGTAATTAAAGATTTGATAAAGAGGGGCACCAGGGTGGCTCAGATGGTTAAATGTCTGCCTTCTGCTTGGGTCATGATCCCAGGGTTCTGGGATTGAGCCCCACATCTGGCTCCCTGTTTGGTGGGGGGCCTGCTTCTCCCTCTCCTTCTACTGTTCCCCCTGCTTGTGCTCTCTCGCTCTATCAAATAAATAAATAAATAAATAATTTTTTTTAAAAAAAGACGTGATAAAGACAAAAGCACAGAAGACAAAACATGGGATCTTTCTTTCCCAGGCAGATTACATAAATGATAAAGAAACTTTGTTCACAATTTCTTGTTAAGAACAGACCAATAATCTCAGAACATTTTGTTGTTTTAACAGAGAGAAAACCAAACTCTAACGTGGTATCAGTACCCTATTGAGTTTCATTTTTTGAAAGCTATAAATAAATCAATTCACTCTTAGCCAGCTTTGACCATGGGACATAAAATTTCTTTCCCCAAACTTTCTACAATTTCCTATGTCCATTTTAGTTTGTCCCTTGTTCTGTTCATTTCCAAAATAGGACATCAGGGCAAAATCGCTTCCATTTTCCCATAGCAAAATGCATTTCCATTCCTCAAATCTTCTTTTACCAAAAACACACATCCTGTTTCCTTGCATACTTTTCATACATAGTCGTTTCCTTTCATCTTTATTGGTTTTAGCCGTTTTATTTTTACATATATTAATTAGAATTCTTTAGCTTTAGAATACTTAATTCCCAGCAAAAACTAAGAAGTAAGCAATTGTGGACTGGTAAATGGATAAATACATGCTTTCTCAATGTGGCATAGAATGTTATTTACTATGTTTACTAAAAGACCCAAATACTTTTAGTTTCTCTATAATAAGAGCCCAAAGTGGATAATCCTATGCTCAGTAATTAATTTTGTGGTACTTTGTCTTTTGTCTTTTTTTAGAAAATATGGTATTATTAATTGCCCTAAGATCCTGTAGAAATCATACTCCCCCTTCCATGTGGCTCATGGATGGGGAGGATGGGAGCATTACACGGGGCAATTCTTTTTTTTTTTAAGATTTTATTTATTTATTTGATAGAGACACAGCGACAGAGGGAACACAAGCAGGGGGAGTGGGAGAGGGAGAAGCAGGCTTCCCACAGACCAGGAAGCCTGATGCGGGGCTTGATCCCAGGACCCTGGGATCATGACCTGAGCGGAAGGCAGATGCTTAATGACTGAGCCCCCCAGGTGCCCCACGGGGCAATTAATTCTTTATGAATAATCTTCAATGATATGTTTGATTCCTTGGATTGCCTCAGCATTTAAAGGGTATTGTTTGATATTGCGCAGAGGCTTTCTTTTATCAATCTGGATTTTAATGGGTGGTGCAGAAAAAATACAGCCAGTATCAGTGGCATTTCTTTGACCAAAGAGTCTTAGGAATAGAAGTCAAGAGGGGTTCAGTGTTATAGTTTTACAGAAAAAACAGGGATAGATATCAGGGTGCCAAGATTTTCATGAAGTTTGGGACTTGGGGGTTCGCTATTCAAAAATATTTACCCCTTTTGGGAAAAGAAGAACATCCTGATGGGCTTCAAGAAAATCTTGACCCAATATATGCATAGGAGCCAAAGGGACCAGGCAGATGATGTCCCTGATCGGGTCCCAGCTGGAATGGGATTGGGAAAGATTTGAAAACTGTCATAGGGAGTTAAGAACCCCAACCATTTATAGTGTTTAACTCCTCTGAGGAAGGGGATGGGAGAGGCTGGTTAGGTTTTGAACTGGTAAAGTTGCCCTTGTATCTATCTATTAGGGCCTTAGTTATCTCTCCCCTATGGTTAGGGCAACTGCCGAAGTATGGTCTGGAAGAAAAGGCAAATACCCTCTAGGTCTCCGGAGCAGCCCTATTGGGGAGATTGGTGGAAGGGGCAGTTTTGTTAAGAGATTGGGGAGATTGACTCTCCTTGCCTTGGGTTAGTCCTTTTAGTTTTAGACAGTCCTTTTAAAAATGCCCTTTGGAATAGCAGCAGAGCCTTGAAATAGGGGTTTGCGTTGGTTTGCAGGTAGCTGTTGAAGTTTCACGATTTGCGTGACTTTCTTTCTAGTGTGGTTTAAAAAAAAGATTTATTTATTTATTTGAAAGAGATTAAGTTGGGGAGCGGAGGCACAGAAGGGATAGAGAGAGAATCCCAAGCAGACTCCCCACTGCTGAATGGGGAGCAGAGCCCCACTTGGGGCTCGATCCCACAACTCTGAGATCATGATCTGAGCCAAAACCAAGAGTCAGATGCTTAACGCACCAAGCCACCCAGGTGCCATTTTTTGGTTTTTGGTTTTTGTTTGGATTTTTTTGTTGTTGTTGCTATTTCCAGCTAGTGCTACAGATAGGGACCATAAAGGCAGGACTACCATGCACCCTCTACCACCTGGTCTTAAAGGACCCCGGCTCCAAAAAGCACCAAGGAGCTGCCTGAGTTGCCTGCCAATATTGACCAATCAGGAAAATGCCCTTCCAACCAATCAAGATGGAGCACTTTTTTTCCTTTCCCTCATTAGTATATGGGAAGAGTGGAAATCGCTGTGGGAACCTCTGCAGGAGCTTTGTGTATATAAGCAGGGCCGCTCCTCTAGTCCTGGAGGTCAGTCTAACTACTCTGCTGTGTCTCCCTTCTGCTCCAGCAGTAGCCCCAGTAAAGCCTTCTCTGTGCCTCTGACTTTTGGGTCCAGCCTTGTCTCTAGTGTCAGGTCCAAGAACCCGACTCCAGTAACATTAGTTGATTAGCTAGATTAACGAGATCAGGAGTTTGCATTGTCTGCCTAATTTAAATGGGTTTCTTTAACAGGTAATGATAGTTCTTCATCTAGGCCATCAGCAAATGATGAAAAATAATATAGCTGGCTTGGGTGCCTGAGTGGCTCAGTCAGTTGAGCACAGGACTCTCGATCTCAGCTCAGGTCATGATCTCAGGGTCCTGAGATTGAGCCCCACTGGGCTAGTGCTCATCGGGAAGTCAGCTATCTCTCTCCCTCTGCTCCTTCCTCCACTTGCATGCTTGCTCTCTCTCAAATAAATAAATGAAATCTTTAAAAAAAATCATCATCATATAGCTGGCTTGATGGATGGCTGAAAGGCCAGTGTTTGACAAAGACTCTCCCTAGTTAGTTACAATAACCAAGAACAGATTCATCAGGACTTTGAATACCTTGTTGAATCTTTTCCCAATCTAAAGATTCCCAATCTATTCCTAAAAAAGCCTTAGGAATAGTTTCACAGTCTTTTTCCCAGTTTAAGGGTTGTCCACTTGGAGAAATCTTCTAGTGGGTTGTATCAGTGAGCTAGCTGCATCCAGTTTCTCGCTTGGCCTTCACCAACTAGCTTTATAATTATAATATAAACCAGAGAAACCGGGTTCATATGTTTGGATCACAGTGTTAAATTCCTCCGCAAATTTACAAGGATCTTTGGTAGCTTTGGGAAATTGTTTAGCGATGGCCCATAGTTCAGGTTTTGACCAGGGAGTGAAAGTTAAGTTTGGGCAGCTCCTGCCTCCACAGGTTTAACCTTAAATGGGGTCCTGTAGGGTCAGAAGGCTGTAAGGGTCTCAGGAGGGGAAGGGTTATTTAGCTAAGGCTACAGAGAAGGAGGTGGTAAGGAACGGGTAGGAAGAGCGGGGGGGGGGGGGGGCGTGAGCAGAAGGAAGGGGCTGAGAGGCTTCAGCCAATGTTTCTAGATTTCTTAGCTGATTCAGTTCCTCCAGTTTGGGGTTCACTGCCCAAAGGAAAGCAAAACTTTGCAGTGTTTCTTTCAGAGGCCTCCAGATACCAATTAAAATAAGCTTCTCCCTCATTTTGTTTGGTCTTATAACCCTTTTCCAATTATGTGCACAAGTAAACTAATTTGGGCGTATCAAAAATGTCCCATTTTGGCCAATGGTTATAACTCATCTCAGGTAATGTGCGTCCAACGGGGCCAAAATCTTACAGCAAGAAGGGATATATTCCTCAAACCTAAATCCTACAGGAATTCCAGCAGGAGACTATCAGAAGTCCCCTTAGAAGAATCACTTCCCATAATTGGGTACTCACCAAGAACCTGGAACCGGAATCTCCCACTCAGAATGGGTGAAGACAGAATCCTCCCCTCAGAAATGAGTGAGGACAGAACCTGAGCTGGGATTATTTTCCAGGTGGTGGTGGAGGGGCAATTGACAAGATGCAATTGATTAAAGTCAAAAGTTCACCGTGTTCTGAGAACTGAAACAGAACAGGTGCTAAGCCCTGCTTCCTCAGTGTTCTCCAGAGGCCGTTTTGAATGACTCTCCTTGCAATGCTCACTGCATTTTAGAATCTTCCACAGTATCATCACCTAGGGGGTAATTATTACAAGCTCACAGTATACTACAGTTCTGATAGTTGGTTAGGATGCAACTAAGGTGAGGTCTTCCAGCTGGACTAAGAATTAAATTTACAGGAGACAGATGAACAGGAGGGGAAAAAAACTAGGTTTTATTACATGCACATGGAGGCCCAATAGTGAAATTGAGAGGCAGGCAGTTTTTATACTTTTTAGACAAAGCCGATAATAAATTGGGGAGGAATTGACAGGATAAAGAAAATGGGTGTTTGGGAGCTTTATTTAGCAAGGAATTCTTAAGCAGAATTTGAGCTGAGACAGTAAATTAGAAAAAAAACATAACAAGGTTTGTTTCTACACTTTTCTCCGTTTCAAAGTCCCAGTCTCTGGTGATAAAGATGTCTTTTTACTTCTCAGTACACCGAGGGTGCCTTTCAAATGGGAGATTTATTTCCTGCTTTCAAGGTGGACAGAGGAGGGTCTGAGTTTCCTTATACTGGTTGTTTCCTAAGTAACTTTTATTTAAAATAATCATGATGCCATAGTGGTACATTTTGGGGCAGCCTAACCTTGGCCCCTACAAGATCAATTCCTTACTTAAAAATATCTTACTTAAGGGGCACCTGGCTGGCTCAGTGGGTTAAGCGTCTATTGATTTTGGCTCAAGTCATGGGCTCAGGTCATGATCTCAGGGTCCTGAGATGGAGCCGTGAGTTGCCCCGCGCTCAGTGGGGAGTCTGCTTCTCTCTCTTTTCCTCTCCCTCTCACCCTCCCCCTATGCAGCCCCCCAAAAATAAATAAAATCTTTAAAAGTCTCTTACTTAAAAAATAAATAATACCTCTTGAAATTGAGTATCTGAGAATTACATCAGTTCTCCTCAAAGTTCATACTATGAAATTATGAACTCTGAAAAGTTTTGAGACTCAGTTATATAGTTATATATATGCATATATAAATTTATATTTTATATATGTATATATTATATATATTTAAACATGGTAAAATATTTCTGTTGTAGAAAGTGGAGAATTTCTAGAAACTGAGATATAGCCTGAAATTCTCAGGCTGGCTCAATGCTATACCTGAGCAAGACTGGACGATGAATATTTTCAGAGCTTTTCAGAAATACTGACAGGAAGAAATGGTGGTCAGTGAGAAATAGAACTGGTTCACCAAGAGCATGTGATGTCAGATTAACCTTGTTCTTTGCATTCACAGGGTACCTGCACTGAAAACAGATCTTATCAAGCCATTTGACGGGATATCATTTCAATGATATCCTGAAGAGAAAAATAAATGAAGAAATATGTGTCAATGTGAAGGTAACTAAGGAGACTAGCAAATGGTGGGACAAATATTCAAAGAATCAATTTAATGAAGACTAGTCCATTAGGAGGTTCCTGCTGGTGGATCCTGAGCCAACAAATGAAGACTAGCCTTAATGTCACAGGAACTCAAGATAGTTGCCTTAAATATTAGGTAGAACCATATACGAACACTATTTTTGTAAGTCAAAAATGTCCAAATATTCAACCTAATAAGTGGGTAGTTGTCCCATAATAGCACCCTCTCTTCTAAATCTCTGGATAATGAATGCTGATGTCTCACTGATATACCTACAGATCCTCACTCCCCTGTGCCAATGAACCCCAATATTCTGGATCTACATTCCATTATGGCCCCATCTATATCCAATATTACAGCCCAAGTGGATTGCACACTATTCTCCAGAGATATCCCAAACTTTCTTGTTTCTGCCTCTGTGCTACAGCCTCTAAAATTCCTTCCCTCTATCCCATAACCCCCCTCTGTATGGCATACCAGGTTGGAAATCTACTCACAATATACTCACATGTGAGAGAAAATTCATTTTGTGTCTTATTGGATCCAGTGTTCCTCATCAGCCCCAACCCAGTGGTTAAGAAGGAAGGCAAGTCTGCCTAGATTTAGTGGAACTCAGTACAGTAAACTAAATTGTCCCTCTGGGGAATGCTTCATCTCTATATGGAAAACTGAACAACGGTGCCCTCAGATTGCTCAGTCCCCTGCCTGCCTCCCAGCTCTGCTGGGCAGGGGCATCTGGATGAATGGGGGACGGGGAGGCAGAGAATGGATTGCTGGACCATAGGCTGGAAGCAAAGACTCTGAGATTGTTAAATGACTCAACCTCCGGAGGGAGGGAGAAGATGAAAGGTAGAGTCTGCTTTTCTCTTCTTCCTTCCTTGCTCTCTTCTTCTCTCTTGTGTTTCGTGTATAAGAATTCTGATCTGGGGACCCTGGGTGGCTCAGTAAGTTAAGAGTCCAACTCTTGGCTTTGGCTCAGGTCATGATCTCAGGGTCCTTAGATCGAGCCCCACGTCAGGCTCTGTGCTCAGCGTAGTCTGCTTGAGCTTCTCTCTCCCTCTCCCTCTGCCCCTCCCCCTGCTCACGCTGTCCCTCTAAAATCAATCAATCAATCAATAAACTCTTAAAAAAAAAAAGAACACTGATCTACTTCTAGTTAGATGGATACCTGAGACCAATAAGAAGAAGGTCATTCACTCAGAGAGCCTAAAAAAAGGAACAAATACTTATCCTCCTTCCTAACCCCTTCATAACACGTCTTACTATTGGAAATTGTATTGTTTTGCATTGCTTAGGTGGTTATTGTGTCTCTGCAGGAAAGACAATAAGATGACGAACAAGGCCATTCTAGAGGGACCAGACCAGGTGTGGCAGGATGAGGAGGAGAAAAGCGAAAGATTATCCAACCAGAAGGTTCACAAGAAGAAGAATAACAAATGAAGCAGAATGCTTTGGCAGAAAGAGCCTTTCCTCCAAGAAGCCTTCTTTGATCTCCTACTCTGGATTGGATGCTTCTCTTAATGCGCTTCCACTGCGGTATACCTAAAGCAGTTGGACCTCAAGCGGAGGAATTGGAAGTCGTGGAAGCTTGTCCTATGTTCTGTATGCAGTATGGCAACAACAGGGCGAAGGTCAGGAAAGGACAAACTCACAGAGACTCTGGTCACTCGGCAAACAAATATCGACCAGAAGGGCCTCCCCAGTGTTGAGCACTGGCCGACCTTTGGACCTTTGCGTGTTCTTGGAGAGAGGAACTCCAATAGTGAGTGAGGTTTAATTTCCTGCCTGCAAGTTGATTGGAGATTTTGAGTCAGACGCAATTTGATTTACAGGAAATTAAGAAATCTGATATGCTTTGCGCACCTGGGTTTGTATCCTGAGCTCCATTCCCACTGCAATAAGTGAGTTTATCCTGAGGGAGTTTGAACCTGGAGATGAATCTGTGCGTGCAGCGTGGTCTTTGCATAAAAATCCATGCACTGGTCTTCCCAGCGGCCAGTCAGCTTGGGCATGTGCCCAGGTTACTCTGAAGGCCTGTTACCTGATTATCTCATTACAGGTAATATGAACACAGCAGAGCGATACACAAGAGAAGGTTTCCTCGTCCCTTCCCTTTTAAGGCTTGCCACCACACTGGGCATCCCATACACATCAGAGTACCACACAATACGATATCTTGCCTGTTTCCACCAGTGTTGGAGAATTAATTAACCTTATCTTTGAGTCTTACACATCTTTGCCAAATGATTCCTCTCTTCAGCCCAAACGGCAGGTTCTATATACCCATGACCTGAGTCAGGTTGCTGCATATAAATGTTAAACAAATGTGTTCAAAATCAAAACCCCCAGAAGTTTGTAAGACCTGTAGAATCCCGCTTATGTCAAACTACCTTTCCACCTTCATCTTGCGCCACCCACCCCCATATGCACCCGCGCCCACACTGCACCACACTACAAGTTAGCCATACCCAGTTGTTTCCCAGCCTGAGTGTGCCCGAGTCATTTACACCTTTGTGCTTCTACACACACCATTGCTCTGTTGGGAATGCCTTCCCGCTCACCTCTCTCTTCACTTGATAACACCAATTCAAACTTCAAGATCCACCTCTGATGTCACCACGTCCTCTGCCTCAGGACGAGCTAGAAGTCCCTACTCTGTGTGCACAGAGCACTTAGGGAACCCTCTGCTCTGGAGCACATGTATATCTTACATGAACTGGTTTCTCTGCCCCGGTCAGGAACCCATCAGCTCCCACGGGAGGAAGGACTGTGTCCTCCCATCTTTGTACACCCGGCATGCTGCAGCGCCCAGCACATGGTAAGCACGTGACGGTATTTCCGAGGGACAGGTGGGAGGGAGCACTGGCCGGCCCGGAGGGGGTGCCCCCCAGGGGCCCGCCCTGGTGATGCAGTGCGTTGGGGCACCGTGTCGATCAAGGCTGTTTCTACTTCTAACCAAACCAGATTATCAGAGGGGCTCTACCTGACCCTGAGTTAACATTTGAGAACAAGAAAAAGAAACTCTTAATTAGCAAACTGGAAAACCACCGTGAAGGTTAGTTTCCGCAGGGGTGAGGTGACAGTTACAAGACCCCAGACATCACCATGCTCCTGCATCAGGATTTTGAACAGCACAACCGGAAGGCACAGCGGCCCAATCGACGACATCCTTGAAAGTGCCCCCTCCCCGCAGAAGTTTCTGCAGACTCTTCTCTTCGTCATCACCTTGGTCCCAAGAACAGAAGCGACACCCCCACGTAGACGGCAGTGTGAAAAGTACTTCATCACGTGGTCTCACGTGATTCTCATGCTGTTCCCGAAACTTAATCCCCCTACAACCCCTGAAGTGTGGGGGCCGGAGCCGGACCCACGGACTGACGTGGTGGACCAGGTCAGTAGCTGTTCCTCTTCCTCATCTTGCTCCCACCATCGGGCATCGTCCAAACTCGCGGACTCTGCCTGACATCCCCGAGACATGGCCCAGATCCGTCCCCAGCCCTACTCCAGCACCCCTCTGGGGGCTCCACACCTGAGTGTTTTTCTGGGGCCTCACATCACAGCGACAGTTGAGCTCTTCATCTGTTTCCCCTTGTGGTGCCTCCTCTTTGTCCTGTTTCTGTTCTCCGGGCCATCTCCTCCGGTTGTGCAAGTCAGAATCTAGCCCATCCGCTTTCATCCTGAACCTTCCTTAACAGCCAGCTTGGGCTGCACACCGTCTCCTGCCTCTGCTTCCATCCGCCTGCCATGGAGCACCAGGACACCCTCCTGACTGACCCCCCCGCCCCCCGCCCCCAGTCTTCCCAGCATCTCATTTAGAAACAACACCCCCACCAAAGTCCTGAGGGTCTTGCCTGCCTCTGGCCACTCTCTTCGTGGCCACTGGTCTATTTTAGCATTAGTGCTGCCCTGTTCACAGTGCGGGGGCACTGCACCACCTTTCAAATTTTTAATATTTTCTCCTACTTCTCCTAGGTGAAATTCAGAAGTGCAGACTAATTGCTTTGTGATTTTTTAAAGTTTTTTTTTTTTTATTTATTTGAGCGAGCGAGAGAGAAAGAAAGCACAGAGGGAGAGTGAGAGGGAGAAACAGAGTCCCCGCTGAGCAGGGAGCCGGTCATGGGGCTCCATCCCAGAACCCTGGGATCATGACCTGAGCCGCAGGCAGACACCCAACCGACTGAGCCACCCAGGTGCTGCCCTGCTTTGTGATTTTGATAGTGTGTTAATTCTGGAAGAATTGCCAACCTAACGATATTGACTTTCCCCAATGTGAGGCATGTACTAATACATTCGATGCCCCAATAAGTATATTAGATTAAGTACTATTATTAATTCCCACCCCACAAATGAGGAAGCTAAGGTACTACCATTCTCTTCTGACACTGAGTACCCTGAGTTATGGTAGACCCCACAGATTAAGGGGCCCAGTCCCCAGGAAGACTGCCCTAACTTCAAATGCCAGCCACAAGTTTGGGCCCCCCCCCGCCCCGGGCCACCTGCACTTCTGACCAACTGGATATACATTCAGGGGTTCTCATCATCTCCTCAGGTTTGACTTGAAAGCCTCACAGAACTCAGGAATGCACTATGTTATGATTGCAGTTTCATTAGAAAGGATCAGGAGCATTCAATTAAAGAGGGCAAGGTTTGGGAGGATCCTGAATGCAGAGCTTTCCTGTCCTTTAGCTGTAGTGACAGGACATATCACCCTCCTGGCACATCAGTGTGTCCACCAACTAGGAAGCTCCACTGAGCTTTTTACTGGGGTTTCACTATGGAGGCATGATTTATTGAATCCTTGCTGATAAGATTCAACCAAATCTTCAGCCCCCCCATCCTCCCCAGAAGAAATCAGACTGATACTTGTCACGTGGTTGGTCTTTCTGGCAGGACTAGCTGCATCCTGAGCCATCTCATTAGCATAAATTCAGGTGTGGTCCAAGGGACCACCAAGAATAACAAAGCTTAGAAAATCTCAAGGATGTAGAGTCTCCTTCCCAGGAACCAAGGATGAAAGTCAAATTCTATATTGTACAACAGTTGTATAAAGGCTAATTACTTATCCAAGGTCACACAGTATGTAAATGGTTGAGATGGGTCTCAACCCTAAGAAATATGGTACAGAGCCCACATCTTAAATATTCTCTTTCAATATACATTTTATAGTTGTTTTCAAGTGGATCTTGCACCTTGCTGATCAATTTTATTCTGGGATAGTTCAGTTTGAGGGTTATATTGTGATTGAGATTATCTTATATTTCTAAATAGTTATCAAGGGTCTATAAGAAAATCACAGATGATCTACATTTAAAATGCAGTCACCTTACTAAATGTTCTTATTATCTCTAACAATTTTTCTGTGAACTTTCTTGGAATTTCAAAGTGAACAAACATTTTTCTGCCCCAATGGGGATTATTTTATCACCTCTTTTCCAACTTGTTATGCGTCATATATCTCATTACTTCATCCTCTCTATTTCTGCCTGCTTTTCCTCCAGTACCAGTGTTGACCAAAAAGCCCATCCCAATTCAAAGGAGAGATCCCGAGATCTTTGGGAACTCAGTAAGTCGCTCCCCAGCAGAGGGGGCAGCTGGACAGAATCTTGAAGGAAGATGTGGCCATATGGGAGAGGTGAGGGAGGGGGGTCAGGACTGGACCTGCAGGGGCTGGACGTCTGACAACACCTAAGGTGGGCCAGATGCTTATTTAGGTCGACGTTGATTTAGGTAGAAGGTTGTAGGAGGTTTGAAATGCATGTTGCAGAGTTAGATCTCCACACAGGGAAGCTATTGATGAGTTTTGAGCAGAAGAGTGACAAGAGAAGAGTATAAGCTGAGCGGATGGAGTTTACTGGGGAGCACAGGAGGATTTGGGGGTGGGATGGGAAATTCTGCTAATATTTTTCATTTCATATTCTTTAATATTTTGTGTTTTGTGGATACACTGTGCATAACAGCACATTATGAACTTCATAAAATAAATACATACAACAATTGGTAGGTGCTCAAACAGGATTTTCACAATCAAAATTTAGAGACAGGTGCACCAGAGAAACAACATGTTACCACCAGTAAATTACTGTGATAATACTAGATTGAGGCAATTTACTCCTAAGCCATAAAAAGATGGAACAAATGTGAGAAACCCACAGGAACCTCAAAGACTCAGAGACTGTGAAATAATGACAATTTTTTTTTTGTTAAAAACAGCCACTAAAGACAATTTTGAATTTGGTGGTTTAACTCCAAGTCTCTATGTGAAAATATTTCAGTGATAATATAATATTCATATTACTATAAATGACTTAAAGTAATCGTATGAAGTGCTTTAGACCAATGATTCTCAAACATTAATCCTTAGACCAGTAGCAAAGCTTGATAAAATTTTCACCCCTTTGTAACAAAATTATAAAACAACAACAAAAAAATGATATTTCCATTCATCTAAATATTCAGGTAAAAGGTCTGTCCTTTTTTTTGAGAAAACGGAAACACTCGTTTTGGGGGGGTCTTATTGTAAGTAATGTGAGTAGGATGATGGTAAGATGATAGTAACCATAGATGAAAGATTTTTTAAAAAATATTAATTGGCAAAATAAAAAGTTGGCAACCATGCAATGGTTAATTTATTTCTTCAAGGTTTTTTGTGGGTAAGGACTTTTTTCCTTGATTTTTTGTTTCTTGTTTTATAATTCATAAAAATCTAAATGTCTGGGAACTGAAGACTAGATTACAAATTGCAGGTGCAACTCTGTCCACCAGATGGCAGAGCAGCTCTACACTTAACTTCCTGAGGCTCCACCTTTGCTACCTAGGCCCGCATGCCCTTGGCAAAAATCATGTTTTGTCTTTTGAAAACTATCTTATTTCCTCTTTTTAGGATTTTTTTCCCCCCACAAATATTTTCACCGGAAGTTTTTTACATCTCAACCTAGACATGAATTTCCCTTCCAGTGTTATGTTTAGGCTTGCCCTCTATTTTTTTTTTATTTCATTATAAATCTCTATTAATAAAACAAAGAGTTAACAGAGCTGTTGCAGAGGTACAGAAAGACAATGTGAGTCGGGGAGGGACGGGATGGAGCCTAAACGTTTATGCTTCTGATCCACTACCACCACACACACACACACACACACACACACACACACAGCTGAGGCTCGGAATGTGTAGGGACAGGGACAAAAGGCAAGGGGGGAGGAAGGGCACTTGGGTTGATTGTAAAAAAATTAATTCCTTAGATCGGGGAAAATACAGCCATTTAGGAGAAACAAAGAGGAACGCCAGACTGCCACCCAGTGGTGTGAACTGTTTCTTTCCAGATTTATGCAAACAAGACCTTCCTATTTATGCTTGTGATGGTGTCCAAGGCCACAGCCCCCACCACTCTTCTGTCGCCACTGGTACCCGATGTAGGTGTTAAACCTGAACCCGGTGGTCGGTATATTCATAGACCTTGGCCATCCAGTCCTAGGTTTGTCTGAATGCTGGGCTGGTGAGGACTTACTCAGTCTCTGGACTCACCATCTTCCAGTTCCATTCATGCACATTAAGAACCAAAGCATCAGCCTGGGGCAGGAGGCTCCTAATCACTGTATGTGGTCCACTTTCTCTAAAATCTCCCATTTCAGAAAACTTGAGTACATCTGCTATTCTCCTTCAAATGCTTTGTTGTAGCAGGAACTGACTGCATCAAAAGTCCCGCGTTGCCTGAGAGCGTCCTGTGAAAGCCATCACCTCCTCATCCTAAGCCAGGAGCACAGAGCCCAGGAAAGGACCCAGGGACCTCCCTGGGTGTACACGAAGGAAAAAACAAGGCACTGTGTTTCCTCCTACTTCCATTTGGACTAAGGAAATTTTCATCTTCCTTCCCTCTTTCTGCTTTTTCTTCACTTCCCAGAGCACCTCTCTTCTACGGTCTGGAATTTGGCAAACCTGGGTTAAAATTCAGGATACCTCCCTTGCTAGCTGGGTGACATTATCCACCTTTCTTGACCTCACGTGTATAATGAAGCTACAGAGCCTCACCAGCGCCCTCTTGTGGGGCTTCATCCTCAGTCTTCCCTCTCCTTAACCTATCTGCCCCACCTCATGCTTCCAAATTACAGACTCTATCCCTGCCCTCTCATCAAAACTCATTTCTCTTCAATGTCGGCTATGCCAGTTCCTGAGAAAGCAAGCTTATTGAATTAATTCACAATAATGTGAAAATGACTAATAATAGCCTTTCCCTCCTAGAGTAGAACTAGCAAAATGGTGGAGGAGGGATGGTGCATAGAGGTCATCTGGTCCAAATCCCATATTCTCCACATCACACTACCAAATCCTGAAGACATTAAGTGGATGGTCCAAGCCGCAGAGTATTTCACAGAAGAGCCCAGATAGGAACACAATAGGTTTGGTGTACTGATCTCTGCCCAGATTCTTTCCAGGCTGCTACACCACTTCTGGGGTTCTAATCCTGAATATTTTCCTTGGCTTCTTCCCATTGTCCACTTCTGACCCCACAAGTACCACTGCCCTCCTCTCCTCTTTTCCTAATGATCCCCATCTCACACAGGTGACTCAAAGACCTCATTCACATTTTCCAGACTTCAACGCTTAAAGCTCTTTGGAGAATGGCTCCACTATCCTCATTTAAGATAATTAAGAATAGTCGTTTTGTGAGAAGAAATTTCTGGAAGACAGGAAGCGCCATGAGCAAACCAGGCAGGTGTGAGCGTTTACACCGATGGCTATAAGAGAGTGCAACTATGTCAGTACTTCTGAAGGGGCTAGTAAACCCCGAGTTCCATATCCAGCAAAAATACCTTTTAGGAATGAAGCTGACTGTAGAGGTTTGACAGGGGAATAGTCTGTCAAATATTTAGGGAAGTGAATGGTTACTATGTAAAAGTGATATATCAAGAAATATCTGGATAAGCATATGACTTAGAAATAGGGATGTAAGTAACCTAAGAATCAGCTGACAGAGTTCAAGGAGCTGCTTGTCTGGAGCAGCTAGTCTGTCTGTTTCTTTCTTTGTTTCGTTCTAGTCAGAGCTGGTCTTTTGACATAAGCTTTTTTGAATCATTTGATTTTAACTACGACCTGTATCACTTTGCCAAATATAGAAAATAATGAAATGTTTCAAAGCATACATTTGATGCAGGACAGGTGGCTCAGGTGATCTGTTATTCTGGGAGCCAAAGGCGATGCCCTGCTCCACGCCTGGGGAGGTCAGGTCCCCCGTGCCTCAGACTGAGCCGGCTCCCTTTGCTTAGAATATCAATTGTGCTAGGCTTTCGAGCCCTTCTGTCAGCCCCAACAGAGTCTCCATTCTTCTATGGACTCCCTGCTTCAGCCAGGTTAATGGGCTCTTTTCTGTACAGAAATTACTTCCTACCCCAGGGTGATGGAACAATGCCTCTTGCTGAATACTTTCCATGCCTGTAACATTTTCCCCTACACCCTTCTGTTATAACAGTCTTCATAAGCCACTTTACCAAGGTGACTTCTCTGTGTGGCCTCACCTGCTTTATTGTACCTCTCAGCATATTGAGACTTATTTACAGATGCATTGATGTGTCCTTGATAAGTTTAGCACCCGGCAAAATGCTAGGCAGCTAGCTGGCATTTGGTGAATAATTGTTGAATTTTTTCTCCAATCGGTATGTTTCTTATGTGTCATCTGCATTTGGTCCCTCCAGCCAGGCTGTGATCCCTTTCTTCCAATGTCCACCATTTCCAGTCACCCTGCCTCGCTGATTTGGGTTGGGCAATGACTGAATCCAAGAAGTGTCCCTGCTTCATGGTTTCTCAAATCATGAGTGACTCAAATTATGAGTGTTGTCTCCTGAAATGTTAGTAGATGTTCTGTAACAGAAGAAAAGTGTTTTGTGGTAGGCAGTCTCTAAAATGACCTCAATGATTGCTACCTTGGAGATCCACATCTTAGATAATCCCTTCCCCCGAGGGCAGGCTTGACTTAACTGATTGACATCTAATAAGTAGAATATGGTACCTGGGAAGTCACTTCAAGGTTAGGTTATAAAAACATTATGTCTTAAAAAGAACAAAGTCACGGGCGCCTGGGTGGCTCAGCTGGTTAAGCGTCTGCCTTCAGCTCAGGTCATGATCCCGGGGTCCTGGGATGGAGTCCTGCATCGGGCTCCCTGCTCAGTGGGGAGCCTGCTTCTCCCTCTGCCTGCCGCTCCCTCTGCTTGTGCTCTCTCTCTCTCTCTGTCTCTGACAAATAAATAAATAAAATCTTTAGTATATATATATATATACATATATATGTATACCTCTCATAGATTCAAAAAGGACACTGAAGTGTTAATTTAAAAAAAAAAAGAAGACCTTTTGTCAAGAAAACCCATTAAACTTTGTTGATCTCAGTGTTACTCAGATTCACTTGATTATCAAACCCTTTCGTTATGGAACACCTATTAACAATTCATAATATAATGTTATTCCAAGAAACATAATTGGGTAAACTATATATATATATATATATATGCCATTTACATCCAACTTGTAAATTCTTTATGATTAGTAAGGCATTTTGGGGACCAGAAGAGAGAAGTGTTGTGCAGGAAGCATTCATCTACAAATAATAGAAAACTCACATTTTAATGGTTAAATAAAAATATAGATTCATTTTTCTGACTTAAAAAAATCCGGAGGTGAAGGGCGCCTGGGTGGCTCAGTCGTTAAGCATCTGCCTTCAGCTCAGGTCATGATCCCAGGGTCCCGGGATCGAGCCCCGCATCGGGCTCCCTGCTCGGCGGGAAGCCTGCTTCTCCCTCTCCCGCTCCCCCTGCTTGTGTTCCCTCTCTCGCTGTGTCTCTGTCAAATAAATAAATAAAATCTTAAAAAAAAAATCTGGAGGTGAGTGGCTGCTAGCACTGGTTTGGCAGCTTGGTGGTGTCAGGGTCACATTCTCTGAGATCCTTCTCTTTCCCTCATGTTCAATGCCTCTGGGTGGCAAGAAGGACACACCAGCTCCAGGCACAGTAGCAATTTTCGAGTCAGGAAGAAGGACGAATAACAGACTGCTGCCAGTCGTGCCGATCCCTTTTTCTCCCAGAAAGCAAATACTTTGTAGGAAAGATTTCCACTAGTATTTTATTCCCCAGAACTATGTGACCTGGCCACTAGCACCTGCCAGAGAGGCTGGAGAGGTGGTCATCTTAGCTCAGGCTGTGTATATTTCTGCCTGGAACAGAACGGGGATTTATTAGCAGGGAAGAAGTGAATGGATATTAAGTGTGCAAGTAATAGTGTCTACAGCAGAGGGTATGAAAGGAGCAGAAGAAATCCTCCCTTCCTCCTAGAAACACAATTCAAGGTTCCTGTTTCCTCTCCATGTAACCACCCATGAGACAGTTAAACCACAACACAGTAATAAGAAATTAAATTTCTTAAGCCCAGCTGCTTCAGAGAGACAGATATTTAAGAGGGGGACATAGGAAGAAATGGTGGGGTAAAGAGTTTATAGTTGTAGGATGGAAGTCTCTGGGGAGTAATGAGCTAGGAAGTAGTCCTTCTCTTGCCAAAATTCAAACATTCTAAAAATCCCCTCACTTTACATCCTCAGAGGGTTGAGATGCAATGAGAAGAACAGGAACTTCTAGAGAAATGCAAATCCAGGTGGTGCGCTTGAAGCAGTTCCAGGGTGAATAACCAAAGGACACTTCGCCATTGGTGTGTCCAGACGTGAGGCTAAAAGCATGATGGGTACTCTTGGGGGCACACAGGGGATAACCAGAGAGGGACCCCAAAAGGGGAAGAGGTTGGGAGGACCTTGACTAAAATCAAAACAGATATTTCCCAGTCATTCCTGACCAAGAGCTTCATGAATATCCTGGCAAGCAAGGTGTATTGGCCAGAATCAGTTCAGGATGCTATTTTTGCAAGTATTGCCATGTCCACTAATTATTGAGTACATTCTATGGCCAGAAAAAGAATGACATGTTTCACCTATATGATCTTTATTTTCACAGAGACTTTGCACATAAATACTATTTTCCCCCAGTACACAAATGAAAAGCGTAACATTCAGAAAGGTTTAGAAATGTGGACAAAACCACCTTGGTAGTAAGTGCAGATACAGGATTCTGATTAAAATCTGCATGTCTACAAGACCCAAGCATTTTCCACCCCACCCCCCCCAGCGGCACCTCTGATCACTACAATGCAGGCCATCTCTATTGATAATATTTTCTTATTTGTAATTTGTTGAATAGCTATTAACTGCCCGGTAAATTTGTTTCAGTGTAGTCTTTAACACTTCACTATGTGATCATTTTATTTTTATAATTTAAAAAAGCCTAGGGCGCCTGGGTGGCTCAGTTGGTTAAGCGACTGCCTTCGGCTCAGGTCATGATCCTGGAGTTCCAGCATCGAGTCCCGCATCGGGCTCCCTGCTCGGCGGGGAGTCTGCTTCTCCCTCTGACCCTCCCTCCTCTCATGTGCTCTCTCTCTCTCTCTCTCATTCTCTCTCTCAAATAAATAAATAAATGAAATCTTTAAAAAAAAAAAGTCTAATAGCCCAAGAACTTATTAGAGATTGTCTCAGTCTGCTAGGGCTGCCATAACAAAATACCACAAACTGGGTGTCTTAAACAACAGAAATGTATTTCTCATGGTTCTGGAGACCAGAAGTCCAAGATCAAAGTGTCATCAGGGTTGGTTTCTTCCAAGGCCTTTCTCCTTGACTTGCAGATGACTGCCTTCTCGTTGTGTCCTCACATGGTCTTTCCTCCATGGACACACATGTCTGTATCCAAATTTCATCTTCTTTAAGGATACCAGTCATATTGGATTAAGGACCACTCTAATGGCCTCATTTTTTAACTTAATTACCTCTCTAAAGACCTTATGTCCAAATATGGTCACATTCTTAGGTATTGGAAGTTGGGGCTTCAACATATGAATTTGGGGGGACACAAGTCACCCATAACAGAGACCCTAAGTCAGATTCTTAAAAAACCTTATGTTTGATAGCATGATTGACAGATATTACCCATCATCTTGGCTACCTGGACCCATCCTCAAAGTTTTGGTAGCTCTGACTCCCAGGGAATCCTCGATGAGGCTTCTGGTCAGAGGATTTATGATATCATAACACACCATGGAAATTAAGTAATGTTTCTTTCTTTTTAAGATTTTATTTACCTATCTGAGAGAGAGAGAGAGAGAGCATGAGCAGTTGGAGGGGCAGAGAGAAAAGGAGAAGCAGACTCCCTGCTGAGCAGGGAGCCTGACATGGGGCTCCATCCCAGGATCCTGGGATCATGACCTGAGCCAAAGGCAGATGCTTAACCTACTGGGCCACGCAGGTGCCCCATTTAGGTAATGTTTCAATTTCAGTCTGAATTACATAGAAAGGTTTTCAGAAGATTCTACATGGACTCCCCAGCACCCTCCATGATCATGCCTTCTAGTACCATGGAAAACCAATTATAAGAAGGACTTGAAGACCCAGTGATATCATCATATGACAGTTCTTCACTCTTATGAGAATCAGGCCAGATTAACAGACTTTAAAAATTGTCTGTTGTTCTTAAGTAAAGTACTAGAAGGATCTGTGAATGCCTTCCCAGAAGAGAAGCTATAGATTTGCAACAAAGACAAAAACACATCATGTTTGCCAATTTCCCGTGAAAAGTACATCTTTGTCCAGAAATTATACATACTTGTTTTCTGAAGCTTTCATTAAAGAATAGGGAAGGAAAGTCTCACAGTGTCCAAATGACATTTTTTAAAATGTAAGCTGGGATGTGATGTCTCTATAAAATCTGCTTCAAATTATGTAAGAGACTTAGGTTTGAATAACACAATTAGCCTACAATTTCTGCATTGAGAAGCACAATAAAAGGGGTCAGAACACTTCCCTCCTTCAAGGTGGACTCCTGGTTATAATGACAGAGATGTGGCTGCATTATATAGCAGCCATGTCCTCTGTCATCTGCCTTCAAAGACCGAGTAAATTGTACCTATTCTGGGGCCTTGAGCCATTTGGGTGATCAAAGACATCCACCTTCAGAAAGAGGGCAGGAATTGAGCACAGAATGTAGTGGCATTTCTCGACACAACATTTCAATGTCCAGACATTTTCATCTCATTGAGATTAAAGTAATCCAATTATGATTTGGACCAAACACAGGAGTCCCAAGTTATTCCAGACCCTAACACAAGCCTACATAAGAAAGAGGCAGAAACAGTTTCCAGTCTAGGGGTCTTGTCTTTGCTCTTCCAAGGTATATGAAGACACTGGTTAGTTCCGTCTTTTGAAAAAAAAAAAAAAAAAAGCAAGTCCCTCTATGTAATTATAGGTGAAGCTCGTTATTTTCAAGGAGATGACATTGGAGGGAAAAAAGCAATATACAAGAACAAGAGAATGTATAAGAAGTACAATAGAGGGGCGCCTGGGTGGCTCAGTCGGTTAAGCGTCGGCTCTTGGTTTTGGCTCAGGTCATGACCTCATGGGTTGTGAGATGGAGCCCTCCGTTGGGCTCTACACTCAGCACGGAGTCTGCTTGAGGATTCCTCTCTCTCTCTGCCCCTCCCCCCACTTGCGTGTTCCCTCTCTCTCTCAAGTAAATAAATAAATCTTTTAAAAAAAGAACAATAGAAAGTTCATAACGCAGATGTCTATCCATCCATATCCTTCTTTCCAAGGGAACTCAGTAGCAAATAGGATCTGAAAGAAAGTGTAAAAGCTTCCTGTTCTGATGAATTATCAGAACTCTATGAATTGTCAAATCTCTTAGGGTTTTTATTATTAGGGTATATACATAAGGGGTAATCAGAACCACAGAATGTTAGAACTGCAAAGGTTCTCCTCGTCCAGTGTTTTTTAAACTTTATCTGTAAAACTCATAATTCTTGTAAAAAAGGAAGGATGGAGGGAGTAGAGGGCAAGAGAGACAGAGAAAGAAAAAGTAATCATTACTTAATATGTAAAGCAGAGGAAAGAATGCAGCTTATCCCAAAGAGCTAAGCTTCTACTTTTTCTCTAGAAAGTCCTGTGAAAGTTCTACAGAACATCTTAGTCTTCTGAAGCACAGCGCGTACACCAATCATTCTAGCCCAAGGTTTCCCTCTAACAGAGGAAGACCTGAGGTCCCTTATGGGGTAAACACGTGTGCAGAGCCAGAACTAGAACTTAGACCTTTTGGCACTAAGTCTAAGACTTGGAGAAAGAAACTTTCCTCCTTCAAATAGCTGGGATGGAAAGATGAACCCTAAAGATGTCTGCCCTGAATGTTGAATTTCCTGATAGAAAACGCGAGATTAAATCAAACCCTAGAAACAATCAGGAAATGGATCTCTAGCAAGACCAAGAGCATGAGAGAGTGTGTTTAGAAATTTCAGCTGCTGGGACGCCCGGGTGGCTCAGTCAGTTAAGCGTCTGCCTTCGGCTCAGGTCATGATCTCACAGTCCTGGGATCGAGTCCCGCATCGGGCTCCCTGCTCAGTGCAGAGTCTGCTTCTCCATCTTGCTCTGCCCCTGCCTCCTCCTTGCTCATTCTCTCTCTCTCTCTCTCAAATAAAAATAAAAAAACAAGAATCTTTTAAAAAAAAAAAAAAAGAAGAAGGAGGAGGAGGAGGTTTGGCTGCTGATCCATGTCCTGTAGTCACCAGAGCTTCAGAACCAAGATGGCAGTGAGCCCAACAGCCAGCCTCGAATATAAATATATTACAATGTCCACAAACCAGTCTGACACAGCCCCACACTGACATAGAAAACTTTTTCTAAGTCGGTTCTTTTGGATGAACAGGATTAGCACATAAAAACTGAAACCTGAATTCGCACTTCAACAGTATTAGCGCACAAGAACATCATAAAGATCATGGTGGATGCCTGGCCCTCCGTGCCACGTTTTTATGTTTGGAAAACTCATACACAAGCTTTGTCAAAATATGTGCACTGTGATTCATTTTAAAAGGAAAATGTTTGAAGCCCCGTTGAAGTAGGGCTCATGAAAACTTGGGGGTTTGCAGGGAATGGGATGACAGAGGAACCCCACGCCTACTGGTGGGACTGAATGGTGACAGGGATCAGACATGACGCCTGCTCTGGGCCAGGCTCTCCAAAGGCACTTTTCATGAAGTGTATCATTCATTCATTCATTCATTCAACACATAGGCATTCTGCAGTGGAAGTCAGGAGCATGCTGGGTGCTGTAGAGTCCGTGAGGAGCAAGAAGAACAATCGCACCCTCACAGAGCTTGCCTCCAGGGAGGACACAGACAACTGAACAATTACAACAGAGGGACTTGGGAGCCATCAGAGAACCAGCTAACCCAGACATGGGGGTTGCCTGGCTTCAGAGCCTCCCATTGTCATCCATGCTGAACCATTTGGGGAAAAAAGCCTGTGCAACCTCATGTGCTCTCCACAGAGCACCTAATCACCCTCCCTCAAAGGCTCCCAACAGAAGAGCTGAAGCTGCATGAGCCTTCAAAGCAGAAAGGAGTCATTTCCTCTCTAGGTTTGGACAACACAGCCCCAGGGAGGGCAGACTCAAACAGACAAAGTGTAGCATTTTATTTGTCTGATAGTAAATGGATACATTGTATCTGTGTATAAATTCTTTTTGGGGAACTTAAGTGTTTTAGAAAGGATTCTCTCCTTTTAATTCATTATGAAGAATGAGTTCCTCTACACCTAACTTATCCCCAGGAGATCCCTACAATGTAGCCATGTGTCCTCTACACACCCACATTCCTCAGTGACAAGGTTCTCCTAGCCCTCCCACCACCTTCTATGGCATCCCAAGTTCTTGCAACAGACAGCTTTGGAGTTCTCCCCCTCTTTTTCCCTCCCTATGTTTCCCCTTCCCTCCCTCCTCCTTTAGACCTTCCATGATCTAACCATCTTCCTCATTCTGATGTCTCCAGCTGGTACCTTTTACAGCTTTGTTCCCTTTATCATCCTCTGTAAAACTCAGTCCGAAGGGAAGCAAAAAGGAAGGCCAAAGGCCCTGATCTGTTTTGCTTCATGGACACGGGTGTGTCCCCCATATCGGTGAGTCATAAACTTGCTGGACATTGAAATCCCCCAGGGTCTTCAGGAAACACTTACGCCTGGGCTCCCGCCTAACCATACTGATCTACTGGGACAGAGTGCAGCCTGGGAATCAGGATTTCTAAAAGCTCCCCACGGTGATTCTAATGAGCGGCAAACACTGGGGCTACCTAACTCTGTGGTTGTCCTCAGGCATGAGATATGGGTGTCCATCCCAATTGTGACCTTCTGTCTGAATGGCAGAATCGGAGAAATTTGGAGTCAACAGGGGTCCATTTTGAAGATTCACAGCCAGGCTAAGCCCTGCAGAACAAAGCCCTTTCCCCTTTCTCCAGCCTCAAATTCAGACTGACATTCTGGCATTAATCTAAAAACAAAGAGGATGAAGTCAAAGCTAAAAAGTACACTGAGTTGCTCAGCAGGGAAAAAAAAAAAGAAGGCAGTGGGAGTAGGGCGTTGGGGGGAAGAGGGCTTAATTCATGATTCTGTTAGTCCTGTCGAGTACAGTCTTGAAGCCAATTTATTACCCTTATAGGAGATGTCCACTGTAGTCAAAATTCCATCACTCATTTTAACACCTCCTCTACTGGAAGGCAACAGTGGAGTCTACACTGTAAAGATGATAAACCTGAAGCTCAGGAAGGTGAAATCATTGACCAAGGGTCATACGGTCAGTTCCTGGGAGACCCAGAACTGCAAAAGCTCAGGTGTCCTGGGACATCTGGGTGACTCAGTCGGTTAAGCATCTGCCCTCAGCTCAGGTCCTGAGCCCAGGGTCCTGGGATCAAGTCCCGCATCGGGCTCCCTGCTCAGCAGAGAGCATGCTTCTCCTTCTGCTTGCTGTTCCCCCTGCTTGTGCTCTCTCTCTCTTTCTGATGAAAAATAAATAAAATCTTTAAAAAAACAAACAAAAAGAAAACAAAAAAACCTCAGGTGTCCTGTGGAAATATTAGGTAAGTTAAAAGTGCCATCATATGCGGAGAAAGGGGACCCCTCCTACACTGTTGGTGGAAATGCAAGCTGGTGCAACCACTCTGGAAAACAGTATGGAGGTTCCTCAAACAGTTGAAAATAGAGCTACCCTACGATCCAGCAATTGCACTCCTGGGTATTTACCACAAAGATACAAATGTAGGGATCCGAAGGGGTACGTGCACCCCAATGTTTATAGCGGCAATGTCCACCATAGCCAAACTGTGGAAAGAGCCCAGATGTCCATCGACAGATGAATGGATAAAGAAGAGGTGGTATATATACACAATGGAATATTATGCAGCCATCAAAAGGAATGAGATCTTGCCATTTGCAACGACGTGGATGGAACTGGAGGGTGTTCTGCTGAGTGAAATAAGTCAATCAGAGAAAGACATGTATCATATGACCTCACTGATGTGAGGAATTCTTAATCTCAGGAAACAAACTGAGGGTTGCTGGAGTGGTGGGGGGTGGGAGGGATGGGGTGGCTGGGTGATAGACATTGGGGAGGGTATGTGCTATGGTGAGCGCTGTGAATTGTGCAAGACTGTTGAATCACAGATCTGTACTTCTGAAACAAATAATGCAACATATGTTAAGAAAAAAGAAAAAGAAGAAGATAGCAGGAGGGGAAGAATGAAGGGGAGTAAGTCAGAGGGGGAGACAAACCATGAGAGACGATGGACTCTGAAAAACAAACTGAGGGTTCTAGAGGGGAGGAGGGTGGGGGGATGGGTCAGCCTGGTGATGGGTATTAAAGAGGGCACATTCTGCGTGGAGCACTGGGTGTTATGCACAAACAATGAATCATGGAACCCTACATCAAAAGCTAATGATGTATGGTGATTAACATAACAATAAAAAATTAAAATTAAAAAGAAAAGTGCCATCATAGGGCGCTGGGGCGGCTCAGTCAGTTGAGCATCCAACTCTTGATTTGGGCTCAGGTCATGATCTCAGGGTCGTGAGATCGAGCCCCAAGTTGAGCTCCACCCTCCACGAGGAGTCTGCTTAAAATTCTCTTCCTCTCCCTCTGCCCCTCCCCTGGTCGTGCATGCACGTGCTCTCTCTCTCTCTCTCTCTAGAAAAGGAAAAAGGACAAAAAATAGTTTAAAAAAGTCCCATCACAGCTCTCCAAGCATTCTTATTATCTAATGAACAACTCACTACCACCAGTAACATTTACAGTGATAAGTACCTGGCTGAACCACTGCCCACAGACAAGATGTGGGCTTGCGAATGGCCCCTCACCATAGGGAAATTCTTGTATCAGCCTTCTCTATCTCCTCCTCACTCCCCAGAGTACCCATTGACCTTCCTGCTGATGATACCACAAACTTTTCAGTGGAAAGTGATGCATTCATTGGCCCGAGTGCCTGGGTGGTCCTGACCAGGTCGTCTGCTTGTAAGCACAGTTAGCCCCCTGGAGGGAAGACCCTTCTGCTGAGTTTCCCCGAGTTCCTAAACAGTGAGGGGCAACCTGGTGTGGAGGGGGGCACCCTGCTCAGGACGGAGCCATGAATCCCAGCCCTCACTCTCCACCCTCAAGCAGTGTGGTCTTGGCCGGCCATGCCTGCTCCTCATCTGGAAAATGAGGGGCTTGGGCAGGACAATCTCAAAGGACCCTTCCAGCTCTCAGATTCCTGGATTCCATGATCGGACTCACGGAAGAGCCACAAGGAGCCGGCCAGACTCCGAAATTTGCAGCTCCCTGGAGTTCATAACCTTGACTAAGTTTCTTGGAGTAGATTCGGAAGTTGTGGGAATTCTATGCTCCATTTGATGACAGGGAAACCTACGTATGAACAGAGAGGTGGCGTGAGTATAGAGAAATCACAAGTTCAGAATTTCCAAGACATTTCATATAGGGGTTGTTTTGTCCCATTGTCCCCATAAATATATCCTACTTGTCAGACTATAGTCCCAGATAGTTAGATCAGAGAATACAATCTTTATTGGCATAAATCTTTGAGACCTGTATGGGGTGCCCAGACTCTGTTTCTCATCCTTGACTTGCACAGAGCAATATGTACTTTCTTATTCTCTGGTTTAATTCTGCAGGGATGGGACATTCATGCATTTCTTTTCAAAATAATGCTATTTATAGAGCCCTCTCACATGTATTATCTCCGTTTATGGTTTTAGGGATTGTTTTCTTTGTCTATAAGCCCTTCAAGGTAGGTGATGTAATATGTTATGCTATCTTACAGAGGACAAGATAGAGGTCCAGGAAGGGTCTAGTTTTGCTAGTTCATATTGGAGCCTCTGTTTCAGCTCTGGCCCTTCAACTTCATTTCCTATTCAATTTTAATTCAGAACAGTAGCTGTTTCTAATCTTAGAAAACTTAGCTACCCCTTGATTTGGGGTCTCAGAGGTGTCAAATATAAAATAGAGTTACTAAGATGAGACAAGGGTCAAAAACTGGTTCATAGTCAGAGTCAATGACTACAGATGAGTATGGAAGGTTCAGAGTTGGACTCAGGACTCAGGGCTCAACACACAAGTGAGCCCTGGGCCCACTGATGCTGATCTTTCTGGTCCTCTAAAACTGAAGCAGCAATCCAGACTGACTCCGAATAGAACTGGTCTATATTCTTGCTATTCAAGTGTGGCCCAGCAGCATGGGCCTGGGAGCTTGTTAAAATGCAGAATCTCCTCTCTGCCCCAGAGGCACTGAATCAGAATCTACAGTCTCACAAGGGCCCCAGGTGAGTCATAGGCACAGTCTATTTAAGAAGCCCTTCTCCAAGCTCCCCTCCGTCCACGGGGTTCCATAGGCAATGACCATGTGAGTGCATTTTGTTCATCAGCCTTTGGCCAGCATGCTAGCTCGTGGGGGAGTCAGTGCAAAAGTCGTGGACACCGAGATTATACAGATAGGGGTCTGCAAAGACGATTACCTCAACTGGGGAGTGCCCAACACTATATGAGGTATGTGGGGAGCCCCTTAGGGGGTAGCCGGTTACTCCATGTTATGGGAGCAGTGTGATCTTACCAGACTGCTCACTTTGTTTAGTGTCCCCTTGGGGCGGGGGGAGAGGGGAGATTTCAAAAGCTGGTATCACTGAGCTTTTCAAGACCTGATACGAATTAGGAAGCTGGTTTCCTCCCTCTGTCCCCTCCTTGTCATTTCTCTGTTTTTTAAGGTTTTATTTATTTGAGAGAGAGAGAGAGAGAGCACACAAGCAGGGGGAGCGCCAGAGGGTGAGGGAGAAGCAGGCTCCCCGCTGAGCCATGAGCCCGATGCGGGACTGGATCCCAGGACTCTGGGATCAGGACCTGAGCCGAAGGCAGACGCTTAACCGACTGAACCACAAAGGCGCCTCATTTCTCTGTTTCTTATTGGCCCTCTCCTTGTCTCCTTCCCCTACCCAACATGCTCCCGCTCTGCCCACCCCCAACACACACACACACACACACACACACACACACACACACACACACACACACACACACACACACACACACACACACACACACACTGATATTTTCGAAGTTAAAGAAATGTAAAACTCCTCTCTTCTGATTAGGACCCAGGAGAGAAGAAGCTACTGCACAGACATTTGCATTCATTACCACATTAATTTCTTGTCCCAGGGAAAGCTCGGCAAACCCTAGGAGACCTGGCAGTGGGCGCAGGGGCTCTGGGTTAGCGACATGGCAGTGAGAGAGCTGGAAAGGGGCCTGCTAATGGCTTCCATGCAGGTGTTCAGCATAATAGGGTGTTAACTGGGTAACAGGTGGAAGCACAGAGGGTGGAATGAGCAGCAGAGTGAATAGGGCAGAAGCTGGCTGCCATAACCTAATTTTAAACAGAGTGGAATTTTCCTCTCCTTGCTTCAGTTTGGGCTGAGAAGGCTCCGTCACAACAGAACTGAACAGCACACCATCGTTTATAGCAACTAGTATTTAGAGCCTCTTGCTAAGGACCCGGCACTATGCACTATTACATGCTTTATTCCCATTCTTCAAAGCAATGCTGCGGGACCAGTATGAGAATCTTGTTGTTGGTTTTTTTTTTTGTTTTTTTTTTTTAAGAATGCAGCAGCCAATGTTCAGAACAAGATGAAGAACAGCTAAAGCAGCTAGCGTGTGTCTGAGAGAGTATTATTCCCTGTGCATTAACCCACTGCATGGTACGACCTTCCTGCTTCAACATTTGCAGGAGAGGCAAGAAGCCTGTATGTTGGTCACCCTCATCTGGAGTGTCCTCCTCAAATCTGGAGGTCACATTTTAAGAGGCCGTGGAGGGACAAAGGAGTCAATCAAACATAGGAGGGTCTAGAAAACATGAGAGAATTGGCCACATCAGGGATCAGTAAACTACCACCCAAATACCAGCCTGCTCCTGTTTTTGTTAGGAGAGTTTCACTGGAACAGCCATGTTGCGTGTGCTCCTTTCATGCTGCAATGGCAGGACTGAGTACTTACAACAGAGACTGTATGACCCACAAAGTCCAGAGCATTTACTGTTGATCCTTTCAGGAAAAGATTGCCAGCCCTGGGCTAAATAAAGTATTGCCGTGAAGCCTAACTGCAGATACCCTGCTCTAAATCATGACTCAATGCTGCTAAAGAAACTGGGTGCATTTTACCCAAAACAGAAAACTCAAGGGCACATATTTGACATCATGTAGAAATGGATTTGTTTGCAAGTCAATGGGTAGACACGTTTTTGTTTGTTTTGTTTTGTTTTACCCAACGTCCAAAATTTTCTGTTCCTAGTGTTTATGAGTCAACTTGTAGGGTAGTGAGGTCTCCATCATCAGAAGTATTCAAACAGCCAGATGAACGCCCATCAGAAATGTCCAAGTTTGTCCTAAATGATCTCTGTTTCTTTACAACTCTTATGATCTTACAACTTTCAACATGAGTTTCAATATGACTAATGTGTCATGGGACCTTTTCCAGACTCTCTGCATCCTCGTCTACTCTGGTAAGCTCATCCTCTCCTCCCCTACCCCATGAGTGTAGTAGCAGTTAACTTATCAAGTGTCAGCAAAGAATAAGCCATTGTACTTAAGCAGAGTTCCAGATAACTGAAGTTCAACCTGTTGTCCAGACACGTTCATCTTGGGGGGCGGGGAGATGCATTCATCCTCACGCGTCCTTTTGTTTACCAAACTCAACAACAAAAAATTATTCCTAAAGCCAAAAAAGACATAGCTGCTATCAAAAACATGATTAATTTATTCATTTAATAAATAGGTATCGAGTGCTATAATGCACAAGACCAAAAGTAGAACTGTAAGTAGGACCTGAAGCCCCAGGCATCTGTTCGTGGTCTGGGAAACAGGCAGAGGGTATCCAAACCCTGTAGGATAACAAGCAGGGGAGGGGACCAGGGCCAAGCTCCCCAGCAGGAAACAGGAGCTGGAGAAGCTGTGGCCACCACCTGGGGCTACGGCTTGTCCAAAAGTTACCTATGGTTAGAGAAAAAGAGGGAGGTGAGAGAGACCCACACAAAGCCTGGGCCAATGCATCTGCTGATCTGGGATACTTCCCCATTATCACCAGTGAGGATGAGCCCCAAGCTATTGGGATAAGACCTAATTTCTGAACTGGAGGGTCCAAGAGAGCAGGTGGAACCAGTCACAAAACTACAATAGAGGAAAGAGTGACCATGGAAAGCAGAGGAAACTCTTGCTTAGAAACTGCATTTTCAGATCATTCTGGGTTTTTTAAAACACCAAGTTTATATTTTTAAAAAATGTTTAAATGTAGTTATTCGAGAGAGTGAGAGTGAGGGAGATCAGAGGGAGAGGGAGAAGCAGACTCGCTGCTGAGCAGGGAGCCTGATGCGGGACTACGATCCCAGGACCCTGGGATCACGACCTGAGCCGAAGGCAGTCGCTAACCGACTGAGCCACCCAGGCGCCCCTACCACCTATGTTCTTAACAGATGTTGAAGTGCACCGGACCACGTGCATTAACTATAGGCGCTATGTTGCAGGGCAGATCTCTAAAACGTGGTCATCGAGCATAACTAAAACTCTGTACTGGTGGAACAACTATTCATTTCCCTCCCACCGCTATCCAAGCCCCTGGCAGCAACCGCTGCATTCTCTGCTCCTGTGAGTTTGACAATTTCATATGCCTCCTGTATGTTGAATCATGCGGTATTTCTCCTTCTGTGACTGGCTTATTTCACTTAGCATCATGTCCTCCAGGTCATTTGTGTTGTCACCGATGGCAGGATTTTCATTTTTAAGGCTGAATAATAGTCCATCGTATAAACAGACTGTATTTTCTTTATCTGTTCATCTGTCAGTGGAGACTTGGGCTGCTTCCATGTCCTGGCTATTTGGATGATGCTGCAATAAACACGAGCTCTCTACGGAGATCCCGATTTCAAGTCTTTGGGATATATACCCAGATGGGGTCTTGAGGAACAGCTAATTTTTAATAGGGGACCAGAGAAATCCTACAGAGGAGGTGGCACTGGAGTGTGATCCTGAGGGATGAGAAAGATTTTGATTCCCAGTAAAGGAAGGGAAAGGCATGGTGAACGGAGGGACTAGCATGAACGGAAGCCCGGGTACCAGAACTGCATGTATGTGTCCACGACACCAATCCTCTGGGTCTGCCACCGGTGATATATGGGAGCCTGTAGACATAGGGGGTGCTAAGTCAAGTAGAGAATGATAGACTCACTGAAGATCCTGAATTTGGTATCACAAAGTTTCAAATTATTCCCCAGACAATGAATGCCTTGGCAGGCCTTTCTGAAGAGGAAAAGTGCTGTCTGTTCTGATGGCCCCACCGTGGAGACTGTAACGGGACAAGGAGGGGCTGGAGTTCTACACACACACACACACATACACACACACACACACACACACACACACGAAGAGGCTGTGTTAGGAGTCTTCACAAGAGAAAACACTGAACAGGGAACATTTCCCTCAGCCTTTTCTATTAGAGGAAAGCTCTTGCAGGAGCTATTTACTTGAATATGAAAGAATAAGCAGCACTGATATGAGGAATTCTTAATCTCGGGAAACAAACTGTGGGTTGCTGGAGTGGTGGGGGGTGGGAGGGATGGGGTGGCTGGGTGATAGACATTGGGGAGGGTATGTGCTATGGTGAGCGCTGTGAATTGTGCAAGACTGTTGAATCACAGATCTGTACTTCTGAAACAAATAATACATTATATGTAAAAAAAAAAAAGAAGAAGAAGAAGAAGATAGCAGGAGGGGAAGAATGAAGGGGAGTAAATCGGAGCGGGAGACGAACCATGAGAGACGATGGACTCTGAAAAACAAACTGAGGGTTCTAGAGGGGAGGGGGGTGGGGGGATGGGTTAGCCTGGTGATGGGTATTAAAGAGGGCACGTTCTGCGTGGAGCACTGGGTGTTACACGCAAACAATGAAACATGGAACACTGCATCAAAAACTAATGATGTAATGTATGGTGATTAACATAACATAATAAAAAATAAATAAAATTGATAAACATAAGAAAAAAAAAAAGAAAGAATAAAGCAGGTGCGGCCGTGAGCCAGGATCTCGGCCCTGCCCACGGTGGACCTTGAGCCACTGATTCCGGGCCTGCTACATGCTGAATGTCGGTGTCTTCCAAAATTCAGATGTTGAGACCTAATTCCCAGTGTGATGGTATTAGGAGGGGGGCCTTTGGGGGTGTTGAGGTCATGAGGATGGAGCCCTCATGAATGAGGTTAGTGCCCTTATGAAAGAGACCCCAGAGAGTTCCCCTGCCCCCTCTGCCCTATGAGGGCACAGAGGAGACAGCCGTCTTTGAACCAGGAAGCTGGCTCTCACCAGATGCCTAATCTGCCAGGGCCTTGATCTTGGATATTCTAGCCTCCAAAACACTGAGAAACACTTTCCGTTCAAGCCCCCCAGGCTATAACACTTCCGTGTTAGCCCAAACTGACTGAGGACACTGACCAAGTCTGTCGACCTCTGCTGGTCATTTCCACATACATACAGCATTCAGAATGATGTCCGGCACAAAACCAATGCTACAAAAGGGATTGCTGGGGTCTGTCTGTGCTCCGGGGTCTCCACCCCCACTGTGGGAGCTATGTGCCACATCCTCAGTCCTTAGCAGCAGGCTGCATGTCTTGGCAGGCGGCCGGGCTGAGCCCAGTAGACCCCAATCTGGGCGAAGCGTTCCAACTTGCCAAGCTGAATTTGGCCCCGGGGGTCCTCAAGGGCTGATTTTTCTTGGGTCAATATAGGTTTTCAGTAACCCCATAGGTGTAGCACAGATTAGGCAGCTCCTGCAGACTTGGGGTGAACTCCCAAGTCAGGAAGAGCCCACAGGCTGTGTTTGGCATCTCTTGGCTTGAGAGCTCAGCATTTCTCTCCCACGGGGCTGTTCTCCCTCTGCCTTTGTTCTTCACCCTGCAACCAGGATGGGTTTCTAGACTGCAATCCCTGGCATGCCATGTGTATTCACGATCTATTCCCAGGCCATAAACATCCTAAAAGAGTGGCTGAAAATGACAGCAATGATCCATGAGTATTATATTTCATGGTCCTGGAGTCGGACTGGACTCAGTTTCACAGTTCTCACTCAGGGTCCCGCCAGGGTTGCTATCAGACAGTAGCTGGAGCCGGGATCACCCGAGGCTTCACTGACCCCGGTGACTCGTCCTCAGACTAGGAAGACTCCAGTGGCTGGGACTCCTTGAGTAGGCCTCCTTGTTTTCACACGGTCTCTGCGTGTGGTCCCCCCAGTGTGCCAGCTGCAAGGCAGCCAGACTTCTTGCACGGTAGCTCAGAGCTCCAAAGTCAAGAGCCTGAGAGAGAGCCATTGGAAGCCATATTGGCTCTTCTAACCAAGCCTTGGAAATCATTCCCTGTCGTTTCTACCACTTTCTCTTCAATAGACGTGAGTCTCTCTAAGTCGGGTCCACATTCAAGAGGAGGAGAATTAAACTTCTTCTTGTGAAAAGAAGAGCGTCCATCAAGAGTTGAGCTGAACTACTCCGGGATGTTGCTGCCTCAGCATCCGTTTTGTTTGGCCCAGTGGCCTATGGGGCCGTTCATGACACTAGCCCCTCACGCAAGGGGCTCATGACACTAGATAGCAGCCCTCAGGCTCACGAGCCAGTGTGAGTTCCTGATGTGACTTGCCCAGCAGCCCTGTGAGCAACAGTCTTCCCCACTGCCCATGGCCTGCCCCTTGGGTACCCCAAAGCTTACCAAAACTCCACACTTTTTTGGTTTGAATGGACCAATCCAGCCATAGCTTGGGAACCCCAAAATATTCCCTTCACAGATCTTAACAAAGGCGTGTACCCAGCTCCTGCTGTTCTCTCTGCCTGTGCGCTGCCTTGACCTCCCCCGGGGCATGCGGTGTGCTTTCTCCAGGACCTGTCAGTAATAATATTTCAACTTCCCTTGTGGTCTTCTTTTGAACTGTAGCACGCCATCCAAGATCCCCGGGCTCTACTTAACAAGTATTCATTCTACAAAGTCACAACAGTGTCATAGACTTTGAACATATATTTTAAAACTATGACAGCACCCCTAACTTAATATCTATCCATTGTCCCCTACTGCCTTCAGAAGAAATTCTGGCTTCCTTAGCAGGCTTCCAGGACCCTTCTTGATGTGCACACTGGCTGGCTGGCTGGGTGTCAGCCTCTGCCCTCGATGCCCCTCCTCCCAGTCACAACTGAGCGCCGGTCACACCAAACCACTCTCGGGGCCCTGCCTGAACGTGCCAGGACCTGGCCCACTTCCATGCTTCTGTGGGCCAGGATGCCCCCTTTGCCTGAAGTGTCCCCTTCTTCCATGGCCCCCTGCTCCCCTGCAGCTTACTTGGAATCATCACAATGCAGCTCTGAGAGGCGCCCTCTGGTCATCATCCCATCCTGGGGGCCAGCGCCTGTCTCTGTTGCCCCATCGCATATGTGTCCACTTGTACCCATGCTGCCTTCCCTGCAGTGTTTCTGCCTCACGCTTGTCTGCATCCTCCACTACGTGGTGGTCCCCTTGAGCACACACATCAGGTTTTATTCATCATCATCTCCTAGCTCCTGTCAAACCCAGCATATGGCAGGCCCTCAAAACATGAGTAATGAATGAATGAGGGTCACCAGTCTTCCAAAATCCTGCTATGATGCCTAGAATTCAGACCTACATATTCTAAAGATATATGTCTTTATATATAGTCCTATAAAGATGTATTTATAAAGATATATGGTCTTATATCTCTATGTTTATCCTTACGTGTAGGAAAATCATTCTGAAAGCTACTTAGTACTATGATATATTCTTAGTGTTTAATTAGGGTTCTCTAGAAAACAAAGCCTGATACTTCATGAGATACAAATGTAGGGCAGGAAAAAGAAGGTAAAAGGAAAACGAGACAAGGAAAGTTCTAAGGCAATGTGTTAGCATTCCGGTTACTGTCTTTGACAACCATAAAGAGACAAGAGCAGATCTTTGAAGGTGTGTTTATTTGGCATGTGGGGTATCTTCAGGAAGGCTGTGTAGAGAAGATGGGGGTGGGGGGGAGAGTCTTTCTGCCCTGCTCCCACCAACCTCCACTCTCCCATTGGTCGGAGGTCACTCCATGGGGAGGTAACTCTCCCACACTTTTTTTTTTTAAAGATTTATTTATTTATTTTAGAGAGAGGGAGCATGAGTGAGAGGGGCAGAGGGAGAAGGAGAGAGAACCTGAAGCAGACTCCATGCTGAGTGCAGAGCCTGACACAGGGCTCGATCTCATGACCCCGAGATCACGAGCTAAGCTGAAACCAAGAGTCCGACACTTAATGAATTGCAGCCCCAGGCATCCCTCCCACACTTTTAAGTTGCAGTAAAGGAATCAGAAGAGATGCCAAAGATGTGTTCTGCAGACAAAGAGCATACCACCGACCATGCTACAAAACAGTGTGCCTCAAACTGTGGTGAATGATATTTTTAAAAAAAATTTTCCAACCTATGTCCGACGAATAATTTTGTAACGCAAATAAAATGATTTACTTGAGGGGCACCTACGTGGCTCAGCCAGGTAAAAGTCCTACTCGTGATTTTGGCTCGGGTCACGGTCTCAGGGTTCTGGGATCAAGCCCTGAGTCGGGCTCTGTGCTCAGCGGGGAGTCTGCTTGGGGATTCTGGCTCTCCCTCTGCCCCTCACCCCACTCTTGCTCTCTCTCTCTGATTAAAAATGATTTACTTGAAAAATGAAACTTCTTTTCTTCTTTAAATTTTTATTGTTATGTTAATCGCCATACATTACATCATTAGTTGTTGATGCAGTGTTCCATGATTCATTGTTTGTGCATAACACCCAGTGCTCCACGCAGAACGTGCCCTCTTTAATACCCATCACCAGGCTGACCCATCCCCCCACCCCCTCCCCTCTAGAACCCTCAGTTTGTTTTTCAGAGTCCATCGTCTCTCATGGTTCATCTCCCCCTCTGACTTACTCCCCTTCATTCTTCCCCTCCTGCTATCTTCCTTTTTTTTTTTCTTAACATATGTTGCATTATTTGTTTCAGAGGTACAGATCTGTGATTCCACAGTCTTGCACAATTCACAGCGCTCACCATCGCACATACCCTCCCCAGTGTCTATCACCCAGCCACCCCATCCCTCCCACCCCCCACCACTCCAGCAACCCTCAGTTTGTTTCCCGAGATTAAGAATTCCTCCTATCAGTGAGGTCATATGATACATGTCTTTCTCTGATTGACTTATTTCCCTCAGCAGAACACCCTCCAGTTCCATCCACGTCGTTGCAAATGGCAAGATCTCATTCCTTTTGACGGCTGCATGATATTCCATTGTGTATATATACCACATCTTCTTTATCCATTCATCTGTCGATGGACATCTTGGCTCTTTCCACAGTTAATGAAACTTCTAAAAACACCTACAAAATACACTCTGAGTAGTACAGCTATAGAACATATGAGTCAGTCCTGGCGGGGGCCAGAGGGGAGTGTTATGTTGAAATAAATGTAAAAACACTGTGTGCTTACTCTGGGGTCTCTACATGTCCTAGGTGATTAGATATGCAGTACAAGAACAGGAAGTAGTAAGAGGGGACATCCTTGACTTGTACCTAATCATAATGAGAAAGCTTCGGGTTTCCTACTATTAAGTATGATGTTAGCTTTAGGTTTTTTGTAGATATTCTTTATCAAGAAGAGGAAGTTCCCCTCTATTCCTAATTTGCTGATAGTTTTTATCATGAATGAGTCTTGGGTTTTTTCAAGTGCGTTTTCTGTGTCTATCAATATGATCATTCGATTTTTCTTTTTTAGCCTGTAGATGTGATGGAGTATATTAATTGATTTTTGAACGTTGAGCCAGGCTTGCATACCTGGGATAAACCCCACTTGGTCATGGTGTATAATCTTTTTTATACATTATTCATTTTGATTTGCTAATATTTTATCAAGGATTTTTGCATCTGTGTTCATGAGAGGTACTGATCTGTAGTTTTCTTGTAAAGTCTTTGGTTTCTTATTAGGGTAATGCCGGATTTATGGAATGAGAAGAGTTCTGTTGCTATTCTCTGAAAGAGATTGTAGAGAACTGGTATAATTTCTTCCTTAAATATGTGGTAGGATTCATAAGTGAACTCATCTGGACCTGGTGCTTGCTGTTTGGGAAGGTTATTAATTATTGATTCAGTTTCTTGAATAGATATAGGCCTATTCAGTTTGTTTCTTCTTGTATGAGTTTTGGTTGCTTGTGTCTTTCAAAGAATTGGTCCCTTTCATCTAGATTATCAAATTTGTGAGCATGCAGTTGTTCATAGTATTCCTTTATTATCCTTTTAATGTCCATGGGTTCTGTAGTGATGTCCCCTCTGTCATGTCTTTTTTTTTTTTTTTTAAGATTTTATTCAGGTATTTATTTGAGAGAGAGAGAGAGAGCACAGAGGAGCAAAAGGTGAGAGACAGGGACAAGCAGACTCTGCACTGAGTGCAGAGCATAAAGCCAAACACAGGGCTCATTCTCATGACCCTGAGATCATGACCTGAACTGACCCTGAGATTATGACCTGAACTGAAATCAAGAGTCTGCTGCTCAACCGACTAAGCCACCCAGGTGGCCCCCTCTGTCATTTCTGATATTGGTAATTTACATTCTCTTTCTTAGTCAGTTTGGCTAAAGGCTTGTTGATTTCATTGATCTTTTCAAGGGACAAGCTTTTAGTGTCATTGATTTTCTCTATTGATTTCTTGTTTTCAAGTTCATTAATCTTTGCTCTAGTGCTTATTTTCTTTTCTTCTGCTTACTTTGGATTTAATTTGCTCTTCTTTTTCTAGTTTCCCAAGGTGAAAACAGATTATTGATTTTAGATCTTCTCTTCTAATGTATTTAATACTATACATTTCCCTGTAAGCACTGCTTTTGCTGCATTCCACAAATTTTGATAAGCTGTGTTTTCATTTTCATTTAAATATTTTTAAATTTCTTTTGAGCGTTCTTCTTTGACCATGTATTATTTAAAAGGGTGTTGTTTAATATTCATGTGTTTTGGGATTTTCCACTTATCCTTCTGCTACTGATTTCTAATTTAATCCCATTGTGGTCTGAAAGCAAATATTGCATGATTTTTATTGTTTTAAATTTGTTAAGATCTGTTTTATAGCCCAGATGTGGCCTATCTTGGTGAATGCTGCATGTGAAATTGAGAAGAATGTGTATTCTGCTGTTGTTGGATGAAGTAGCCTATAAATGTCAATTGCATCCACATACCCAGATGATTGACGATGTTGTTGAGTTCAGCTCTGTCCTTATTCATCTTCTGCCTGCTGGATCTGTCCATTTCTGATTGGGGGTGGGGGTGTTGAAGTCTCCAACTGTGATAGTGAATTCATCTATTTGTTCTTGCAGTTCTATCAGTTTTTGCCTCACGTAGTTTGACACTCTGTTATTAGACACATACACAATAAAGATGTGGCCCCTTTATCATTGTGTAATGCCCCCTTTTTAAAAAAAATCCCTGATAACTTTCCTTGTTTTGAAGTCATTCTGTCTGAAATTAATATAACTACTCTTACTTTCCTCAAACCTATCTGTTAGGAAAATTAAAAATAAGAAAAAAGATTTTATTTTCCTTCTCTATTCCTTCTTTGTCGCTCTCTCCATATCTATGTAGATCCATGTTTCTTACCTATGTCTTTTTTTTTTTCCTAAAGAACTTCTTTTCACATTTCTTCAAAGTAGATCTACCAGCAACAAATTCCCTCAATTTTTGTTTATCTGAGAAAGTCTTTATTTCTCTTTCACTTTTGAAGGATAATTTTGCAGAATGCAAAATTCTAGGTTGATGGGTTTTTTTCTCTCAAAATTTGAAATATTCCACTCCACTCTCTTGTTGCTTGCATGATTTTTGAGAAGCCAGGTATGATTCTTATCATTGTTCCTCTATAGGTGAGGTGTTTTTTTCCCCTTTTCTTTCAGGATTTTCTCTTTCTCTTGATTTTCTGTAGCTAAAATGATATACCTAGATATAGTTTTTTGTTTGCTTGTTTTTGGCATTTATCCTGCTTGATGTTCTCTGAGCTTCCTGGATTTGTGGTTTGGTGCCTGACATTAATTTGGAGGAAATTCTCAGCCATTATTGTTTCAAATATTTCTTCTGTTCCTTTCTGTTTCTTATCCTCTGGTATTCCCATAACATATGTGTCAGACTTTGGTCATGGTCTCCCGGTCCTTCAATATTGTCTTACAGGGTTTGGTTTTTGTTTTTGGGGTTTTTTTTCAGTCTTTGTTCTTTTTGCTTTTCAGTTTTTGAGGTTTCTATCGAGACACCCTCAAGCTGAGAGGTTCTTTCCATATCCAGGTCCAGTCTACTAATAAGCCCATCAAAGACATTCTTCCTTTCCGTTACAATATTTTTTATCTCTAGTATTTCTCCTTGGCTATTTCTTAGGATTTCCATCTCTTTCCTTACTTTGCCCATCCGTTCTTTTTTATTTTTTGCATTTCAATAACTTTATTGATGCCCATCTCTTCTTGTATGCTGTCTACTTTATCCATTAAAGCCCTTACATATTAATCGTTAATGTTTTAAATTCCCAGTCTCATAATTCCCACATGTCTGCCATATCTGGGTTCTGATGCTTGCTCTGTCTGTTAAAATTGTGGGTTTTGCCTTCTGGTTTGTCTGGTGATTTTTTTTCTTGATAGTTGGGCATGATATGCTGGGTAAAAGGAACTGATGTAAAAAGGCCTTTAGTAATGTGGTGATGAGCAGTGGGAGGGGGAAAGTGCTCTATAGTCCTATTTGATTAACTCCAGTCTTTTAGTGAGCCTGTGCCCAGGATTGTGAGCTTCCCAAGTGTTTCTAAGGTTTTCCTCCTCCCTGCTTAGTGGGAAGAGGATGGCTGGAGTGGGCTAGAGTTGGATATTTCTCTCCCTCAGATCAGTTAGGCTCTGATAATACCCCAGCGGGTTGGTTCCTATTAACTAGTTTCCCCTGAGGGTAGGCATTGTTTGTTTTTTTTTTAAAGATTCATCTATTTAATTGACAGAGAGAGACAGCGAGAGAGGGAACACAAGCAGGGGGAGTGGGAGAGGGAGAAGCAGGCTTCCCGCCGAGCAGGGAGCCCGATGAGGGGTTCGATCCCAGGACCCTGGGATCATGACCTGAGCCGAAGGCAGATGCTTAACCAACTGAGCCACCCAGGCGCCCAAGGGTAGGCATTGTTAAGAAGAATATAATGCTCTGGATTATTTCAAAATGCTTCCTTTTCACCTCTCCTTGCCAGAAGCACTTAAGAATTTTTCTCCTGGTCAAGCTCTTAGAGGTAAATCTCACAATATTATGGGAGTCCCCTATGCCTGGGTCTCCCTGAAGTTTTCATTCTCAGACTTGTCCACACCGAACCTCCAACGATTTTTCAATTACAGCTCAGGTTTCAGAACTGGTTTCTAGGGTGGTTTCTACTCATGAGTTTTTGCTCTGGGAAGCTGTGACTCCCTCCTATAATCATCTGACTCTTTCCCTTCTTGGGGGGCTATGGTTTGCCCCGTGTCCTCATCTCTCTTACAGATCCTGGAAAAATTGTTGATTTTTCAATCCATTCAGCTTTTTACTTGTACATGCAGAACCAGAAAACAGCAGTCCTTACCTTTTTTTAAGTAATAAATAAATAAATGCAAAATCTGCACTTTAAAAGTGCCATAAAATTGAAAAACAAATTACGGCAGGGGAAAAGATATTTTCAATTCACATCATATACAAAGTCAAATTTCCTTAATAGAAAAATAGATGACAAGAATACAATTTACAAAATAAACAAAAATGCCTTTTAGGTATTTAAAAAGATGTTTAAATGTATACAAAGTATTTGGAAAGTGCTTATTTAACTACTCGCTGTTTTTATTGTTATTATTAACTTTCCAAATAGAACAAATGCAATTAAAGGTATTAGATTTCATTTTTTATTTCTCAGATTGGCAAAGATTTTAAAAACTGGATAATATCTATTGGCAAAGGTATGAGCATTTCTATATTCTGCTGTTGAGAGTGTAATTTGATACAATTTCTTTGGAAAGAAATTAGCAATATCTATCAAAAGTTTAAAGATATTTATCCCCCTGATTCAGCAATTTCAATTCTAGGGTTGATCCCTCTGATAAATAAGTGCCCAGATATGTATGTAGAAGAATATTAATTGTAGCATCTTTAGTAGTATAAAAGTCTGGAAACAGTTATATACACCATGATATAGCAATAAAGTGTATATAACTCCTTAAAAGAATAAGGTGGCACTATACCATGGCCAGGAGAGATTTTGAAGCTGCAACATTATGGGGAAAAATACAGAAAAAGACTATGCAACCATTTATGCCAAAAAAGGTGGAGATACATAAATGTGCTTCCAGTATATTTATAAAAAGGTATTTCTGAAAGGGCAGAAAAGAAAATGTTAACAGTGGCTGACTCGAAGAAGTTGTGGGCCAGGAGTAAGTGAGGGAAGACTCTTACCCATGTCTCTTCATGATATGCTTTTATTATTTATGAGAGAGAGAGAGAGAGAGAAGGGGGTGGGACTTCCTACAGTCTGGTGAGGTTTTAAGTCTCCTCGGGAGGAGGTGAAGTTAAAATGAATTCAGAAGATGAGAGAACTGATAGAAATATAGGTAAATTTGAGTTATGTAGCCTGAGCCACAGGCATCAGCTGACTTCAGAATGCAGACCAGTGGCCCTTCCCAGAGGGAGCCATGCACATGTGTGCTGAGTGAGGGTGGGGGGTGGGGATTAGCACCGCTTCTGGGTGAACAGGGACGGGGGTTTAGGGGGAAAGTGGAGAATGGTGCGCTGCAGAACGTCCCTTACCCGCCATTACATGGAGGACCTAGAACAAAGGGAGGGGAAATGTACAAGTCCTTCCACTGAAGGTCATGTACTAATAATGGGAGCCAGATCAGGCACATTCATTCATTCATCCATCCATTCATTCAATTACTCATTAGTCTTTCTTTCCATTCATTTCAGTAAATACTGGGTATCTACTATATTCAAGGGGCTAGAAAATGAATGATAAAGAGCAAAACATGGGTCCTGCCTTCATGGAACTTACAATCTAAGTAGAAGAGCCAGTATGGAACAAACCATTCTAAAATACATCACACAAAGGGTGCTATAAGGAAAAAGATAATATAATAGGTATAACTCTTGGTCTACATACTCAAGAGTACAAGAAATTCTAGATTTCTTTACTTTATCACAATCAAATTAAAACTAATATCCAGAATATATAAACAACCCTTATAGCTCAACAATAAAAAGACAAATAATTTAATTTTCAAAATGGCCAAAATTTTGCATTTATTTATTTATTTTTAATTTTATTTTATTATGTTATGTTAGTCACCATACAATACATCATTAGTTTTTGGTATTTATTTTAGAAATCAGGGAGGAGGGGCATAAGCAGAGGGAGAGAGAAACACAAGCAGACTCAGCGTGTACCACAACGCCAAAATGAGACCCACACTGAAACCAAGAGTCAGATGCTTAACCAACAGCACCACCCAGGTGCCCCTCACAATGGCCAAAATTCTGAATAGACATTTCTTCAAAGAAGCTACACAATTGACTAAAAAGCACATGAAAATGTGCTCAATGGCACAGGTCATGAGAGAAATGCAAGATACTACAGGATAGAGCTTCATACCCACTTGGAAGGCTATCATCAAAAAAAAAAAGACAAATGATAGTAAGTGCTGGCAAGGATATGGAAAAATTGGAATGCTTCTCCATTCCTGGTCAGAATTTAAAGTGGTGCAGCCTCTTTGAAACCCAGTTTTGCAGTTCCTCAAAAAGGTTAGTTACCTTGTGGCCCAGCAATTTCATTTTTAGGTATACACTCAAAATAACTGAAAAATATGTCCACACAGAAACATGTGATGATGTTCATCACAACATCATTATAAAAGCCAAAACGTGGAAACCGCGCAAATGTCCATCAACTGATGAATGGACAAATAAGATGTGGTATATCAACACAACGGACTATCATTCAGCCATAAAAAAGGAATGAAGTACTGACACATGGTATAACACTGATGAACCTTGAACACATTATGCAAAGTGGAAGAAGCCAGACACAGAGGTGACATATTGTATGATTCCTTTATACAAACTGTCTAGAATAGGCAAGATGGAAATAGAAACAGAAAATAGATTAGTGGTTGCCAGGGGCTGGGGGGCAGTGATGGATAAGTTGTGTACAGAGCTTTTTTTCTTTTCAGAATGATGACAATGTCCTGGAATTAGTGGTGATGGTTACACAACTTTGTCAATATACTAAAAACCACTGAATCATATACTTTAAAAGCATGATTTTTATGATACCTGAATTACATCTCAAAATTGTATGAGAAAAATATCTAATCAAATCAGACCCTGAACTTCCATCTTCCCAGGCTGGTGGGAAATTCCATCGCAGGCACTGTTAAGGCTCCATCGTCTCCCTCAAGGTGCACAAGAATCCCTGAGGCTGACAGGGACCTAGAAAGAATCCTTGTATTCATTTCCTAACAATGGCTGCTAATCTCTTTATTGTCCTGACCCACATGGTATCTTGAAGTCTTCTGGTTCTGTTACTTACATGCCACATATGAGGCATGGGAATCTAGGACCATTCTTGGAACTCTAGTGCTTCTTAGAGCCCAAAAAGCCATCCTCACTCAACTCTGAGTTCCTTACATACCCTTATGCCCCCCAAATAAGCCAAACCTCAAGTCCCCACTCTAGCGGAACCTGTGGGCCACTTTCCCCTCCTTGAGCTTGAGAAGTCTCTGTCCTGCTCTCCCCTCTCCAAAATTTTGCTTTTCTCCTTCAGAGACACCTAGCATAATGAGTTAAGAATTTCCCAAAGGACAGGATGAGAGGATACCCACCTCTCTTCAGGTAAATGAGTATGGAGGGCCTGTCTTACTGCTTAGAATGGAGAAAGTCAACATTCTGGGGAAAAATGAAATTATGATCTTAACCAACACTCTCAATGCACTTACAAGGTGAAAAATCACTACTGGTAGAGAATTTGTCCTCTCCCCAAGAGACTGTTTCTCATCTGAGTCCTGGGGTCCAGGGAGAGAAACAATAGAGATCTCAGTCTATTGTCTCAAAATCATAGCTGACCTAAGCTAATACTCTCAAGTCCAGGTGGAACAGAGCTGTGTTAGTCCAACACTTGTGAAGGAAATAGGGACGTAGCTGGAGGAGGCTGGGAATGCTGTCAGACCATGATTCAGGAAGGAGAGAAGGGAAACAGTTGGGAAGAAGCATCCTAAATTGCCATTCAATTTAATGGATGTTTCAAGAAGACCATCTGGGAGTTCTTGAGCCAAAGTCAGCAGATGCAAGAATCCTAGGTCATTCAGTACCCGCACTAGCATCTGCCTTAGTACCCCTGCCACTCGGTCATTGGCTGGAGCAACCCTTACATGCATGTGGTGTTGGGATTTCCACACGAAGCAGCTGAAGCCCCGGTCAGTTTTGCTGCTCCTATAGTGGGTCTCCAGGGGCCTGCAAATGACCACCACAAGAATAATGGCAGCACTGCAAGGGGAAGGGCCTGGGAGATTGTGTGAGAGAGGGACAAAGTGCATGAGGAAGAAAAGCCCCTCCCTTCCACATGTGTCTCATTGATGAAGAACATAAAAAGGATCTGAGGTTTAAAGATGGTCTTAAGAGGCAGCATAGGGTCATGGAAAGACCACTGGCTTGGCAGTTGGCAGAAGATTCTGAAAGAAGATGCGGCGATGCCATGATAAGAGGAGAACACTTCTTTCCTCACCTGACTACTGTCTTTGCAAGGGCTCTAAGATGCTTAGGCTGGAGCTATTTTCAGAGTTTTTGATAAAACCGTTATTTCTGTATTACTTCATCTGCAGGCCCCTGTCCTCCCCTCCCCTCTCTTCCTGAATATGGAATCCAAGGGCAGGTTGAGGACAGTTTGAGTGGCACACTCTCCTCTCTGTCCTGGGGGGACATGATGGTGATTTCTGTCTGCCAGCCTGCTCCCCAGCCTGCTACCCTTCTCCCTCAGGAAAGTCCTTTCTCAGGAGGCTCCTCAGCCCGTCACGCAGACAAGCCCATAGAGGTCAACCTACTAGCTCTCCAGCCATGTCCCTACATGTCAGAACCCTAAGCCGTTTATTCTTATTTTGCTGCAGGAAGCTGGAGGCTGCTCTGGTTTTTTCTAAGTCCCAGCTTCTCTCAAAACACTTCCCAAAGGGAACCCCTAGTCAAAACTTGTTTGAGGAGAACCTGCTCCACTGCTCCATTTCCACCACTTTCTGAAACAGAGAGAGGGGAGAGGAATTGGCAGCATCCCCCATGACCACACACCTCCATCAAAGTGAGACTGAAGCCAGACATGAGGTTGTTTTAAGGGTTGTTCCTTGAGAAAGAGACAGAGAACCATTAAAAACTAGTGTCATCCTTCTGTGATGTTGCCAGGCCTCTCCATTGAAGCAGAAAAAATTCCAAATGTTTTTAGTATCATAACAAGGGCTGTCATTTAAGAACAGACACAGAGTATTGCTTACTGGGGGGAATATTTTTTCATATGTATGGATTTATATGGTGCTGTCCCCTGGAAGAACCTAAGGTTTTTCTTGGAGGGATGTTCTTATTTAATAGGTCAAGCAGTGAAGGAATGGGCTATAGCACTTCTCACTGGTAGAAAGACCGAAGATGAACTGAGCACCAACATTCACTGCCAACATAGTGCCCAAGCTCATCCTCTCCCTAGAATAGGCAACGTGGGGCAGACTCAAGCTTGCTGCCCATCTGGCTAAAGCCCAGAGTGACAGAGAGATCACTGGACTAAGGAAGGACCCAGAAGTGAGATCTCCTCCTCTGGAATGAAGTGGGGCTTCCCTAATGGATTTTGGACAGTGGCTTTTAAAACTCCTGCCTCAGAAAGTTAAAAATAGAATTACCCTACAATCCAGCAATTGCATTACTGGGTATTTACCCAAAGAATACAAGAACACTAATTCAAAAGGATGCATGCACCCCTATATTTATAGCAGCATTTTTTACAATAACCAGGATATGGAAACAGCCCAGATGTCCATCAACAGATGAATGGACAAAGAAGATGTGAGATAGATAGATAGATAGATCTCAAATGGATATATCTGAGATCTACCTATCTAGCTAGCTAGCTAGCTAGCTATCTCAAATGGAATACTACGCAGCCATCAAAAATGAAATCTTGCCATTTGTTTCGATGTGAATGGAACTAGAGGGTATTATGCTAACTGAAATAAGCCAATCAGAGAAAGACAATTACTATATAACCTCACTCAAACGTGGAATTTAAGAAACAAAACAGAGGACCATAGGGGAAGGAAGGGGAAAAATAAAACAAGACAAAAGCAGAGAGGGAGACAAACCATAAGAGACTTTTAATCATAGGAAATAAACTTAGGGTTGCTTGAGGGGAGGGGGGTGGGGGGATGCAGTAACTGGGTGATGGGCATTAAGGAGGGCACTGGGTGTTATATGCAACTGATGAATCACTAAATTCTACCCCTGAAACGAATAATACAGTGTATGTTAATGTTAATTAGTTGAATTTAAAAAGAATTTTAAAAACTATATATACACATATAATGGAATGTGATTCAGTCATAAAAAAAGAGAAATCTTGCCATTTGCATTGACATGGATCGAGCTAGACAGCATAATACTAAGTGAAATAAGTCAGAGAAAGACCAATGGCATATGATTTCACTTATTTGTGAAATTTAAGAAACAAAGGGGAAAAATTAGAGAGAGAGAGACAAACCAAGAAACAGACTCTTAACTATAGAGAACAATCTGATGGTTACCAGGGGGGAGGGCAGTGGGGGGATGGGGGAAATAGGTGACGGGAATGAAGGAGTGCACTTGTGATGAACCCTGGGTGATGTATGAAGTGTTGAATTACTATAATGTACACCTGAAACTAACATAACACTTTATGTTAACTGGAATTATAATAAAAACTTTCAAAGAGATAGATATGTAGATAAAATCCTGCCATATGCAACAACGTTGATGACTCTGGAGAACATTGTGTAAGTGAAGACACAGAAGGACAAATACTGCAGGATTCCCTTATATGAGGTATCTAACATAGTCAAACTCATAGCGGCAGGGAGTAGAATGGTGCTTGCCAGGGACTAAGGGGAGTGGGAAATGGGCATTTGCTCTCCAGCGCGTATACAGTGTCCAATCATGCCGGAAGAATGAGTTCTAGAGATTGCTGTACAACATCGTGCCTACAGTTAAAAATACTGTATGGTACACTTCACAATTTAAGAGGGTAGGGCAGCCTGGGTGGTGCAGTTGGTTAAGCGTCCAACTCTTGGTTTTGGCTGAGGTCGTGATCTCAAGGTCATGAGATCAAGCCCTGCGTGGGGCTCTGAGTACAGCGGAGAGTCTGCTTGAGATTCTCTTTCCTCCTCCCTCTGCCCTCCTGCTTGTGCTCTCTCTCTCTCAAAATAAATACATAAATCTTAAAAAAAAAAATTAAGAGGGTAGATCTCATGTTAAATACTCTTGCCACAATAAAAAAACATTGTGACTGGAGACCAAAATACATTGGATGAATGAATATAAGTAAATAAATACATAAATAAACTCATTAAAAAAAATAAAGTCCCATACACACCGACTGGTTATAAATCATGGCACCAGGATCCATAAAGAACCAAATGAAACCCTAGTATTGTTTTTTTTAAGCTCAGTAGAGACTAAAAAGAAAAATCAGGCCCCAATCGAAGTAACTCTAACTCTCCTACATCATCTAGCAGAGCACTTTGACTGTAGCAGATTTGCAATAAATAGTTGCTAGAGGCTTCATTAGGTTTCCCTAGCATCGAATATTAATTAATTATCTGGGTTTATACATACGACAGATTTCGTCTGTTAAAAGTCCTGGATAAAATCTCTTCGAAAATGTAAACATCATTAAAATTTCACCCCGTGGCTTTCTACTCCCTGAGGTCAATCATACCAGTACTTTTCATCTTCTGCTCAAGTACAAATCAGCTCTTAGATCAGATGGCTGTCACAGGCCTGTGCTCTTCTTTTTCAGAATAACCATGTAACTGTGATTGGAATAACCAGAGGGCTGTGCTCGGCAATGGAAGAGAGTGCAGGGGAAGGCTGTGAGCAGGCTTCGTGGCTTGGCAGATGCTGTGATTTTCCTCCCAGTGCAACAGTTGTGTTGAGCTATATGTTTCTGCATAGACACATTCCCTTGGCAAACAGACTGTTCTTTTTGATTTATGCCTCCAACAGACTGGTGGCAACGTGCTCAGAAGGGAGAGGCGTGCTCCTCCAGCAATGTGAGCCACGCCCTGGGGATGCAGGGCCCAGGTCGAACCTCAAAACAGCCTCAAAAGGTGTGGTTCTGGGGCGCCTGAGTGGCTCAGTCAGTTAAGCGTCTGACTCTTGGTTTCGGCTCAGGTCATGATCTCAGGGTCATGAGATTGAGCCCCACGTTGGCACAGGATCTTCTTGTCGGTCTCCCTCCCCTGTTGCCCCTCCCCACTCCTCCTCTCAAATAAATAAATAAAATCTTTTTTAAAAGTTGTGGGTCTACAGGTGAATGCATAAACAAAAAGGGGTATGTGCATACAATAGAATGCTAGTCAGCCTCTATTTTTAAATTTTTTTAAAGATCTTACCTATTTATTTATTTGACAGAGCACAAGCAGGGAGAACTGCAGGCAGAGGGAGAAGCAGGCTCTCTGCTGAGCAGAGAGTCCGACAGACTCCATCCCAGGACCCTGGGATCATGGCCTCAGCCAAAGCTATTTAGCCTTTAAAAGGAAGGAAATCCTACCAACAGTGTAAGAGGGTCCCCTTTCTCCACAACCTCTCCAACACTTGTTGTTTCTTGCCTTGTCAATTTTTGCCATTCCAACTGGTGTAAGGTCGTATCTCAATGTAGCTTTGATTTGAATTTTCCTGATGGGATGATGTTGAACATTTTTTCATGTGTCTGTTAGCCATTCCTATGTCTTCCTTGGAGAAGTGTCTGTTCATGTCTTCTGCCCATTTTTTGTCTTGATTATTTGTGTTTTGGGTGTTGAGTTTGAGAAGCTCTTTGTAGATCTCGGATACCAGCCCTTTATCTGTAGTGTCGTTTGCAAATAACTCCTCCCATTCTGTGGGTTGCCTCTTTGTTTTGTTGACTGTGTCCTTTGCTGTGCAGAAGCTTTTTATCTTGATGAAGTCCCAAAAGTTCATTTTCGCTTTTGTCTTCCTTGGCTTTGGAGACGTGTCCTGAAAGAAGTTGTGGCCAATGTCGAAGAGGTTACTGCCTATGTTCTCTAGGATTTTGATTGATGGATTCCTGTCTCACATTGAGGTCTTTCATTCATTTAGAGTTTATCTTTGTGTATGGTGTAAGACAATGGTCGAATTTCATTCTTATGAATATAGCTGTCCAATTTTCTCCATTTATTGAAGAAACTGCCTTTTTTCCATTGGATAGTTTTTCCTGCTTTGTCAAAGATTAGTTGAACATAGAGTTGAGGGTCCATATCTGGGCTCTCTATTCTGTTCCATTGACCTATGTGTCTGTTTTTGGTGCCAATACCATGCTGTCTTGGCGATCACAGCTTTGTAATATAGCTTGAAATCAGGCAACGTGATGCCCCCAGCTTTGTTTTTCTTTTTCAACATTTCCTTGGCGATTCACGATCTTTCCTGGTTCCATACAAATTTTAGGATTGTTTGTTCCAGCACTTTGAAAAATGCCGTTGGCATTTTGATCAGGATGGCGTTGAAAGTACACATTGCTCTGGGCAGCATAGACATTTTGACGATGAATGCAAATTGGTACAGCCACTTTGGAAAACAGTGTGAAGGTTCCTCAAAAAGTTAAAAATAGAGCTACCCTATGACCCAGCAATTGTATTACTAGGTATTTACCCCAAAGATACAGATGTAGCGAAAAGAAGGGTCACATACACCCCAATGTTCATAGCAGCAATGTCCACAATAGCCAAACTGTGGAAGGAGCCAAGATGCCCTTCGACAGATGAACAGATAAAGAAGATGTGGCCCATATATACAATGGAATATTACTCAGCCATCAGAAAGGATGAATACCCAACATTTGCATCGACGTGGATGGAACCGGAGGGGATTATGCTAAGTGAAATAAGTCAAGCAGAGAAAGATAATTGTCATATGGTTTCACTTATATGTGGAACATAAGGAATATCATGGAGGACATTAGGAGAAGGAAGGGGAAATGAATGGGGGGAAGTCAGACGGGGAGCCAAACCATGAGAAACTATGAACTCCAGGAATCAGACTGAGGGTTCTAGAGGGGAGGGGAGCAGGGGGATGGGTGAGCCCGGTGATGGGTATTAAGAAGGGCACGTACTGCGTGGAGCGCTGGGTGTTATGCACAAACAATGAACCATGGAACACTACATCAAAAACTAATGATGTACTGTATGGTGACTACATAACATAATTTAAAAAAAAAAGGAAGGAAATCCTGATATGTACTATAATAGGGATGAACCTTGAGGACATTATGCTAGGTGAAATAAATCAGTCACAGAAAGACAAATAGGTAGGCTCCATTCATATGAGGTACAGAGAATGTCAAATTCAGAGAGACGGGCAGTAGAACGGTGGTTGCCAGTGACTGGGGTTGGGGGGGAGTGGGGAGTTATCATTTACTATTAATGGGTACAGAGGTTCCTTTTGGAAAGACAAAACCATCCCAACGGTAGAGGTGGTGGTGGTTGCACAACAATGTGACTACTTAATGTCACCGAACTGTACACTTTAAAATGGTTAAAAATTTCATGAATTTTTATGTCATGTAGATTTCATGTTATGTATATTTTATGACACTTATTTGATAATTTCATGAATTAGAAAATCTTTCTGTCTCTCTCCTTCTCCACCACCCTGCTACCCCCTCCTGGGGGTTTTTCCTATACCTCATCTCAAATTCTCCATTAAATTTGAACATTTGGCACATATGTGTCACCTAGAATACTAGATGTAGGTCAAAGATGTCGCTATATAAAAAGGCAAGAAAAAGGAAAGCTTACCACTTCCCAGTGTTTCGGAGGTGGTGACCCAGTGATGAACTTTAGAACCACCATACATCTGAGTGGCGAGGTCACAGAGCTCAGTCTCCACACTGGCACATGGAAGTACTCTTCCTGCCAGATGAATCAGTTGGTTGAAAACATTAATTATTGAGTAGGCATTTCAGAATAGCTCTGGAAGAAAAAAAAAAGTCTATGACTAAAAGCAGGTCAAAAAAAGAAAAACAAAACAGCACTCCTTCTCCTATTTCGAGTTGGACTTGCCCAATGCCTTTAGATTAGATGATCCCATCTGACTCTGAGTCCCCCTCTGCCCCAGAAATGAGTCCCTTTCTTTGTCCATAGTCTCTTCCCTGAACCTCTCACCCTGACCCCTCTGTGTATTGCATCCCCAATCTTCCTGAATTCAGAACTTAAGTCTCTTTCTCACATCACCATTGGGTAATCACACTTGGCATCATATGGCTTTGGTACTGCTTTGGTTTGGCTTGGGTTTTGCGTCCTGCACCACAACGTAGTCCCACCCCACCCCACCCCAGCATTTGGCCACCATGACCTTGAATTTGCACTTCTGCCAGGAACTCATGAATAGTGTCCCAGTGGATTCCGCCTCGCCTTCAGGCACCTTCTCACTTCTCTTTCTTTCGCCATGTTGCCAGGGTAACCAGAACATCAGCCCAACCAATCTTAGGTACATGCTATGTGGACATGAGAGCATGATAGTTAGCATGTAGACATGTTTCTGCCTGGTCTACCCTGTGACGATGAATATAACAGCTAATGTGTCCCACCATGACTTAAATTAGAACATGTCACCATGCAATCCTAAAAACAGGATTATTTTTAAGCTAAAGAACAAAAAAGAAATGTCCTTAAGCTAGAAAGAGCAAGAAGAACATCTAGAGAGAAAAAAATTAATCCACATTAGAAGGCAGGTAGATTTCTTTAATGGTAGAAGTGAGAGAAGAAATGGAATTTGGGGAAAATAAGCAAAAAGAATCCAGTCCAGACGAAAAATGAACTCAGGGCTGAGTAGACTGATCCAATTTACCTTGGGGAGGCAGGGTAGTATAGTACATATGGGTGTGGACCTGAGAACCAGACATTTCTGGATTCCAAGCCCAGCTCTGCTGTCTACTGTTTAGGCAAGTTACTTAACCCCGCTAAGCCTCGGTGTGCTCACCTGTGGTAATAATATCCACCTCATGGATTTGGAAGAATTACAATAGACAACATCTGTAAGCAATTCATCACAATACCTGGCACAGAGTAAATTCTCAATGAAAGATAATGATGATTGCAACTAGTCCCAGTGAAGAATCAAGTGAAAAATGAGGGGCGGGGCGCACCTAGGTGGCTCAGTCAGATGAGTGCCTGACTCTTGATTCCGACTCAGGTCATAATCTCAGGGTCGTGGGATCGAGCCCCACATCAGTCTCCACACTCTAGCACAGAGTCTGCTTAAGATTCTCTCTCTCCCATTCCCCCCCACCCCAATTCATCCTCTCTCTCTCTAAAAAAAAAAAAAAATAGAGAGAGAACTGGATGACAGAGAAAGTAAACCATGCAATGGACTGAAGTTTTCATCGTGAAAAAACAGATTCAAGAGCAATCTTTGAATATGTGATGGGCTGTCATGTGGGAGGTGGGCTTAAAAGTGTTTTGCTTTCCTCCAATGGGTAGATTTTAGATCCAAGATGAAAGCTAAAGGAAGACAAATTGTAGCTCAAGAAAGAGAAAAGTTTCTTTCTGACATTCCTGGGGACCAGAGTCATCCTGACAAAATGGGGATGACCTTTGGCAGGACTATTGTCACAGAATTCAGGACTGGACTGGATGTTTGTGAAGGTTTCTTGCAGTGTTGGGATTCCCCTTTGTTCTATTGCTGATCACAGATACCATCATATATTATTGATCATTTTTTAAGTATCACAGTGGGGTAAGATGAGAAGAAAGGGGTACAAAGAAATAGAAAATAAAGTTTCTGTCTCTGAAATATTTGCAGTATCCTTAGGCAAACAAGATAAACAATTCAACTTAATTCAATAAATACTTATTAGAGCTGAGTTTGAGGTTAAGCCCATGCTCATCGGTAGAAATTCAGAGGAACTGAGACAGCCCCAAGGATCCTGGAGATACATACATTAGAACAGTATAAAACAACAAGATGTGTATACGCTAAGGGCTGAGTCTTTGGCATGAGTTCTACGTGAACTCAGAAGAAGGAGAAATCCTTTATTTGAGCAGGAGCATAATTATGTATGAGCAGTAATGCCTTGGTGAATACCTTTTACACACCACACTCCTGACTAATCTTAAGAAAAGGTGTTTGTATTCTGACCCGAGGCCTTGCTAAGAACAAGCCATCGGACAGAAAACAAAACAAAACAAAACAAAACAAAACAAAAACAGGCACTTGTCAGATGTCCACAGCTGGGAGAAATGGTAGGTCCTTCTGCTTCCGAAGTAGTGACGGTGAAGGTGGGGAGATGGGAAAACAGAAAGTGAACAAAGGGTCCCCTTCTGGGCATAACAATGAACGAAAACAATATCACGGACTAATTTTTCATTTTTTCAAGTGTGTTCCCTTTGTTATTACGTAGGTAGCTTGAAGATGACTCGATCCTTTGTTAAGTTCCCATTACATCCAGTTTGTCTCAATTACATCTTAACTCGTTCCTTGTGAGAACTTCTGTCTTCCTCAGAGAAAGAAGAAATGAATGAGAAAGGGAGTCCTATTTTTCAAGCCTGAACGTCACTTTACCTGCTTTATCCTTCTTTTCTCCTGAAAACAATGATGTGAGTGTCATCAGCACTTCTACTTAATCAATGCAGACCCTGACATGCAGAAGTGAAAGTAACTGGCCCAAGGGAACAGTGAAAAGAATTCAAATTCAGATCTGTCTGGTTCCAAAACACGTGGTTTTGAACTATCCTACAGGGTTTTCGCAGTATGCTGATGCTGATGGGGATGATGACAGGGATGGGGATGGGGAAGACATTGGTTGCCAGAAGCTGGATGAACGGAATTGCAGAATCATTGTGTTCTCATGGTTCTACAGACAGAAACAAGACGATGTTAACAACCAACACAAGAGGGACCTGTAACACCAGACTACAGGAAAATAGAACCCAATGAAAACAGCCTGCCCACCCTGGAATCCCAGGAGAGAAGCCATCCTGGCCAGGGAGTTGCTGCCAATTTAACCATTTCAAGATTATCCTGATTTAAAAGTCAACTATCATCCTTTGGTAAAATTTGAATGAGTCTGCTAACAAGACATTAGGAGTTTGTGCATTGCCTTCAACAAAACTGCATTTGGCTTCGTCAGTCACGGTTTTATAATTATTTAGATGTGTTTATTACTTAGACTAAATAGAGAAACTTCATTTTCATGGAAAAAAAAAAAGACTTTTAAGTAAACAATCCAAGACACCTATTTTGAGTGGGAACAAGGAATACTCTCGTTTTAATCGCAATGACAAACCCAACATTCTCATTAAAGCAAAGATGGTCAAATAAGGTCACTATGCTCCCAGCTGAGCTGTGAGTTCTTAGGGTGGGGGAGAAGGAGAGGGCAGAATGAAAGAAAGCCAAAGAAGAGGGAAAATAGAATGAGAAACAGATGGCCTTCAACTTTTTTTTTTTTTTTTTTTTTTGGTTGTTTACCAAAAACAGGAGGTAGATACCATTGCCTTCAAGTGATAACTCACAAAACTTGGGGCTGGAAGTCATGCCAACAGCTCCCTCTGGCTTGGAGTAGGGTGAGGGGGAGCCCTGAGGCCCTTCCCCCCCCCCACACACACACACACTTGGTCCTGGTCACAGGCTCCTGCTGGCCCTGCAGCCTTTCAGTTTAGGGCTTTGGGCTGACTGGGAATCGGCCTCGCTCTGGGCCTGCCTGTGGGGTTCATACCCAGCCCAACCCGCAGTGTGAGGAGTGCACCTGGGTCCCAAACGTAGTGAGTGTGGGTGGTGTGTCTTCTGGTTCTGAAGAGAGAAATTAATGTCTTTCAAGTTCCGATTCATCGTTCCAGCTCGCTACCATGCTGGCTTTTCAAATGCAACACATCCAAAATTAATTTCTCAAACCCCTCTCTTCCTGCCCCCAATTAAGTTTCTCTTCTTGAGGATCCAATTTCTGAGGATGACATTTTCTTTGTCCTTGAGATTCAAACATTTTTCATTCACCCCCTATATCCAAGTCATTTCCGATCCTCTACAAGGTGTAGATTTACCTCCAAAATATCTCCTGAATCTCATTTTTCATTTTCAGCTGCACTGCCAACCTCCTATTCAATGCTCTCACCTGGGTTTTTGTAACATTATAATCAGTTTCTCTATATCCCTGAAAATGATGCTGACTTTATATCGGGGTGGGGGTGGGGAGATCCTATGGTCCTTCAGTGTTGATGTAATTCATTTTTTGTTATGATATTATTTAAATATATGCCAACAGAAAATTAATTATGAATATTTTTACCTGTAGTTCTTATACAGTATAACTAAAACATTTTACATTAAATTATATAGACATGCAAAGCTAATAAAACTAAACACATTAATTTTAAAACAGCATATTTTACTGAAACTAGTATTAGAAAGGTGAATTAAAAATTTTTTAAAAAAGAAAGGTAAATTTGGTTTGTGTTTCACTAGCTATTAACTAAATTCTTTTTTTCCCTTTTTTCTTTCTTTTTTTTTTTCTTTTGGTGGGGGTGGGGGTGAGGACAGAGGTTGAGAGAGAGAGAGAGAGAGAGAGAGAGAGAGAGAATCCCAAGTGGACTTCATGCCCAGCACAGAGCCTGACTCGGGGCTCGATCCCACGACCCTGAGACCATGACCTGAGCCAAAACCAAGAGTCGGACACTTAACTGACTGAGCGACCCAGGCGCCCCTTCACTGAATTCTTTTGACTTTAAGTTGTGAACGAGCCCCTTTTTGAGTTACTGTCATATTGTTTATTTAAGAATCATCACTTCTGAAACTGTCTCTGGATGATTTTTAATAGTGTACCCCATAATTCAAAAACAAAATTTATAATGCTTTATTTACTTGCTAATGAACAGTTGCAAGGTAAAACGTCCAGAGACAGGAGGCTCAGGAAACTTCTACTTTCGAGACAGCTGGTGCTTTGGAATCCAGAATCCCTAGGCTCCCACGTGTCTCGGTTCCTTCACTCAGCTTTGGTCAGCCTGCCCCACCCCCACCCCTTCTGCTCTTTTCTGAGGCCCTGATGTCATGTTTCCTTCACTTGGTGTCAACCCCGTCATCACCACAAAGTCATACACTAGAAAGTAAACTCCATCAAGGCAGGTGTTCATGGTTTCTTTCTTTTTGGGAAAAATATGAAGCATGCACAAAAGTAAGGAGAAAAGCGTGATGAATCTCTTTGCACCCCTTGCCCAGCTACCATGACCGTCAACTCCTAGACAATCTTACTCTGTTTATATCCTCACCCATGTTCCCCCACCTCCCACCAGACACTTCTGAAGCTAATCCTAGATGCCAGGTAAGTTCATGCACAAATATTTCAGTATGTCCAAAAGATAACTCCTTTTAAAACATAACCACATATCATTACCATGCCTAAAAAAAAGCCCAGTAACTTCTTAATATTGACAAATATCCAGTTCGTGTTCAATTTTGCAGAGGGAGGCCTTTGTTTTGTCTACCGCTATAAGCCCAGTGCTTAGAACAATGCCTGGCACACAGTAGATGCTCAAGCAACACTGCCTGTGAAGGCATGGACATCGAACTTGGGTGGCAGAATTCTGTTACGTGCTGTGGTCATTCAGAGACTCCAGAATATTATAACACTTTAAGGTTCTTTAGGAGAAAATACATACTTTGAAAATTACTGTAGAGTTTTCAGAGCACTGAGAACACATCTGCGGACCCCAGTTGACTGGTATATGGATTCCCCTGCCACTTAATCTTCAAGTTCTTAACATGATACTTTTTTTATTTTTTATTGTTATGTTAATCACCATACATTCCATCATGAGTTTTGGATGTAATGTTCCACGATTCATTGTTTGTGCATAACACCCAGTGCTCCATGCAGAGCGTGCCCTCTCTAATACCCATCACCAGGCTAACCCATCCCCCCACCCTTAACATGATACTTTTGACCTTAAAAACTTTTAGTGCTCCCCATTACTTGCTAAGTTACATCCAAATTCCTTGGCCTGGCATCTGGGACACTTAGTACTCTGGCTTCAGTCCATCAAGCTCTTTTCTCACCATTCCACGCCCCATCTCGGAGGGACCTTGTCCGAGGGAGCTGTCCCCTACTCCTCTGCTCTCCTTCCCACTCCTGCCCTCCTTCGGGCAGCCCGGACCCTGGGCTCCTTGCACTGCCCATCGCTGCCAATTGAAATCCTTCCTGTCCCTCAACACAGCCTCAAATAGCATCGCCCTCACAAGATCTTTAACAACATTCCAACTGAATGGAATGATTCTCATTCTTGAATTCCACGACCACTTCATTGTACCTCTGTTATCAGTTTCAGTATTCTGCCTGGTTCTGGGTTTTTTGTGCCTTGTTTGTTTTAATTTTTGTCTTATCTCTCCTTCTAGACTGTGATATTCTTAAGGGGAAAACTTTAGCTGTTCTTTTCTGGGTATTCTCTACTAGGTTTGACACAGAGCTTTGTCTGGTTCTTTTAACGATCGTTTATTGATGGAGGAAAGCTGGCAGAGGCTAGAGATCTCTTTCCTCAAATTCTCTCTCTCGCTTCCCCCACTCTATCTTCTCAACTCCTTATTCACCTTGGGTTAAGTTTAAAACCCTTCACTGGCTTCCCACAGCCTTCAGGGCATGGTCTGGCTCCTTGGCCGGGTTTAGGAGGCCTCAGCACCATCCGGCCCCTGCCTACCTCCAGCTTCATCTCCAACCATCCTGCCAACCACCAAGAAGGGGTCTTCTTGCTTCGTTCCTGAACTCCCTGTCCTTGTTTGCCTCCAGCATTTACGCATTATATTCTGCTTGCTGGAAACACTCTCCTTACCCTCTTGATCTAGTATCATCACCTAGCTAGAGACTTAGGTATCACTCCCTTTGGGAAGTCCTCCCTGAGCTCCCAAATCTGGCCCAGGTGTCCTTCCTCTAAGTTCCCCCAGAACTTCACCTAAGAGCCCTGATCTCTCTGCACTGGATGTGCCTGTTTGCCTGTCTGCCTTCAAGAGCCCCAGGGCTTGTCTACAAGGCAGGGTCATCGCTTCACTCATTGCTGTGTTGAATTGGAGCAAAGAGTATGTGTGTTGGTGGCAGCATGATGTGTTGTGGAGGAAAACACAGGCCAGTCTGAGCAGGGCCTTGAATACCATGCCAAGGAATTTGTCTTTATCCTAAGGGCCGTAAAGAACCCCGTTGGAGGGTCCTTAGCTTGGGAAAGACAGGCGTGCGTCTCCTGGTAAGATTTTAGAAAGAGTGCTTTACCTACAGTGTAGAGGATGGACAATGGCCCAGACTGGCTCCTTCCCTAACCCCACCTTTAAGACTGTCATCAGGCTTGTGCTGCTCTTGGGCATTCCACAGTCTAGCTCTCTCCTGACCTCCTGACCCTTTGCCAACACTGTCCCGCCCTGGATCCTTGGGGTCTTGTTCTCTGACAGCAGTTACAAAACTAATCTGCTAATGTGCTTATAGAGGCCATGGTCTTTCCAGATAAGAAAGTACGGTGAGGAGAGTATGGGCCGGAGTCAGGGTACCCGAAGTTTAATTTTTGTTTCAATTATAGCCAGCTATGGGACCTGCGGCGAGACACTTCTGACTCTAACCTCCACACAAGGTTACTGTGAGGATTCAAATCAAAGGGACTTTGAGTTTCAGAGAAGAGAAAAAGGGTTTTTTGTTTTTTCTGTTTGTTTGTTTTGTTTTGTTTCCAGCAAGGGAAGAAGAGAATTAGAAACGTTTCATGGCACAAATACCGTTTGAGCTGGGCAAAAGTCTAGCCCCGAGTAACGGGGGAGTTTCAAAGGGTTGATTCTCATGGAACAGAAAATAATTTAAATATCCTCTCAAGAATAGGTTTGGAGGGGCACCCGGGTGGCTCAGTCGTTAAGCGTCTGCCTTCGGCTCAGGTCGTGATCCCAGGGTCCTGGGATCAAGCCCCGCATCGGGCTCCCTGCTCCGCGGGAAGCCTGCTTCTCCCTCTCAAATCACTCCCCCTGCTTGTGTTCCCTCTCTCGCTGTGTGTCTCTCTCTGTCAAATAAATAAATAAAATCTTTAAAAAAAAAAAAAAGAATAGGTCTGGAGATTGTTATAAACTGAGTATGTGTTCTTCACCCACCCTACCCCCAAATTCATATGTGGAAACCTAATTCCCACTGTGATGGGATCTGGGGGTGGGAACTTTGGAGGTGATTAGGTCATAAGGGTACAGCTTTCATGAATGGGATTAGTGGCCTATGAAAGAGACCCAGGGAGCTCCCTTGCCCCTTCTGTTATGTCAGGGCACAGCAAGGAACAGCCATCTAGGAACCAAGAAGTGGGCTTTCATCAGACACTGAATACGCTGATGCCTTGATCTTGAACTTCCTGGCCTCCAGAACTGTGAGGAATAAATCTCTGTTGTTTATAACCACACGGTCTATGGTATTTGTTAGTAGCCCAAACAGGCTAAGACAGAGATCCAGATGAGTAAGATCTGATCTCAAAGTATTTGTCCTGGGGATCTAGATGTCCTGGCTTCTGAACAGGGCTCAGGTGGTGCTGATTTTTACTGTTTGGGCTCCCTTTTGCTTACACTCTCAGAAGACCACCCTGAATTAATACACTGTTATCTACAAGTCCATTCCTAATTTAATTGATAACGAGACAGCCATTTTTTCAAAAGGTTTATTTATTTTTAGAGAGAGAGAATCTCAAGCAGACTCCACACTAAGCACAGAGCCTGACACAGGGCCCGATCTCATGACCCTGAGATCATGACCTGAGCCAAAACCAAGAGTCAGACGCTCACTCAACTGAGCCACCCACACGCCCCCATGCCAACCCTTTCAACATTAACAATGTTCTAGGCTCTTGCTTGGATTTGGGTCAGATTCTGATTGTCTTGTAGAGGTGCAAAAAAACCTTGTAAATGAACTAATATGTGAGTGGCTGAGCTCATGTTTGTTCTATTGGATTCTAAGTCACATGCTGACATTTTCCAATTCTGGCCTTCCATCTGGGAGAAAGGAAGGCACTATCACATTCAGGACCCACAGGCCTCTGCACACCTCTCACTCTGGATGGGGCCAAGTATGAAAGCCAGACACCTTCATTCACTTAAAATAGTAAGTTTTTAGGTATTTCCATAAGTGCCCAAAGCGCTGAGAAATGCTTATGATTTTTCCAATAATGTGATTCTCTGAATTCCCTTGAAAAACTAGACAATGACCGGGTTGGGCAGGGTTAGTGGAGGGGTGGTTTGTATAGAACTTTCCCACTCTTTTGTAGATCATTCTTATTCCAGTTCTGTTAAGGTGCAAATTTCATCAGAGAATGGTCTCCTTCAGCTCCCCACACACATTCACCACTTGTCTCCTGAGACAGACATAGAAGAGAAGGGAAAAGTCAGGGTTTGCAGTCAGAATCCCTAGGGTCGAGCCCCAGTTCTGGCACTTACAAGCTGCATGACTACAGGTCAATCTGTTTGCCTCACTAAACTACAGTCTCCCACCAGTCCTATGGGGGTAACAATACTAGACCTTCTGGGGTCCCGCGTGGTGTCATGAATGCAGAATGACTATAAATTGTACCATGATGTTCAAATGCTCATGCACTTGCCAATAACCTCTCCCTTTTCAACTCCTCTCTGTTTGCATAGCCCAAGTGCAACTGAGTTAGGGGCAGAGGAGTTGATGAAAATGAAGGCACGATCAGAGAAGGTGTTGGGGATGGTGTGATTAGGGTGCGCAGAGAAGAGGCTGCAGCCAGCATAAGTCAATGGGAAACCAACCGCCCCCCTTCCTTTGTTCCTTCTTTCCTCCCTCCGGCCTCCCTTCTCCCGTTTGGCCTCACTTGAAGAAAGCAATCAAAGAGCAGACACTGCATCTTCCTCCCAGTGCTTCTGCAGCCAAGGAAAGAGAGGAGGGGAGAAGGGGGCTTGCAGGGCCAAGTGGGAGGATGAGCGGCACTGCAGGTCACCGGCTGACGTTGGCGGGCCCCCCGTGGAGAACCTGATGTCCGTAAACTGGGAAATGGCTGGAAAATGCAGGTGAGCTGCAGAGAACGGGACAATGTGCACTTACTGGGTTTGCTGCACCAGATGCCGCTCTTCTGGAGCCCTCTTGCGCTGTCCTGTCTTCTAGTCATTTCTAGAAAACTCTAAGAGTAGCTTACAAGTGTGCGTGTTTCCGTGTACAAGGCATTCCATTTATTTTCCACAACTTTCTGCTCTAAACGGTATGATCTCCATTTTATAGGTGAGGAATCTGAGGCCCAGGGGTTATGAGACTTACCCAAGGCCACCCTACATGAAAGCAAGAGACCCCAAACCAAATGTTAAGCCCAGTGACTAAACCCAGTGATGGCAGCAGGACATCAACCGCTAGGCACTGATCTGAAACCCTTGGACTTTGCAAACAAGGAAGCCACCCTGGTGGGAGGGGAAATAGTCTTTAGCCACCACCCTGATGGCTCTTTTCCTCCCTCCTCCTGTCGTCTGCTAGCTATCTCTCTCCGGTGTCTCCCGGCCCACACCATCCCCCACAGCTGCAGTTCTGTGCCCACAAAACCCTTCCCACTTCACATCCTGCCACAGCCCAAGAAGCGCAATAGCCACCACAACAAAAGGAAGCAGTTGGAGTAGGCTCTGTGTCTCCCTCCTTCCTTCTCCCCTCCCCACGCGTCTCCTCCACCCCTACCTTCTGAAGACAGCAAGTCTTCCAAATCTCCTCCGACTCACAGTGAGGCATATCAATTAGGGGGCTTCTGGAACTGGCTTCTGTCCCCTCTGGTGGGCCCCAGGGGATTTGAAGTTGCCAGGCATTTCAAGGAACTTACTTATTTTCATTTCTTACAGATCAGTCCTGCAAAACCCCACACCAGTTTTCGTTCCATGGTTGTTACCTCAGGGGGATTAGTAATACACAGAGAACCACTGGCCCCAGGTTTTAATGAGTAAGAGGAGGAAAACTCGGGAATTTGCAGGTGGATCGGCCCAGACTGTTTTTGCCCAAACCTGTTTGTTTCGTTTCCTCTTTTCCTGTCCTCCCTCCCAGTCTAATCCCGGTATTACTGGCCATCAGCCAGTCAGCTGGACCCAATCTCTTTGTAAAGCATGACTCCTCTCTCTACGGCAACCATATGCCAACCGCGTGCCACAGTCTGATGTTAAGTATTGTGTCTTATTGTCAGGTCATGTCAGCTGATGTTGGGTTCAGAAACTACAGTCACCTGGTTTATAGGTGACTTATATCTTCCCCTGGCACCTAGCAAGGTGTGCTAAATGTCTCTTGGGGAAGAAAGCCAGCCTGGCTGCATCCACCTTGTCTTCATTTCTGTGGTGTGTGCTCTCACCTCCTGAGAGTTCAGAGGGGCCTCAGCAATGAGGAGAAGCTAAGAAGATGAAAGATGCCTCCATGAGCATCCACAGTCCAAGTCCTGATGAGTGACAGCCTTGCCCTTCAGGGGCTCCCACTCGGCAGTGGAGACAGGAAATCACCTCCCAGGTAAGCACGGTCATTTCAGGCATGTCATAAAGGTGATCCCCAATTTCCTCATCTGACAAATGGCAGCAGTACAGCAAACTTCCCCAGGCTCTTGGGGTATAATTCACGCGATAATGATAAAGCACACACAGAGAAGAGCTGTTCCGATGCCTGTCTAGTTTCTGGCTTACAGCAGACTTCAGCGACCCTGAGCAATGAGTGAGTCTATGTGCTGCTGAAGCGAGCAGGACAATGAACAAGGAAATAAAGAAATGTAAGAAACAGTAAGTGGATAAATGAAAGTAATAGGGTTTTTGTTTCTTGTCGGTATAGGACGAATGATGTGCTTACTCACCTTTTATGGGATTTTATCGTCTGCAGTGTGCATGGACACACTGCCTTATATTAATCTTCACGGCCCTTTATGTAGCTTTTTATTCATTTCTTTTTGCAGACCAGGAATAGGAGATCCAGCCGTGCCTACCATGAATGAGGTAAGAAGTAGCAGAATGGGAACTCAAGCTCTGGGCTTCCACACTGAAGCCAGGCACCACTGCCGTCCTCTGGCATGTTTACCTCCAGCTGAATATTCAGCTCTGAGCTTCAACATTGCCTCTGCAACACTGGCCTTCCCTGTCCACCCCACCGAAGTGTCCTCTTCTACCTCGCTCTCTTTCCCACTCACCTGTTTTATATTCTTCACCTCATCACCACTGCTATTTGATGTCATCTTCATTGTTTTTAAGTCTGTAAGCTATTCTCTGCTGACTTTGATCTTCATTCTTTAATAAAATAATCACAAGAGACTTATGAAGCTAGTACACTTTTATCTCTGTTAACCATGCAAAACTGAAGTTTACGGAGTTTAGGCAACTTTCAGAGTTGAAGCACTAATAGCAGAGCTACTCTAAATAGAAGAGTTCCGATATCTGATGGCAAAGGTCATACTTTTCAATTCTGGGCAGTCTCCTGATAGTGCAGTATGGTTGTTTTTAGGACAGGGGTGTTCGCTATTGTTGCTGTTTTCAAAATGAATGTGTAACTTCTGCATCATCTCTTAAGAAAATTTGTGACATCCTCGTATCTACCGACTTCAGGAGGATTGAGAATTACTGAAATTGGCAATTTCACTGATGGGTACAATAATGGAGTGATTCAAGTGTATTTTTCAAAGTAATGGAGATAAGCAGCAGTATGGGCCTCATTAATATCTGGCTTGAAAATGCATGATGTCCTTATTCTTCTCTATAGATTTTACCAAAGATCATTTCACTAAGAGCAGACGCTGATTGGTCATGAGGAAAAGATGGCCCAAATCTGTGTCTGTGGGTGAAAGGAAATTAGCAATTTAAAACCTGCTGGCTATCACCTGTCAAGCAAATACTAGCGTTGACCCTAAGTTACTGGAGACAGTAGACAAAACATGGATCCATTTCACCTTCTGGTCCTTCTAACCATTTTGGGTAAGTCCCTTAACTCTCTGAATTTACTATTCTCATCCGAAAAAATGAAAGAAATAAAACTTTTTTACAGGGATATTATAAGGATTAAATTAACTAACTCACGTAAACAACCTGACGTGCAATCGGTGGTAAGTAAACATTAGTCTCCGTCCACTATCCCTTGTTCTTAGTGATTTACTAGTCCATATAGGAGATATGACTATAAACTAAAGAACGAGATTGAGGGGCACCTGGGTGGCTCAGTCATTAAGCATCTGCCTTTGGCTCAGGTCATGATCCCAGGGTCCTGGGATCGAGCCCCGCGTCAGGCTCCCTGCTCTGCGGGAAGCCTGCTTCTCCCTCTCCCACTCCCTCTGCTTGTGTTCCTTCTCTCGCTGTGTCTCTCTCTGTCAAATAAATAAATAAAATCTTAAAAAAAAAAGAATGAGATCGATATTGCAAGTAAGTGTATGGGCACTCAAACCTGTGAATGAATGCTGCCCTAGCTTAGCAGTGCATCTTGGGAAGCAACCCACTTTGCCTGACTCTGCTGTTTGCTCAGAACATTTCTGGAATGCTTCTCTCTACCAGTCAGACCGCTAGGCAGAAGACACTCACAGGAAGTGAAATCAACAAGTTGTTACTCATCCATCATGGATTGTTACTCATCTTGAACAAGTGAATGAGTGATTATTTTTCAAAACAGACCAACAGATAAGGAAGCCACAACACTAACACCACTTAACAGAGTGGCCATTCAGCAATCCCATCAAGTATCACTCAGCTTCCCAAAACTTTTGCCAGAAACGCTCAGAGAAGCACTTGTTGGCGACTTTACCAGTAGCCACTTTCAAAATGGGGAAGTGGATTGGCTCCGAGGGACAGACAGTGTGTATTAGTCACAGGAGGTGAGGGATAGTGACATTCCTGAAAATAGAGGGGACCAGAAATAGAATGACAAATATCTAGAACATTCTTTTCTCTAGAGAAAAGTTCAAAACCACTAGATTTAATGAGGAGGAGTTCGTGGTGTGTAATAAGGCTAATGTGGGAGTGAGACGACCCTATTTCGGGGAATAGCACTTCCCTGGAGACGGTCTCAAGAGCCCTTATTTACAGAAATATTTGCTTTGACTGTGAGCATCCTGAAGAAAAACCACTTTAGATTTCAAAGGCCAGCCGTGTGGATGCTCTTAAGCTAGCTAGATCAGTGGTTTTATGAGAAGCCTGAGTTGTGGTGTGAAAGAGGGAAAGTCCGTGAACAAGAAGCCAAGCAGCAAGAATGGCTCTGTGGTTTGGGGCTCTTGTTGCTTGGGCTAGGAAGACCTGCATCCCCAATTTCATCTCTAGCTGTCCTAGATCTGCTCCAAAGCCATAGACCACCCCCTGCTTGAGTTTGCCATCTTTCCTGCAAATGCATCACTCCTAGTGGAGAGGACCCAAAGTAATTTACAAGGCTTAACTGTAATTTCTTATTTTTTTAAATTTCAAGTTTCAAACTCACAGGAAAGTTGAAAGAATAATGTAGAAAATACCCATATGTCCCTTTACCTAGATTCACCAATGAACACGTTTTTCCACACCCATCTTACTTCACACTGTCCATATTGATACATATACATACATATACCACCCCTTTTTTTAGGATTATTTTTATTTAAATTCAATTAACATATGATGCATTATTTGTTTCAGGGGTACAGGTCCGTGATTCAGCAGTCTTATATAATACCCAGTGCTTATTACAACACATACCCTCCCCAATGTCCATCACCCAGCCACCCCATCCCCCCACCCCCCTCCACTCCAGCAACCCTCAGTTTGATTCCTAAGATTTAGAGTCTCTTATGGTTTGTCTCCCTCTCTGGTTTCGTCTTGTTTCATTTTTTCCTCTCTTCCCCTATGATCCTCTGGTTTTTTTTTTCTTAAATTCTACATATCAGTGAGATCATATGATAATTGTCTTTCCCTATTAACCTATTTCGCTTAGCATAATACCCTCTAATTCCATCCATGTTATTGTAAATGGCAAGGTTTCATTTTTTTGATGGCTGCATAACATGCTATTGTATATATATACCACATCTTCTTTAACCATTCATCTGTCGATGGACAGCTGGGCTCTTTCCATAGTTTGGCTACTGTGGACATTGCTGCTCTAACCAATTGGGGGTGCAGGTGCCCCTTTGGATCACTATGTTTGTATCTTTGGAGTAAATACCCAGTAGTGCAATTGCTGGGTCGTAAGGTAGCTCTATTTTCAACTTTTTGAAGAACCTCCATACTGTTTTCCAGAGTGGCTGCACCAGTTTGCATTCTTACATATAACACCCTTTATCTCAATCATTCAAAAGTAGGCTTCCCGTATTGTGATATTTCACCCTTAAAAACTTCAGCCTGGGATGCCTGGGTGGCTCAGTCAGTTAAGCATCCAACTCTTGACTTCAGCTGAGGTCATGATCTTGGGGTTGTGAGATCGAGCCCTGCACTGGGCTTCACATTGACCGTGGAGCCTGCTTAGAATTTTCTCTCTCCCTCTCCCTCTGCCCCTCCCCAATGTGCTCTCTCTACCTCTCGCTCTCTCTCTCTTAAAAAGAATAAAGAAAAAAATGAGGCCTCTGATTGGCTCAAGTCAGTTAAGTGTCCACCTCTTGATCTTAGCTCAGGTCTTGATCTCAGGGTCATGAGTTCAAGCCCCACATTAGGCTCCATGCTGGGCAGGGAGCCTGCTTAAAACAAAACAAAAAAAACTTCAGCTTGCATCTCCCAAGGACAAGAACATTCTCTTACATAACCACAGCACCATTATCATGCCTAAGAAAATCAACATTAATACAATAATAGCATCCAACATCGAGCCCATACTCACATTTTCCAAACTGTTCCCAAATGTCCTTTAGAGCAGATTTCTTTTTGGATCTAGGTTCCCATCAAAGTCCAGCATTGCGTTTGGCTGTTATGTCTGTCTACCTTTGCCAGTATAGAACAGTCCTCTACTCATTCTGATGTCCCTGGCACTACGTCCTCTAGTGAGCCTAGGCTACTTGTCCTGCAGAAGGTCCCACGTTCTGGATGAATGACTATTTCCTCGGAATTACATTCAGGTGACAGTCCCGACGAGGGCCCTGCATTGACTGTGATGTGTACCTTCCACTGTATCTCATCTCAGAGAGCTGAAGGTACAAGTCGGGCCACCCCACAATCAGCAATGTTGAGCTCTTGATTAAGGTGGAAACTACCAGATCTCCCCATTATAATGGCCTGTTTCTCCTTCTGTAATTAATAATCTGTGGTAAGGAGGGCACTTGCTGTGATGAGCACTGGGTGTTGTATGGAAGTGATAAATTACTAAATTCTACACCTGAAACTAATATTGCACTGTATGTTAACTAGCTGGAATTTAAAGAAAAACTTGGGGAAAAAATTGTTTAAATACATGAAAAAAAATAATTGGTGGGTGATACTTTGAAATAATGTGAATATCTTATTCCCTAACAACGCTTCTGCTCAGTGATTTTAACATCTATTAGTTAGTCTTACCTGAATCTGCCATTACTCTGAGGGCTACAAAATGGGAATTTTCTAATTCTATCAACATTTCTACATTTATATGTCAGCATTGTTCATAAAGAACAGTTTCCCCTGTTCTCTCCCCACTTTTTCCTCTCTACCTTTTAAAGTATCACTATGGACTCATGGGTTTTTTTTTTCTACTATAGCCTACTATAATCCAATATTATCATTTGGGGGCAGGGAAGAGGGATGATCAAATTGCATTTAGCTGTGAGAGTTCCTTCAAGCTGGCTCCTGTATCCTGTTCATATAATGCCACTGGTCTCGGGGCAATCCCCTACTTTGTGGCACAAGATGTCCCAGGCCAACCTTCTGCTCTCCCTGCTTCTGACCTGGAATCAACATCTCTCTGTGAAGCCCTGGTTCTTTTTAGTAGGAAATGGTACTTAGCAATCAAAATCTGTGCACTAGGTGCTCTCTCCACCGCAATTTTGAGTTGCAATTGTATATTATTCTATTTTTAAGATTTTATTTATTTGATAGAGAGAGAGCACACAAGCAGGGGGAACAGCAGGCAGAGAGAGAGGGAGAGGCAGGCTCCTGGAGGAGCAGGGAGCCCAACTCGGGGCTCGATCCCAAGACCTGGGAACATGACCCGAGCCAAAGGCAGACGCATAACAAGACTGAGCCACCCAGGTGCAAATGAATTGCAGTTTTAAATCAATAAATTTCTAGGCCTCTGCTACCTACACTTGGGATTACCGAGACATTATGGGTGCTAACAGCAATACACATGACTCCAGGGGACAGTTAACCCTCCTTCTGATAGAATCTCCATTTGGACGCCTTTCAGAAGCCGAGGGGTGATCCAAGCCTTCACTTGGCCTCACTGGAGAGATTTGTCTACACTGTTTAAGGAACTTCCCCTACCCCTGTGAGAGTACCAAGTCATAAGACATTTTTGGACCCAGCCCAAGAAAGAGAGAAGAGCATTACTAGAACGGCTTTCACTTCTGAAAAAGCTGAGTTTAAATACTGATTTACTCTCCTGCGTCACTGTATTATCATGGGTATGTCGCTTAATTTTTCTGAGCCTCGGTCTTTTTTTTTTTTTTTTGTCCTTAAAAAAATATATTTAGTGTAACTTCTTCATATTGTTTTTTTTTCTTAGAGGGATGATAATTAAACAAGATATGATGCCTGAAAGTGCTTGAAAACTAAAGAGCTATGTAAACACTAAATAGGAGTAGGAGTGCGACATTTGGGGTAGGCAGAAACAGCATAGATAATTGAAGTTCAAGAACAAACTCGGTCCCCAACTCTTTAAAGTCTCTAACTAAGGGGCTGATTTGGGCTTGTGTTTCTTCTCCTCTCCTGGCTTCCCTTTATAGGAGCTTCCCACTAAGGAGCAGAGAATAGGCGTAAGGAAACTTCTAGAAGTGGCCTGGAGGCTCCATGCATGCTCACGCCGGACATTTGGCCCTGGGGAGCACTCATACTTAACCCAGTGGGAGGACAATGACGAATGTAAAAGTCAGGGCCTAAAAGAACAGAGTCATTGTCATTCAGAGACATGTTTCCCAAACCATTCTTCCCACTGAACATCGGAGATGAAATATCACTCTCTTCCTGGTTCAGGCCAGCCCATTCAAGGAGGGTCCTTTTCCCTTCCATGGCCTACACCAGCTTCCCGTCATAGGTGCGCCGCTTCCAGTGTGTGCCCCTTAGACCTTTCACAAAGACTGCTTTAAGGATGCTGACTTCCAGGCCACTCACCACACTCTCAGCAGTAGAGACATGAACTCAGGATGAAGATCTGTCTAATCACCAAGGAAACGGAGGCAGGGAGAGGAGGATTTTGATCAGGGCTCTGAGTCAGGCTGGCCAGGCTAGGGATGTGGCATGGAAGAGGGAGTCTCTGGGCCTCAGTTGCAGAATCAGAGAAGCCAGAAAATGCAATCGCATGTGTGCTGAGGATGCCTCTTGTCTCAGCTGGAATGCAACTCGAGTCAGAGTAGCAGACATTTAGTAAGCACCTACTGAGGGCACAGCTCTGGGCAAGGCACAGGGAGTTTTATGGAGCTTACAGTCTACTCTGGAGGGGAGCATTAAGTATAGGACATGCCTTTCACTGTGCTCTGGGCAGTTATGAAGGGGGCACAGAGGACTAGTGGGTTGTAGATTTCATCCAAGCAGTATGGGCAAGGAAGGAAGGGGAGGTCAGGCAAGACCCTTACAGGAGGTCAAAGGAAGGAAGGGTTCCAGGCAGAGGGAAACAGGATAAATTGAAGAAAGTGGCTTTTTCTAGAAGGATTGGGAAAGTACGAGTTACTTACTCATTTCCTGCCCCGCTCCATAATCTATCTCCACCTGTTAACCCAAATCATGAGGGTGAAGAAGCTTCTTCTGAGCCATGAAGTCCATGCAGCCTCCAAAGGAACTGCTCTAAGGAATACTAGTACAGTAGGCTAAAGAATGTCCATCCACAGATACCAGGTCCCAAACGCTGGGCAATATAAATGTTTCTTTATAAGGGTTTTTGCAGATGTAATGAAATGAAGGTTTTGAGAGAGAGAAATTATCCTGGATTATCTGGGTGGGCCCTAAATGCAATCGCAAGCGTTCTTATAAGGAAGAGGCAAAAGGAGATTTCAGATTCAGATCTCTCTGACACACTCAGAGAGGTTGACGTGAAGACAGAGCAGAGAGAGATTTGCAGATGCTGCCTTAAAGAATGGAGTGACATGGCCACAAGCCTGGAACGCCAGCCGCCACCAGAAGCTGGGAAGCAGGAAGTGATTTCTCCCCTAGAACCTCCAGAGGGAGTACAACCCTGCTGACAGTTTGATTTCAGCCCAGTGACACTGATTGAAGGCTCTGGCCTCCAGAACTGAGAGAGAAGAGATTTCTGTTGTTCAAAACTACGCAATTGGTGATGATTTGTTATAGCAGCCACAGGAAACAACAGATTCCTACAGAGATCAAGCATCAATTCTGCCCAGTCCTTTTTAAGGAGGGAGAGGAGAAAGAGGGTGATCTGTTGCTTGCTTTATTAATTTTGCTTTTATTTTTCAAGTGATATCTGGCCACCCACGTCAGCAGTGGATCCAGCATCCCCCTGGGATATTCGACAACACTGGGGGTCTCCATTCTAGAGAGCCACACCGGTGTAAAGCGGACAGCTGTAGTTTTGAAGATGACAAGGCTGACTATGTCCTCGTCTCTTTTGGGTTTTTCACACTACGCGCTCAGGGCACAAAAATTCAAGCAAATCTACATCACCTTACTCTCAGTCATGTGCCCTGGTCCCAGCTACCTGGGAACTCATAATCTATTGAGCATTGTCTCCATCAAAGACAATCATTTAAGGGGCTCACATGAAAGGTAAAATGTGATAATAGTGACGGTATGTAATCCCTCCTCTCAAGTAATTTTGAGTTGATTTAAGTAGGCCAGACCATGGATTATCAATTTTACTAAAAACAATAGAAGGGAATGTGTTAAAATGTTACCATGGATCACTTCTATTTGAAGTGATTGTTTTTCCTTCTTTATTTTTTTGACATTGACTTTATGATTAAAAATACCTTATTGTATTGCACATATATATGTATTGCATATAAATGTATTGCATGTAAATATATGTAAATACATACATGTATTGCATGTAAATGCTTTGAATATTTATAAATATATATACAAAGCATTTACATTTAAAAGAGAGAATGAAGAAGTAAAGGGAAGAAAAAGGCAGCATATTTTAAATTATCCACAAGATCTTAGGGTTTAAGAAGTACTCTGAGAGTTCTTCGTAGCTGGGGCTTAGGAAAACTTCCCAGAAATTTCAGGACCTTCATTGAGTCTTGAAGAATGAGCAGTATTTTGAGGTTTGACTTGCCCTTGTGTCAGTCTGTTAGCTGCTATAATAAAATACCACAGACTGGGTGGCTAATAAACAACAGAAGGTTATTTCTCACAATTCCAGAGGCTGAAATTCTGAGACCAGGGTGCCAGTGTGATCGGGTGAGGGCCCTCCTTGGGGTTGTAGACTTCTCGCTGTGTCCTCACGTGGTGGGAGGGGAAAGGGAGCTCTCTGGGGCTTCTTGTATAAGGACACTAATCCCATTCATGGGGGCTGCACACTCCTGACCTGATCACCACCCCCCACAGGCCCCACCTCCTACTGCCAACAGTCATGTGGCTCACTGAAATGTATTATCCACTGAAATGAGTTGCCTATTAAAATATTTTAATTGAGGGCGCCTGGGTGGCTCAGTTGGTTAAGCATCTGACTTTGGCTCAGGTCATGATCCCAGGGTCCTGGGATGGAGCCCCGTATCGGGCTCCGTCCTCAGCAGGGAGCCTGCTTCTCCCACTGCCTCTGCCTCTCTCTCTGTCTCTCATGAATAAATAAATAAAATCTTTAAAAATATTTTTAATTGATATTAATTTAATTAAGACTCATTGTAATAGGCCCTGAAGTCAGATTCAAATGTCTTAGTTTTTCACGCCAGTTCCAACACTTAGCAGCTGTGTAACCTTGGCAAGTAATATAAACTCTCCGAAATTAAATTGATCAGTGAACTGCCCATATAGATATCTGCCTGACAGTGTTGCTGATGGTATGGAATAATGAATAATATGTGAAAGTCTGAGCATAAAGCAACCACTCAACCTATGTTTGTTCTTTTTTCCTCCACAGATCATCGTGAACAGAGTGTTGGAAGGCAGCGAGGCTGGGGAAGGAGCTCAAAAATTGGCAGAAGCAGGCAAGTCTCTTTAATCATTGAGCACTCGGCATGTGCCCTGGGCTTTATGCATACCAGCTCATTTAATTCTCACAGCAACCCCTTGAGATTAGGTTGTGAGAGGTTAAATAACTCCGTCTCACTTTTTAACTGCATCTGCTCAGTAACTACTCACGCTCAGGGCGGTGGGGAGCAGCCCCGGGGACGCACTTGCCAGGTAGTACTGGGAATACTCCCACCAGGGTTGATTTCCAGCTGCTGTTGGTTTCACCACTGGCTCCAGGCATTCCCAGGGATTAGACAGTGGGCTCTGACCAGCTACTCTAGCTGGCTCTGACATACCCGTCGCCTGCCTGAACTCTCCAGACGCCATGTGCTTCTACAGCCACGCCCTTCCTTATGTTCCTTCTTTTTTTTTTTGACTTTTTTTATTTAAATTCAATTAGTTAACATATAGTGTATTATTAGTTGCAGAGGTAGAGTTCAGTGATTCATCAGTTGCATACAACACCCAGTGCTCATTCCATCACGTGCCCTCCTACATGCCCATCACACAGTTACCACATCCCCCCACGCCTCTCCCCTCCAGCAACCCTCAGTTTGTTTCCTAGAGTTAAGAGTCTCTTATGGTTTGCCTCCCTCTCTGTTTTCATCTTATTTTATTTTTCCTTCCCTTCCCCTATGTTCATCTGTTTTGTTTCTTAAGTTCCACATATGAATGAAATAATGCAGCATTTGTCTTTCTCTGATTGACTTATTTCACTTAGCATCATACCCTCTAGTTCCAACCACATCATTGCAAATGGAAAGATTTCATTCTTTCCGATAGCTGAGTAATAGTCCATTGTGTGTGTGTGTGTGTGTGTGTGTGTGTGTGTGTGTGTGTGTGTATACATATATATATATATAGCACATCTTCTTTATCCATTTATCTGTCAATGGACATCTTGGCTCTTTCCACAGTGTAGCTATTGTGGACTTTGCTGCTATGAACATTGGGGTGCAGGTACCTCTTTGAATCACTATGTTTGTATCCTTTGGATAAACACCTAGTAGTGCAATTGTTGGGTTGTAGGGTAGCTCTATTTTTAACTTTCTGAGGAACCTCCATACTGTTTTCCACAGTGGCTGCAGCAGCTCGCCTTCCCACCAACAGTGTTGAGAGGGTTTCCTTTTTTCCACATCCTCACCTTTGAGCATTCTCTCCTGAGAGCCTCTGCTTTTTCTCTGCCCTCTGCCTCCAACTCCATCCATCCACATCTTCATTGGGCTGCCTCCTTCTTGTCGTTCAGATCTGAGGTCCTCTCACACAAGTGACCTTCCCTACCTCCTTGGGCTAAAGTAGCTCCCCACTCAGTCACTCTTTAGCACATCATGGCTTTCCTTTCTTCATTGGACATATCATTGTATGGAATTTCTATTAACTCCTTTATTATCTGCTTCTCCTTACTGGCATATAGACTCTGTGGGAACAGGGACTTTATCTTGTTCATTTCTATGTCTTCAGCACATAGTAGATGTTCAGTGAATAATTGTTGAATGAATGAATTTGTTCAAGGTCACATGGCTAATGAGGAAGAAAGTAGAAGTAGTCATAGACCCCATACTCTTGATCTCTCTGAAGATAGTTTTTTAAAAGATTTTATTTATTTGACAGAGAGAGAGAGAGACAGCAAGAGGGGGAACACAAGCAGGGGGAGTGAGAGAGGGAGAAGCAGGCTTCCCGCTGAGCAGGGAGCCCGATGCGGGGCTCGATCCCAGGACTCTGGGATCATGACCTGAGCCGAAGGCAGACGCTTAACGACTGAGCCACCCAGGTGCCCCTCTCTAAAGATATTACCTTATCCTGAGGTGGCTTGTAGAATAGTCTAGAATACAGAATAATTACATAGCTACAGGCAACTACAGTGCGAAGAGATCTCTTATGTGCTGCTGGTGGGAATATAAATTGGCGTTACTGATGCTGGCAGGCTAGTCCAAGGTTGTGAGAGGTTGTGAGAGGTTGTGAGAGGGGGCCCCATAAGACCAGCCAAGAGGGTAGGGTCTCTGGCTGTGCGCAGGGATAGAAATTAAACCTTAGCCAGCAGGAGGCGAAAGCAGACTTTACTGAAGGTATAGAGAGAGTGTAGGTACACACAGAATGTCCAGGAGACTCAGACAGGAAAGCGGGGAATCTTGTCTATGTTCAGGATCTGGGGTTTTTATTGAGGATGGCAGTCTGTGGTATGTGTCCTCTCAGGCATCCAGGAACTGGTTAGAACAAAGATGAGGGCCCAGGTATTATTCCTCGGAGCCAGAGAGTCTTGGTATGGAGATGTGTCTAGCGCTGGTGGTCAGGAAAATGCAAATGATGGCTCCACCTTGTCATTCTCACCTGGTCCTTCCTTAGATGTTATCTATTTGAGAGAAATCATTCACTTCTTGTCCCTTACAAGGAAGACAACGGTATTTGCGTTATGACGCATGTGTATAGTGAGGTGGGGGAATACCGGTCCTAGCAAGAATAGGAACAAGAAAAGGAACAAAACACAGATTTTTATGGAGTCATTCAATCCCCCTGTCTCATAACAACTTTGGAGAACATTTTGTACTACCTTCTAAGTTGAAGATGACTCCTTCTAGGGATATACCCAAGAGTAATTGTTATACATGTACAGCTGGAGGCATGTAAACAGTGTTCATAGTGGTAAGAGTCATAAAAGCAAAAACTTATAAATCATCCAAACATGACAATTATACATCAATCAGATCAATGAATGATCCAACATTCACCAGTATGGCTATATGTTAGCCATATACTACTGAACAAAAGACAGGAAACCCAAAAAGGTTTCAAACAGCATTATACATTTTGTGATATTAAAAACATCTAAAAATGTTTAGGTATCCTTTTTAGGAGTACTTATAGATTCAATAAAGTTAAATGAAAAGGAAAACAAGGAAATGATGACTATAAAACACAGGATAAAGATCCTGGGGCATGGGGAGGCAGGGGATGGGCTCATTGGAGGAGAGAGTGGTCATTGGATAAGATGTAGGTTATTGTCAAGGTCCTCACTTTTGCTGTAGGTGAAGGGTTTGTGGATGATTATTGTATTATTAAAAATGAACTGATAGCCAGCTGCTGCCTCCTGGCATGATAAGGAAACTGAGGCTCAGGGGGGTTCAGTGACTTGGCCAAGGTCAAACAGCTAGTACGTGGTGAAGCCCGGACTCAAGAGCTGCTTCCCTGCTACCTTCTACTCCACCCTACCCCCAAATTGTATTGTAAGCCAATAAAAACCCCAACTAAACACATCTGAAAGCTGGATTCACCTGACCCTTTACCTCAGTCTAGGAGCCATGTCCACCTTGTTTCCCTCACTCTTCCGCGGTATGACCGAGCACTGGGGTTTAATCTGGATCGACCCTGTGTGGACGAGACGGAGCTGCAGCAGCAGCAAGAACAAGACGATTGGGCCTGACTCCAGAGCATCGCAGACAGAGACGAAAACCTGGTGCCTATTGGCAAGCTGTCCTGAGAGCGCCATCATGACAAGGAAGAGGAGGGTGAGGATGATGATGCGGATAGTGAAGAGGATGTTGAGGACATGCAGAACACGGATGAGAGGAACAACCACAAGGAGTCACCAGAAGCTGGAGAAGTCAATGAGGTGGACAAGGGAAGCAACAAACAGGGTCAGGACCAGTGGATGATCCAGATAGACCTCGACGGCCTCAGGGAAATTCCAGTCCAGCCCAGTTCACCCTGCACCCCCTGCAGAACCAGCTGGTTGCCCCGGTGCCTGAAAGCTCATCCTTGGGTATCTCTTCAGCCACTGCTAGGAACAGGTCTCCTGGGCCCCTTGAGGCCCCAGCACCTGAGCCCACCCCACCTTTCTGCCCAGTATCTCACTCCTTGGTTGCCAGGTATAGTCTCTTTCTAGCTCTCTTTAATAAAGAGACAGGATTGAGGCTGGTTCAACATCCGCAAATCAATCAACGTGATACAATACATTAACAAAAGAAAGAACAAGAATCATATGATCCTCTCAATAGACGCAGAAAAAGCATTTGACAAAGTACAGCATCCTTTCTTGATCAAAACTCTTCAGAGTATAGGGATAGAGGGTATATACCTCAATAGCATAAAAGCCATCTACGAAAAACCTACAGCGAATATCATTCTCAATGGGGAAAAGCTGAGAGCTTTTCCCCTAAGGTCAGGAACGCGGCAGGGATGTCCACTATCACCACTGCTATTCAACATAGTATTAGAAGTCCTAGCCACAGCAATCAGACAACAAAAAGAAATCAAAGGCATCCAAATCGGCAAAGAGGAAGTCAAACTCTCACTCTTTGCAGATGATATGATACTATATGTGGAAAACCCAAAAGACTCCACCCCAAAACTGCTAGAACTCATATAGGAATTCAGTCAAGTAGCAGGCTATAAAATCAATGCACAGAAATCAGTGGCATTCCTATACACCAACAACAAGACAGAAGAGAGACAAATCAAGGAGTTGATCCCATTCACAATTGCACCCAAAACCATAAGATACCTAGGAATAAATCTAACCAAAGAGGCAAAGGATCTGTACTCAGAAAACTATAAAATACTCAGGAAAGAAATTGAAGAAGACACAAAGAAATGGAAAAATGTTCCATGCTCATGGATTGGGAAAACCAACATTGTGAAGATGTCAATGCTACCTAGAGCAATCTACACATTCAATGCAATCCCCATCAAAATACCATCCACTTTTTTCAAAGAAATGGAACAAATAATCCTAAAATTTGGATGGAACCAGAAGAGACCCCGAATAGCCAGAGGAATATTGAAAAAGAAAAGCAAAGCTGGCGGCATCACAATTCTGGACTTCCAGTTCTATTACAAAGCTGTCATCATCAAGACAGTATGGTACTGGCACAAAAACAGACACATAGATCAATGGAACAGAATCGAGAGCCCAGAAATGGACCCTCAACTCTATGGTCAACTCATCTTTGACAAAGCAGGAAAGAATATCTGAGGGAAAAAAGACAATCTCTTCAACAAATGGTGTTGGGAAAATTGGACAGCCACATGCAGAAGAATGAAACTGGACCATTTCCTTACACCACACACAAAAATAGACTCCAAATGGTTGAAAGACCTAAACGTGAGACGGGAGTCCATCAAAATCCTAAAGGAGAACACAGGTAGCAACCTCTTCGACCTCAGCCACAGCAACTTCTTCCTAGAAACATCACCAAAGGCACGGGAAGCCAGGGCAAAAATGAACTATTGGGATTTCATCAAGATAAAAAGCTTTTGCACAGCAAAAGAAACAGTCCACAAAACCAAAAGACAACCGACAGAATGGGAGAAAATATTTGCAAATGACATATCAGATAAAGGGCTAGTATCCAAAATCTATAAAGAACTTATCAAACTCAACACCCAAAGAACAAATAATCCAATCAAGAAATGGGCAGAAGACATGAACAGACATTTTTCCAAAGAAGACATCCAAATGGCCAACAGACACATCTGGGAGATCCAAATCAAAACCTCAATGAGATACCACCTCACACCCATCAGAATGGCTAAAATGAACAAGTTAGGAAACGACAGATGTTGGCGGGGATGTGGAGAAAGGGGAACCCTCCTACACTGTTGGTGGGAATGCAAGCTGGTGCAACCCCTCTGGAAAACAGTATGGAGGTTCCTCAAACAGTTGAAATTAGAGCTACCATTCGATCCAGCAATTGCACTACTGGGTATTTACCCCAAAGATAGAAATGTAGGGACCCGAAGGGGTACGTGCACCCCAATGTTTATAGCGGCAATGTCCACAATAACCAAACTGTGGAAAGAGCCAAGATGTCCTTCGACAGATGAATGGATAAAGAAGAGGTGGTATATATACACAATGGAATATTATGCAGCCATCAAAAGGAATGAGATCTTGCCATTTGCAACGACGTGGATGGAACTGGAGGGTGTTATGCTGAGTGAAATAAGTCAATCAGAGAAAGACATGTATCATATGACCTCACTGATATGAGGAATTCTTAATCTCAGGAACAAACTGAGGGTTGCTGGAGTGGTCGGGGGTGGGAGGGATGGGGTGGCTGGGTGATAGACATTGGGGAGGGTATGTGCTACGGTGAGCGCTGTGAATTGTGTAAGACTGTTGAATCACAGATGTGTACTTCTGAAACAAATAATGCAACATATTTTAAGAAAAAAGAAAAAGAAGAAGATAGCAGGAGAGGAAGAATGAAGGGGAGTAAGTCAGAGGGGGAGACGAACCAGGAGAGATGATGGACTCTGAAAAACAAACTGAGGTTTCTAGAGGGGAGGAGGGTAGGGGGATGGGTTAGCCTGGTGATGGGTATTAAAGAGGGCACATTCTGCATGGAGCACTGGGTGTTATGAACAAACAATGAATCATGGAACACTACACCAAAACAAATGATGTAATATATCGTGATTAACATAACAATAAAATTTAAAAAAACTAAAAAAAGAGAGACAGGATTGAAAAAAATAAAAATAAAAATGAACTGATAATAGAAACTAGCTAAATAGCTCAAATTGAGCCATATGGACCATGGATCGTGATTAATCTAATTCTGCAGTCCTGAGATCTAATTAAACAAAGAAACTACATGTCATGAGAATGGGAAGAGGAGCAGTACACAGGGAAAAAACAGTTTCATTAACAAGTGGCACCCAGCATGTGGCACCTTGCTTAGTATTTTCATATTCTTGATCCACTTAATTATCACAAAAACCCTATGAGTTAAATATGTTTGTTTCCATTTGAAAGATGAGTCAACAGAAGTAAATTGTCTTGCTTATTTTCCAAACCTATCAGAGAATGGGACTTGTCATAAGGTGTGGCTAAACACCTTCTGGGGTGGTTTGGGGATAGGATAGGGCAGGCAGAGGGTGAGGGAGGCACTTTTAATATTTTCATTCCCGGAGTAAAGATGCAAAACATATCACTGGCCAGAGTATTATTCTACCTATGGCTTGGCATAAGCAAAATTTTCCCCGTTTGTATAGGTCATAAGTTATTTATGTTTATATTATATTATTAAAAGCCAAAATTCAACTGAGTAAATGTGAAGGTCAAATCAGCTTTATTCAACAATTTATGAATCAGGCAGCATCCCACCTAGCAAGGAGAGAGGGACACCCAGGAGCTGTGCAAAATGGACAGATATTCTAGGCAGAACCAGGATGGGACCAGGGGGTTAACTAGCAAAAGAAAAGAAAGGATAGTTCAAGGCAAGGTCACCTTCCCTTAGGGGGAAGGCAAGGGTCTTAAGTAGATTACCTTACTAGAGCTGATCAGCATATCCTGGACTGATCAGTTTAAAAATTCCACTCAAAAACTAATGATGTAATGTATGGTGATTAACATAACATAATAATAATAAAAAAAATTCCACTCCAGAGAAAGGCTGAAATTGCAATTAGGTTAGGTATTAAATCTTGGTGGGCCTAAACTTACACTTAAAGGAGCTGGAGAAAGAACAGCAAATAAAGCCTTAACCCAGCAGGAGAAGAGAATTAATAAAGATTAGAGCAGAAATCAGTGAGATAGAAACCAAAAGAACAGTACAGATCAACAAAACTAGGAGCTGGTTCTTTGAAAGAATTAATAAGATTGATAAGCCCCTGGACAGATTTATCAAAAAGAAAAGAAAAAGGACCCAAATAAATAAAATCATGAGTGAAAGAGGAGAGATCACAACCAACACTGAAGAAATACAAACAATTACAAAAACATATTATGAGCAACTATGTGCCAACAAATTAGGCAATCTGGAAGAAATGGATGCATTCCTAGAGATGTAAAACTACCAAAACTGAACCAGGAAGAAATAGAAAACCTGAACAGACCCATAACCAGCAGGGAAATTGAAGCAGTAATCAAAAATCTCCCAACAAACAAGAGTCCAGGGCTGGATGGCTTCCCAAGGGAATTCTACCAAACATTTAAAGAAGAATTAATATCAATTCTTCTGGAGCTGTTTCAAAAAATAGAAAGGGAAGGAAAACTTCCCAACTCTTTCTATGAGGCCAGCATTACCTTGATACCAAAACCAGACAAAGAGCCCATCAAGGGGAACCTAGGTGGCTCAGTCGGCTAAGCATCTGCCTTCAGCTCAGAACATGATCCCTGGGTCCTGGGATTGAGTCCTGCGTCGGCTCCCTGCTCATTGGGGGAGCCTGCTTCTCCCTCTCCCTCTGCTGCTTCCCCTGATTGTGCTCTCTCTATCTCTCTCTGTGTCAAATAAATAAATAAATAAATAAAATCTTAAAAAAAAAAAACCATCAAAAAGAAGGATTACCGACCAATATCCCTGATAAATATGGATACAAAAATTCTCACCAAGATACTAGCCAATAGGATCCAATAGTACATTAAAAGGATTATTCACCACGATCAAGTGGGATTTATTCCTGGGCTGCAAGGGTGGTTGAACATCCACAAGTCAATCAACGTGATACACTACATTAATAAAAGAAAGGACAAGAGTCATATGATCTTCTCAATTGATGCAGAAAAAGCATTTGACAGCATCCTTTCTTGATTAAAACTCTTCATAGTGTAGGGATAGAAGGAACATACCTCAATATCATAAAAGCCACATATGAAAAGCCCGCAACAAATATCATTCTCAATGGGGAAAAACTGAGAGCTTTTCCCCTAAGGTCAGGAACAAGGCAGGGATGTCCACTATCACCACTGTTGTTCAACATAGTACTAGAAGTCCTGGCCTCAGCAATCAGACAACGAAAAGAAATAAAAGGCATCTGAATCAGCAAAGAAGAAGTCAAACTTTCACTCTTCGCTGATGACATGATACTCTATGGGGAAAACCCAAAAGACTCCACCCCAAAATTGCTAGAACTCATTCAGGAATTCAGCAAAGTGGCAGGATATAAAATCAATGCACAGAAATCAGCTGCATTTCTATACACTAACAATGAGACAGAAGAAAGAGAAATTAAGGAGTCGATCCCATTTACAATTGCACCCAAAACCATAAGATATATAGGAATAAACCTCACAAAAGAGGCAAAGGACTTGTACTCTAAAAACTATAGAACATTCCTGAAAGAAATTGAGGAAGACACAAAGAAATGCTCATGAACTAGAAGAACAAATATTGTTAAAATGTCCTGCTACCTAGAGCAATCTATACATTCAATGCAATCCCTATCAAAATACCATCAACTTCTTTCACAGAGTTGGAACAAGTAATCCTAAAATTTGTATGGAACCAGAAAAGACCCCAAATAGCCAAAGGAATGTTGAAAAAGAAAACCAAAGCTGGTGGCATCACAATCCCAGACTTCAAGCTCTATTACAAAGCTGCAGTCATCAAAACAGTATGGTACTGGCACAAAAACAGACACATCGATCATTGGAACAGAATAGAGAACCCAGAAATGGACCCTCAACTCTACGGTCAACTCATCTTTGACAAAGCAGGAAAGAATATCTGATGGAAAAAAGACAATCTCTTCAACAAATGGTGTTGGGAAAATTGGACAGCCACATGCAGAAGAATGAAACTGATAAACTCAAAATGGATAAAAGACCTAAATGTGAGAAGGAATCCATCAAAATCCTAGAGGAGGACACAGGCAGCAACCTCTGTGACCTCAGCCACAGCAACTTCTTGCTAGACACATCTCCAAAGGCAAGGGAAGCAAGGGCAAAAATGAACTATTGGGACTTCATCAAGATAAAAAGCTTTTGCACAGCAAAGGAAACAGTCAACAAAACCAAAAGACAACCAACAGAATGGGAGAAGATATTTGCAAATAACATATCAGATAAAGGGCTAGTATCCAAAATTTATAAAGAACTTCTCAAACTCAACATCCAAAGAACAAATAATCAAGAAATGAGCAGAAGACATGAACAGACATTTCTTCAAAGAAGACATCCAAATGGCCAAACAGACACATGAAAAAATGCTCAACATCACTCGGCATCAGGGAAATACAAATCAAAACCACAATGAGATATCACCTCACACCAGTCAGAATGGCTAAAATTAACCACTCAGGAACAGACAGATGTTGGTGAAGATGCAAAGAAAGGGGAACCCTCCTACACTGTTGGTGGGAATGCAAGCTGTTGTAGCCACTCTGGAAAACAGTATGGAGGGTCCTCAAAAAGTTGAAAATAGAGCTACCCTATGACCCAGCAATTGCACTACTGGGTATTTACCCCAAAGATACAGATGTAGGGATCCAAAGGGGCACTGGCACCCCAATGTTTATAGCAGCAATGTCCACAATAGCCAAACTATGGAAAGAGCCCAGATGTCCATCAACAGATGGATGGACAAAGAAGGTGTGGTATATATATAATGGAATACTATTCAGCTATCAAAAAAAAAAAGAAATCTTGCCATTTGCAATGATGTGGATGGAACTGGAGGGTATTATGCTAAGCGAAATGAGTCAATCAGAGAAAGACAATTATCATATGATCTCACTCATGTGGGATTTAAGAAACAAAACAGAGGATCATAGGGGTAGAGAGGAAAAAATAAAACAAGATGAAATCAGAGAGGGAGACAAACCATAAGTGACTCTTAATCATAGGAAACAGAGGATCCCTGGAGGGGAATAGGGGGATGGGGTAACTGGATGATGGGCGTTAAGGAAGGCACGTGGTATAATGAGCACTGGGTAGTATATAAGACTGATGAATCACTGGCCTTTACCTCTGAAACTAATAATACATTATATGTTAATTAATTTAAATTAAAAAATAAAAATTTAAATAAAAATCTTGGTGGGGTTTAGCAAATGTGACTCCATCTGAGGCCTGTTGTTTTTTTTTTCAATATATTATTCATGAATTGGAAAAACATATCTAAAGCAATGTACACAATCCCACAAAGATTCATTAAAATGTCTTTTATAGGGCGCCTGGGTGGCTTAGTTGGTTAAGCGACTGCCTTCAGCTCAGGTCATGATCCCGGGGTCCTGGGATTCGAGTCCCACATTGGGCTCGCCCTGCTCTTCCGGGAGCCTGCTTCTCCCTCTGCCTCTGCCTGCCACTCCCCGTGCTTGTTCTCTCTCTCTCTCTGTCAAATAAATAAATAAAATATTTTTTAAAAATTTAAAAAATAAAATGTCTTTTATAGAATTTTAAAATAAACTTACATTTTTAAAAACAAATATTCAAAAATTATATCTTACAACCCCTAAGATCACTGAAATTTTATTTTTTTATTTTTTATTTTATTTATTTATTATTATTATTTTTTTAAATTTTCTTAAGTAGGCTCCACACCCAGTGTGGAGTCCAACATGTATCTCGAACTCACGACTCTGAGATCAAGACCCTAGCTGAAATCAAAAGTCAGCACCTAACTAAGTCACCCAGGAGCCCCACTGAATTTTTAAATGGTGAAAATTATTTTTCCAAGTATCTTGGTTCATGACTATTGTTTCCACTCTTTTACTTTTATTTATTTTTGTAAGATTTTATTTTTAAGTGATCTCTACACCCAACTTGAAGCTGGAACCTACCACCCTGGGATCAAGAGTGCTCTACTGACGGACCCAGCCAGATGCCCCTGCATTCTTTTAAATCAAGGGAAAGGTTTTTGTCCTGGTTTGTTTGCCTCATACCTAGCTATTAAGTTGTATTCTATTTCTTAGAAATAAAATTTCCCCTTTTGCTGCCTTTACAAAACGGAAGTTGTGTGAGAAGAGGGAAAACCCTTTTTTTTTTAGCTTGCACCATATTTCACAACACTTCTATTGTTATGTGGCAAGTCAGAAACACAAACCCTGGGGCAATGACATTTGGGATGAGGTTCTTGCAAGGAGAAAACAAGGGACAATGGAGTGTCTCCAACAACGATTCCAGAATGATATGCTGGGATTTTTGTTGAGAGATGGGCATAAATAAATAAATAAATAAAGCTTCCCCTCTCTGTCTTCCTTTTGCAACGGAGCGAGGAATCTTAATTTTTCCAATGTGTGAGAAAAATAGAAGCTTTTTGTTGGTTTGGAGTGATGCTCCAAACTGTGTTTCTGCCTTAGTTTTTCCTCCTGTGTCACATGGCTTCATAGATTAAACAACCCACAGATAATTGTAGAGATACAACCACAGACTTTCTATGTGCCTGTACTGAGTCTTAAAGACAAATATAATACTTTGTGAAATAGTCCCCAATCTCCAGGTCCTTAGATCTGTTAGAATTGTGCCTCAGGACAGGGCAGGACTAACATGACTTTTTTTTTTACGTTTTCTTTTATAGAGGTGTAATTGACAAATAACATCCTGTAAATTTAAGGTATATAACATTGATTTGATACATTTATATTGCAATATGATTCACATTGTAGCATTCTGTTGAGTCACATCATTATTATTTCTTCTACTGGCAGAGTCTCTTTCTCTAACATGCTACCTGTGTGGAAACTTCTCTCTCCCCAGCCCACCCTTCACCCTCTTCCCAGCAGCCTCTTCCCCTTTTGCTAATTCCACTCCATTCGTCTTTACTTTCCCATTTACTAAATTACGGTCTCTCTGAACTAGACTGGGCATTAAAGATCAGCTAGTTTAGTGGTTTTCAAGATGTTTTTTGATCCTCTAAACCATCTTGCCACAGAAGACCTTACATAAAATGCCCATGATACAAAGTTGACAAAGTGTCCCTGCTCCAAGAAGAGAATGAGAGGATGCCATGCTTCTCCCACACCACCTTCAGTTGCCTGGGGCTCCTGGGTGACTTAGTTAAGTGCCAACAACCCCTGCCCATAAAGGGTCCCTTGGCAAAGTCCAAGGGATCCCCAGCCAAAGCCAACACCCTCATTTGGCAGGTGAAGAAGCTAAAGCCCAGAAATGGGCAGAGAACATATGCAAGTCACAGCCAACACCTCGGCATCCCAATTCCCAGAGCTGGAGCCCTCCCATGCCCGTCCTTTCTTTTCCTTACCACACGGTTTCAAAATCTTCTGGCCATGAGGAATCCCCTTGAAGTCCGGGGGCTAAAATCATTCCCAGTTATGCAAAAACTACCTTCCATTGCCAAAGCGACATCCTAACCCTCAGGACTGGAAACATTCTGCAGCCACTTGACCTTTTCTCAAAGACAGAAAGAAGAAAAAGGCAACGACAGGCTTCTGAACTTTTGAGCGCAGTAAACTGGACCCATCCTGGCATCCCTGTGACCCTTTCAGGAGGGCTACCAGTCCAAGGAAGCCGCTGGGGACAGTGCAGTGGAATTTAACAGTGCTGACGTGAACAAAAACAAGTTCATGGTCTAGGGTGGACTTTGATATGACCTGTTGGTGTGGGGGGGGGGCAGGATGACGTGCTGTCCCTTCTGAGGGAGCAGCTCGATGCTGATGGGTCAGGACCCCTCTCCTGCCTCCCTCCTCCTTCCCTCTGCTGTCAGACATCCTGGCAGGTAAACAGTCATCCCTCTTTCCTGTGTACTACAATAATAGGGACATGTATAAAGCTTCCCCAAGCGTTTCAAAGGTAACACAAGTGAAGGACATTGCATCCTAATTGCCAGCCCTCTATCCTGGGCGATACAAATCGCAACAGTCCTAACTGTAAGGAGTGAAGCAGGGTGAGGAAGCCAGGCTGGGATTTCTGTAAAAACACTCCAGACCAAACAGTTCCCATCTAAGGAGTCTGGTTTTCCATAGTGATTTTTCCAGGCTACCTAAAACTATTTTTATAGCCACCATTTCCTCTCATAGTTTGCCTACAGGCGGGAGAGAGACCATTAATTCCATTTTTCTGGAGAAACAGAGATCAACAATTTTGTGTCAAGAGGCATAGGACAAGTCCAAAAGGTAACCAAGTTATTTTAATGGTCGACATCTTTTCATGATCATAACCATGGCAATAAGTGGTTGTTTGGACAAATTTTAAGAGCTCAAATCCTGGCCCTACCATTTACTAGCCCTGTGACCTTGGACAAGATACTTGACCTCTGTCTACGTCAATATCTTCACTGGTAAAGTGGCCACTGGTAATATGGTAGGACCTACTTCAGTGTCTTGTCAAGGGATTAAATGAGTTATATATGTAAGAAACTAAGAACAACACCAGCATATAGCAAGTTCTCAATAAATTCAAGTTATTATTTGTTTCGTGTTTCCACAAAATGCTTCCACAGACATTATTACCTCCTGACTAGCCTCCAGATCCTTTGACTCTCAGCCCAGGCATTTGGAAGAAATTCAGAATATTGGGTAAGGTCCAGCATCCTTTACTGAACACACCCCCGGAGGTTACTCTACTAGGTATGGTTTTCTCAGCCCAGTCCTGTCTTTTTGCTCTGTGCTCTGGAAAAGCACTCTGCAAAAGGCTCCAGGAAGCTTCCTACGCTCTGGCAGAAGCTCTCACCAAGGAAGCATGAACTTTCCCTCATCCCTTAAACAAGCAGAAGGCAGAATTATGCACATTGTTGCTTAAGCCCTGGCAGTCCTTATCTCCCCACTTCTACCACCACTGGACATTCTTTAGAGAAGCAATTCTAGCCCAAGAGAATTAAGCTGTGTCATTTCCCCTGGTAAAACCTTTAGATGACTTAGAAAGCAGCATCAAAATACTGTTCATGGGCTCTGGTCACCATTCCTCCCCATGCTCTAGGCAGGGAAAGGAGTTGACATTTTTGGAGAACCCCATATGTGTGAGGCTAGGTTACTATGATGCACACAGGTAAGGGCATGGGGCCGTAGAGGCAGAAGCAACGTACCTGGGCACCACAGTCGATAAAAGCTTTCATTATACACTTAGCAGCTCTATGATCTTCCTCAACCTTTCTGAGCCAAGTTTTGTCATCGGCAAACTGGGAAAATAATTGTACATACCCCATAAGGGTCGTAAACAATGAGTCAGTTTATGTACTATGCCTAGCACAATGATGGACACGAGAGTCCAGTACATGTTCGGTATTATTATTATTATTATTACCTGAAAAAGAGCAGCTAGGGTTTACTCTCTTTTTCATTAAACCAAGTGGGGCTGTTGTCCTTGACTGAAGACAGTAAGTTTGTCTCCAATGAAAGAGCATTGGGCGCCTGAGTGGCTCAGTCAGCTAAGCGTCTGCCTTTGGCTCAGGTCATGATCCCGGCGTCCTGGGTTCAAGTCCCATGTCAGGCTCCCTGCTCAGCGGGGAGCCTGCTTCTCCCTCTGCCTGGCACTCTCCCTGCTCGTGTTCTCTCTCTCACTCTCTCTCAAATAAATAAAATCTTAAAAAAAAGAAAGAAAGAAAAGAAAGAAAGCGTTAACATCCTCAAGTCAAGTTTACTGTGTGGGGTACGGGGTGGGGGTGAGTGTGGTTAAGACTCCCACCTTCTTTGAGGTGGGAGTAGTTTTATCTAACCCATGATGCAAATTCACTTATATGTCACCACTGAGCAAAGATTATCTAGTCTTTCCTTGAATTCTTTCATTGACAAGGTGCTCAATGAAAACCAACCCACTCCATTTTGAACACCTTTTATAATTAGAAAGTGTTCTTTCTCTGTTCCCTCTCCCTCCACCCTCCCTCCACTTCCCACTTTCCCTGTCCTCCTTCCTCCTTCCACCTTCCCCTTTCTCTTCTTTTTTCCACCCTACCCTCTGCCTCGACCCCTCCCCCCTCCCAAGCTTGAGAGCCCGAGGTCCCAATCTTTGTCCTGAAGTCACTATCTCAGTCCTGGAGAGCAGGGTAGGTCTTCGGTGTGGCCACTTGGGCAGCTGATGGGAGCTTGGTCTCCACTGGCTATACCAATGCTCCGGATTTTGCAGGGTCTTTTGGAAGCAAAACCTTTTATCTGGGCCTGCAGGGCTTGGCCCTCTGGTTCATTAATGTCATCCAGCAGTTCGCCGAATTTCCATTATTAACCCATCTAGAACCACATGAACCACATTAAACCTGACACTGGTTGATCTGGCGTCTGGAGGCCCAGCTGGCTCTATGGGTAAGCCGTGGAGAAGACTGGGGGCCTGGGAGCGACTCCCCGGAACCCACGCACCTAGGCAGGCCTCGTTGGTTCGAGTACTCCGCCCGGCAGCACCCGGACGCTACAGCCTGAGCCCGGCCGGCCAGAGCAGGCTCGGGCAGCGCTGTCGCTTTAAGAGAGGGGCGGGGCCTCGGTACTGGCAAGGCAGGGCCGGCCCACAAGGCTCCTTTTCCTTTTTGATCCATTCAAAAATTACTCATTGCAAATTCCCGGACCGCTAGGAGCAGAGAAGGAAGGGGGCGGAGGAGAGAGGGCTGCTGCAGGCGCCGCGCTGGGGGCACCCGGGGGCCCGAGCAGCTGACGGCTGGTCCGGCCCAAGCAGCCCGCGGGCCGCTCTGGCTCCGGTGGCCTCACCAGGAAGCGTCAGTCTCGACTCTGGGGAAGCTCCGAGCGCCGCCTCCGTCGCCGCCGCCGCCTCCCGCCCGGCGCCCGGTCCCCGAGCCCCCTCCCCTGCTCCCTCCCGGACGCTCGTGGCTCGGGCGCTTTCCCCGGCAATGGCTGGCCGCTGAACCATGGCTCAGTACGGCCACCCCGGCCCGCTCGGCATGGCTGCGAGAGAGGAGCTGTACAGCAAAGTCACCCCGCGGAGGAGCCGCCAGCAGCGCCCGGGCACCATCAAGCATGGATCGGCGCTGGACGTGCTGCTCTCCATGGGCTTCCCCAGAGCCCGCGCGTAAGTGGCAGGGCTCGCGCCCCTCGCCGCCCCCCGCGGCCGGCCCTCGGCTTCGCTCCGGCTCGCCTCCCCGCGCCGACCGGCCGGGCGGCGCGCTCCCCGCTGCCCACCACCTGCCGGGTCAGGACCCGCGCGCGGGCGGCCCGGGACTCGGCCCCTCCCGGCGCGGGTGCCGGGGCAGGCGCCGCGCGGGAGCGCTGGGCGGGAGGGGGCCCCTGCTGAGAGTGCCGGAGGTGAGGCACGGGCGAGGGCACCGGCGTCGGCTCCCAGGTATCGTGCCCGGCGGCCGGCCCCCGTAGTGGGGCTAAGCCGGTGTCTCGCGGGCTCCCCGAGGTCTCCAGCGCCCGGCCCCCGGGGAGGCGGGGCCCCACCGAGGATTCGGGCACCCTCTGGATCCGGAACGCTGGGCTGGCTGAGGATCCTCCGATGGCTGGGAAAGGGCAAGGGACCTCGGGGCGGAGGTCTCACTGCAGCGGCTTCCAGCTCCGGATGTCGCTCTCCGGTTCGGTCTCCCTCCGGAGTAGGAGGAGCGGGCGCGTGGGTGTTGCTGCGTGTTCATTGATAGGGAGGATGGAATGAGAAGGAGAAGCGATTCCTCCTGGGGACCTGGGTTCTCGTCAGTGGTGACGGCAGCGCGGAAATCTGTGGGTGCCTGAGAGTAAGAAGGGGAGCTGTCCTCCCTCATCCTTCTAACCCTTGGAGGGTGGGGTGGGGAAGGGCTGAGCGAGCGCAGGTGGCAGTCCCTGGAGCCCGCTGGGAAGAGGCCTGGCCGCCTGCACAGGTCAGTGGCAGCAGGAGTCTTCTTAAGCTGGTCAACCAAGACCGTGGGGCTGGAACCCTGCCTAGGAGGAAGCCAAGGCCCGGCGGCCAGGCCCTTCTCCTTTGGTTAATTTCTTAGGTGGGGACACAAGGCCTGCGATCCTGGGGGGGCGGGGGCGCTGCTTCTTTGAATGACATCACCTAAACGGGAGAGTTGGGCAAACTTTATCAGGAAGGGCCAAGCTGATGAAAAAAAAAATTTTTTTTCTCCCCCCTTTTGTCAGGTGGCAAGTCTAGGTTACCCTTCCCCAGCCTCTGGGCAAACCTTGCTTACTCTATTCTTTACTAACTTGGCTGTGACCTTGTAACCAAAGCACGCCCCTGGTTTTATCTTTCCACCCAGCCCGCTGGGACAGTCAGGAAAGTGGGCCTTGGAAAGTCGGGAAACAGACTGATGTTTTTCACTCCAGTTGACTTCCAAGCGATGGGGCTCCAGTTCCTGATGCCCGAGTTACAGAGAAAATGGGGTGGGCTCTGCAGGGCTGTGTCAGGTGTGGATGCTGCAAGTTATGTCCTTATTCTGGTGGATGGCTGTGCACGCCTCTCCTTAAGGCCAGGAGGTAGGGGCTGGGGAGTCTGCTGGGCAGTGCTGCAGAATTAGCACAGGCCCCCCGGCATCTAGGCCAACATTAAGGACCTAAGTTACTCAATTGAGGGAAGAAATACTTAACTGAACTCCTCAGACTGTCATGTTTGCTATTCAAACCTGCTTTAAAGGGGCGTCGGCATCTTTTTTCCTGCACTGGGTCCGGGAGGTCTTGTCCATGTCCCAACAGATTGGGATGATGGTCTAATTTTGGCTGGTTCAACCCCTGAGATCTCATAATAGCTAGCATTTAGGGAGTACTTATTATATGCTATTCCAAGCACTTTATCTTTATTAACCATTGTATCCTCCTAGCAACACAATGAGAAAGGTAACATGTATGCCCATTTTATGCATTTGGAAACAGAGGCTTAGTAATGTTATATAACTTGCTCAGAGTCAGAACACTAAGCAGTAAGGCTGGGATTCAATCCGCCAGGGTGTCTGCTCACCCTCACATCCAGAGCCCAGGCACAATGAGTTAATGTACGTAAAATGCTTAGTGCAATGCCTGGCATGTCGTGGATGATTATTAGGTGTTAGCTACTGTATTAGTTTCTGGGGCTGCTATAACAAACGGCCACAAACTGGGTGGCTTAAAACAACGGAAATGTATTTTCTCCTAGTTCTGGAGGCAAGAAGCCCTAAATCAGTGTCACTGGGATGAAATCAAGGTGTCGGCAGGGCTGTGCTTCCTCTGGAGGTTCCGGGGGAGAAGCCATCCCTTGCCTCATCCATGGCTTTGTGGCTGTTGGCATCGGTCAGCTTGTGGCTGCATCGTGTGGGTCGAGGAGATCTCGGAATGCACGGTCACATTGCTTTGCTATCTGTGTCGAATCTCCCTCTGCCTCTTTCCTGCAAAGACACTAGTGATTGCTCTTAGGGCCTCTCCAGATCATTCAGGATAGATAGCCTTGCCATCTAAGGATCCTTTATCACATCTGCAAAATCTTCCCCCCCCCTTTATTTCTTTTATTTTTACCATAAGGCAATGTTCACGGTTCCAGGGATTAGGACTTGGAGAACTTTTGGGGAGCCATTATTCAGCCTATCACAGCTAGTAGGATTATGACTAGCACTGCCTCTCTTTACTGAAAGAGTGACCGAGTGGGTCCTCATGGAACAGCCTGGGCAGGAGGGGAGTTGGCTTTGCTGTTCTGTCTCCATCGCATTCCCTGTCTGGGAGGGCGCAGAGCCCTTGGCTGTTACCTGATCTAGTTCTACTCTCCCTGGACTGCCAAGTTAAGAAGACAGAGAGCCAGGGCATCGGGCTTAGCTTCTGAGAAGCCTCTTTCTTAGACCTTAACCTTAGAGGAAGGGGCGTGAAGAAATTGCAAGCAGGGGGGAGCGGTGATAATTTTCTGGGTTCTGGGAGACGTGGCCGGGATGCCTCAAGGAGGGATGAGAGGGATGTTTGGAACACAGCCCTTTTGAGAGACTGGTTGTAGCCAAGGCCAACAGCTCTGGTTTTCCTTTGGGTGTAACTGGGTCTGGTGTTATGCAGCAGCAGGAGGAGACCTTCCACCGGGCTCTGGGTGGGCCGGCAGAGAGCTCAGGCCAGCAAGGCCCAGGTCCCATTCCAGCCCGTGTTGTGCTGTGGTCTTGGATAAGTCACCTAACTCCTCAGGGCCTCACTGGCTCCCTCTGAGGGGAACAGGACTAATTCGTGCATGCTTATTAACTGCTTGACAGAGCTAAGGGAGAGGAGTACTGAGCCAGCTGGGTGACCTCGGGGTATGTTCCCTCTAGCTCATCACTCCCTCAGAGCTGAACTAGGTTTTTTCCATCCCACCCTATTACCTTCGGTTCACAAACACTGCTGTAGAAGGACCTGCCATAGGGAGGACTGAGAAGTAGCGATTTTTCCTGGGTGTGTATGTCTGTGTGTGTGTGTGTGTGTGTGTGTGTGTGTGTGTGTGTGTGTGAGCACCAGGTAAGGAGGTGTTAGGGAGGCCTCAGGAAGGAAACTTTCAAGGGGCCAAAATGGCCTATCCCTTCCTTTTTTTTTTTTCCCCCTTATACCTGTTAGCTCTTCTAAAAGTTCCCATTCCAAAAATTCTAAAAAGAAAGGTCCAGCTTGGTGAAGACTGGAGTGAATTTGGTGGGAAGGCAAAGGAACGATGTGCTGAACAAAGGCCTGGGGAAGGGGACGTCTGGGGGCCAGGAGAGAAGGTGGGTGGGAAACTCTGAGGGGGATTATTGCTTTGCTCCTTGATTTCATACCATCCCCTACTGGCCTCTGTGGTTTGTGGGGGAGCGAAGCTCTTATCTCTTGTATCTTCTGCAGCTTGAGGCCAAGGGTGTGAGCATCACCTCACCATTGAATTTGAGGAGTCCTCGCCGATACACCTTTGACCTTTAATTTTGTTTTGGTTGGTTTGGTTTGAGGCTGCCTGTGTCTAGAACTCTGCCTCTAGCAAATGGCTTTAATGTTTGCTGGTGATGGAGAGATACAGTCTTGCAAAAGGACTTGGTAGCAGGGATTCCATGGCCCAAGCGCTAGTCCAGCTTCTGACTGAGGAAGCTCTTGGGTCTTCCATTTTCCTCAACATTCCTGCACAGCTTCTGTGCCCAGCAACACCTGTCCTGTGTTGCTCACGAGGCTTTGTGAAGACACAGTGAGTCACAGGCAGGAAAGGACTTAGAATAGTTGAAAATATAACGTGGACACCGGACAGAGAGGATTATGGTTTTATTGTGTTGATTGGAAGAACAGGAGGTGAGGTGATTGGCTGGCTGACATCTCCAGCAAAGATATACCTGTGGCAGAGGCCCCGTCCTTTTTTCCTCCAGGGAATATTTGAACAATGCCTACCTAGTCAAAGAGCAGGACAGTGGAAGAAGGAAAGAGCTGGCGTAAGCATCTTTGACTTCGCTTTGGACAGTAAGCTGCATTAGCTATGCCTCAGCGCCCAAAGATAAAACACCTTCAGAGCTGGCTGCACATGGAATTGCAAGGCACCTTGCACGGCCCATGAAGTAAAGTATCCAGTTTCTCTGGCCTTCTCCAGATTACCTGGTGGTTGACATTGGAGCCTCTAAAAGTACTCAGTCAACTCAGCATCTCCGAGTTGTGGCCGATTCTGGTGGAGGGGGCTGCTGTAGCTGCTTTCCCCGGGGGCCTTGGGTAGAGAGAGGACACAAACGGCGGACCACCTGGAGCTGGAGGGACCTTCTAGATGGGCAGGGCAAAGGACTCGAAGCTACCCATCATGACCGCGCACCCACACAAAAGTTCCTCTACGTCTCTCTGTTATTTTGCAGTCGGAAAATTGCTCTCATGCACCAAAGAGCCCTCTTGATTGGCACAGAAGTCCTCTGGGGTACAGTGCAGGATGGAAGACTTGTTTTAAAGATGAAGAGGCTTGAGGCTCGGAGGAGCTCAGCAGGCACTTGACCTGCATGGGGCCCAGTCACCATGAAAGTCTTGAGCTAAAACTGCGAGTCCAGTGACCTTCCCAGGCTGCACAGAGACCCTGGTTCAAAAGGGAAGACTGACAGGCATTGTTATTTTTAACTTTATTGAGGTATCATTTATGTACCTGAAACTAAATCTATTTACAGATTGATCAGTTTTGCCAAATGCATACACCCGTGGCATCCCCACCACAAGACCCAGCACTTGCCTGTCACCCCTAAAAGTCTCCTTGTGCCCCTTTCCACCCTCTTCCTGGGGAACCGGTCTGCTTTCTGTCGCTACAGATTAGTTTGCATTTTCTAGATCTGCAAGGAAACGGAATCCTACAGCGCATCTTCTTGTGCCTGCCCGGCTTCTTCCCTCCGCGTAATATTTTGGAGAGTCTTCCATGATGCTGCATGAATCAGTAGTTCATCTCCTTGTATTGCTAGTAGACCACGATGTATTTGAATTTGCTGGTAATACAATTATAACCCCTTGCACAGAGCTTCTACGGAAATTCCACTACGCCCTAGTAATATTACCTTAGGTTTTTAGACCCCTTTAGAGAAGACAAAGCAGATTTATATGCATAATCATGATCAAGTCTCAGACCTTGATGGTTTCATGAGAAAACTAAGTGCCACAGAGAGTGAAGAGTATCGTTCTTCGTGACTCTGTCCGGGGGTTTTTGTCACCACCCTGCCCCCTGTCCTTGGCTGCCTCAGACTCAGACTGCTTTTCACTGAGGTGCAGTCATTAGATCTCAGAGCTAGAGGCTTGGCTTTTCAGAGAAGCCACATGCAAACCTAGCGAATCTGTGTCTCTCACCAGTTCTTCTCTGGCCAGTGACCAGGGCGGCTGGGGTATCGTCGCCAGCCCCATCCCCGCAGTTGTCTGATGCGTGTGTGTGTGTGTGTGTGTGTGTGTGTGTGACGGGGGGGGGGGCCTCTACTTGTGCAGCAGGGCACGGAAGAGACCCCAGCATTATCTGCCCAAGACACACAAGTCTAGCCTGTGCCTGGTCAGGCAGCCAGGACACTTTGGGCAATTTGCTGGAAGTGCCATGCTTTAATTTCCCGGCCCGGAAAATGTCGATAATAACAGTACTTACCTTATAGGATTGTTGTAAAGGCCAACGGTGCCGTCCCATGCAAACAGCCACGGAGTCTGTGGCATCCGGTGAGCCCTGGGTAAAGACGGGGATGTTCCTGCTGCAATGGTGATTTTATTCTGCTCGGCTTCTTTGGGGCCTGCTTCCTGGGCTGCCTCCACTGTTCATCTCCCTGCTCCTCACCACTCTGTGGGCATGAAGTCGTGAGTAGGGCGTGGAGGCTGTGCCTTCCCTCAGTACCTGGGTTCTGTTCCCCAGCGCCTCTGTCTGCAGAGTGCCCTGAGGGATGCAAGGCTGAGGAGAAGCAGACCTGGAGCAGGGCCTGTGCCGCCCAAGCTGTTGATTATAATAAATGGCCCGGGTTGGGGATGTGCAGGAGTGCCAGATGGTTGTCTTCTGATTAGTCTCAAATGGAATCAGACTCTAGCGCTAGAGAGAGAGAGAGAGAGAGAGAGAATCTCACTCGAGAGCGGCTTCTCTGCACCGTGGTGGGCACAGTCCTTGCAGGATGGAGCAGCTGCTGGAGAGGAAGATGCTTTCGGTCCCCATCGGGGCTGACAGCTCTTGTCTCCTTCATTGGAGGATTTTCCCAGGGGCCACTGCATGTCCCTCAGAGGCTTCTGGGAGAATGTCCCAGGGGAGGATGGATGGACAGATGGAGCAGGGGCCTCCGCCCTCCAGACCTTCTGTTGGGGGCTCAGGGTTATGTGATAGGAGATCTCCTTTCGGGTTGGCCCCTCTCACCACCATCCTTGTATTCCTGGTGCCTTTGCAGGCATGTTCTTTGTCAATTACTGTTTCTGGGGCTGAGGCCTCTTGGGAATGCCTCAGATGAACATCCAGAAATTATCTGAGTTCTTACGAGGTGCATGGTATCCTACCAAATTCTGTGCAGTTCTCAGGAGGAAAAGATGAATGCCGACTTTCACTGACCCTCTGAAGTCAGCTATTGGAGCCTGGCACTCCGTCTAGCTGGCTGCACTTCGTCCACAGTGACCCCCCGAGGGGCAGGTGTGCTTCTTCTAGGCCTGGGTGAACAACACTTTACAGATAGTGTGAAGGTTCTGCGCTCAGCTCACACCCCACTGGTAGCCCAGGGGTTGTGGAAAGCAAACTCAGTTTACCTTTCTTTCAGACCCCGGCTTTGCGCTCTTGCTCTGCTCTCGCTTATTGGTTGTTTGTTGGGTTCACACCCATCTTTGTCTTTTCCCAGGGCTCAGTCTTCCCAACTGTAAATGGGGTTGAAGTCAACCACATCTGAGGCGTTCTGGAGGCTCGAGGGTGACGTGGACACATGGTTTTGGATAGCACAGGATGTTTTCACTGAGCCTTGTATTTCTGTTTTTGTTTTGTTTTATTTTCCCCAGTGCTTTACTGTCAAATTCTTCTCTTCTCCCTTTAAATAAAACTTTTTGGGACTGACTACTGATATTCTAGAGAGTAAATAAACAGAAAGAAAGAACGATAGCAGCCGATTACATGGCGAGGGGGGAGAGTCATTTAAGCAGTATACAATAGTATCATTTTCAAATTGGTACACAATGGGCTCTCTTGCATAAAACAAAGTGCTGGTTAAATGAAAGAGGAGGTTAGTGCCTTGAGCCCCACCCCTGGGGGAAATAAATGGCTCATGGGCACCTTTTTAATTAAAGGGGCACCTTCCCTTCTGGAAGTCACCAGCTGTTTGTGTAACGATTCACATTGTGTTCCTTTGCCCCAGTGGAAGCATGAACACTCTCGTACCTAAAGCAACAGTGGCAATGAACTCCACCAGGACTAGGGCTGTTGCCACACACAGTGGGAAGCTGGAAGAAACACCAGCAGAAAGCAGAGAGCAGCAGTCTGGCAAATGCCAAGAGGAAGCTGATAGCACAGATGGCCAGAGGCAGCCCAACAGTTCGGATTTCTTTTCAGGTGTTGTTGGATCAGCCTTCTCTATGAATCAGGTAGCAGGCTTGTTTAGAATCCTGCTTCTGGGTTGACTGTGCCCCATTCAAAAATATTGACTGTGAGCATTCACCCTCTGAATGTTTCTTCTCTGATCTCGGGTAGGAAGCCCTTAACAGGGAAGAAATCTGCCTCCAATCACTGCTTTTGTGTACAGTCTTATTTAAACACAGACACACGCTCAGAACAACGTGGGGTTGCTGGAGTTCTGAACTAGTGACCTCACCTATGTCATACCTTGAGTGGACTGTGCACCCAGCATTTGTCTGCTTTCTGCTTTCTGCCGAAGCAGATTTCGCCCACCCTGGGGAACTAGTTCAATCACAATGCATTTCGCTTCTCTTCCCTGAGCTTCCTTTCACGCACCCTCCACCCCTCCCCACCTCCCTCCCTTCCTCTCTCTTCTTCTTCCTTTCTTTTCTGGTCTCTTATCCCTCAAGCCTTATTAGGCTGCACCCTGTGAAGCACGGAGGGAAGAGAGAGGGTCATCCCTAGATTACCTGCAAAGATACCAAGTACTTTGTCCCGGGTCTGCAGCCACTTCAACCCACCGTGATATTTTTTTCTCTTCGGGGCCTCTTCTGACATATCCTGACAAATGAAATCTGAGGAACAAGACAAGGAGAGAAAAGAAAAAAAAGAAAAAAAGCCAGACAAACACCATATGGTTTTACATATATGTAGAATCTAAAAAACAAAACAAATGAATAAACAAACAAACAAAAGCAGAAACAGGCGCATCAATATGGAGAACAAAAGTGATGGTTGCCAAAGGTGCGGGGACAGGCAAAATGGGTGTAGGGGAGGAGGAGGTACAGGCCCCCATTATGGAATGAATAAGGCACAGCATAAGGAATATAGTCAATGCTGCTGTACATAGTAGTGTTGGATATGACTGACGGTAGCTGCACTTGCGGTGGGCACGGCATTCCATAGAGTCTTGTCAAATCACTCTGTTGTACACCTGAAACCAATATAACATTATGTGTCAACTAGACTTCAACAAAATTTAAAAAAACAACCACCCAATATTGCATATGTGTTATCTCCATCAAACGTTTCCTTGGCAATGCCAATTTTTTTTTAATGTTTATACACTTCACCACGTATTTATGAGCAACTATGATAGCCTATTCTAACAGGAGTTATAAAGAGTACAGAGCATCATTATATATAATCTCTGCCCTCAGGAACTGGCAATTCAGTGTGGAAGACAGAAAATGATAATAAAGTGTGATCGGTGTGCTGCCAGAGATAGATGCAGGACGTAGGTGAGGAGGTGAGGAGGGTGCTGTAACCAGACAGGGAGCCCTGAAGGAAATTCAAGGTGTGAACAAGATGGCAGCAGGACCCTTCAGTTTGAGAGGTGGGAGTTTGGGAAGATCAGTGGTAGACCATTTGAACGATTTCATATTATACCACAATGGAAGATAGAAGCAGATTTTAATCTAAAATTGGGTCTCTTGACTCACTCTGCTCAACACTCTCTCACCTTCTCCCCCTCTGTTACCATCTAGCTCAGAAAGAAAAGGAAACATGTTGGCTACCAAAAGACAGAGCTGGCCCATAGTTGGGCCTGACTTGAGGTTTAACATCATTTCGTTTACTCTTCCACTGGGCATTTACTGAGTGCCAGCTGTATGCCAGGAACTTGTTATGGATGTGAAAGTTGTCTTCCTTCTCCAAGAGCTCAGCCTTCCTCAAGAGAGCAGGACATATAAACCTAAAATGCGATATCATAATATGATTGTTGCTGTAGTCAAAGTTTGAAAAAACCCCTGTGCGACCACAGAAAAAACAATTAGCGCAACCTGAGAAGGTTGAGGAAAGCAGAGGAGGTGATAATTAAGGCAGACCTTAAATAATGAGGAGAGCTTTTCTGGGCAGAGAGGAGGGGAGACATTCCAGTCAGAGAGAACAGCTTGACTTCAGAGCCGCGGCCCCGGGGGGCTGGGACTGGGGGGAAGGAGACAGAGAGGTAGTGAGAGGTGAGGTGGAGAAATGAGTTGGGACCAGACTGTTTCCTGGAGATTGTAGCAGACGGCATGGCAGTAGCTGTAAAGAACAGGCAGAGTGAAAAGAAAAGGAAAGAAACCAACCCCCAAGGATAGTATTGTGGGGGACCAGCTGGTGGGTAGAGTAGAAAGAAGGTGAAGGAAGCTAAGAGGGATGGTCCAAGAGGCAGGAAAAGAACAAAATGACAGGTGTCCTGGAAGAAGACGGGAGAAGAGAATTTCATGAAAAAGACTGAGGTCAAAAAAACGTTCCATTCCCTTTGCAATGCCCAAGTGAGTAAAGTTGGTGGTTGTGAATGAGGTGTTCCCAGATGGAGATTCCAAAGCCTCTCTGTAGGGTTTCTGGTAATCCTCTTCAGCACCCCCAAACTCCTGAGGATCAGGACCCCGGGATCCTGCCCTGCTCTCTGACACTCTTTCTTTGGACGAATGGAATCTTCTTTCTGAAACGGAGGCAGCTGACTGAGATCTGACTGTGAATGGACCGATGATCTGGAATCTCTGATGTAAGAATCATCTCCCCTTTAGGATTCCCTCACTGCTAGAGATTTTATGTGCTCCCCCATCCATACCTCAGCACCCGGCCTCCACCCATCCGTATCTGCGCTTACCTGCCCTCACTGGAAGCTATGTGAGATCACCGGACCATCTGTGCTGGAGTGACCCTGCCTTCATTTCTTTGTTCAACACATCTTTCCCAATGGTTACGGCATGCTGGTCAATGCTGTGGATAAACCACTGAGAAAAATTCTCAGCTCCTCCTCTCTTTGGTCTCCAGCTGAGATCTCAGCCTGCTCATTTTCTCTAATTTCCTTTCTCCAGTAAGCTCCTGCCCCCATGTCCTCTCCATCAGAAAGAGCTCATCAAGGAGTGTTGGGGATCTATGCTCTGTCTATAAGACATCAAGATTCGTGAGGAGGCTGGTGGTCAGGGACCAGAGCACCTTCCGTGTACCTGAGGGAAGGCGTTGTCCAGTCTTCTAAGTCACTGCAAGTTGTCCTGCACACGTGGGCCCACCTGCACTCACCTACAACGTGGAGACGAGTGGGGATGTGTGGAATATGAATGGATGATGGCTTTATGGGGTGCTCTGGAAGGAAATGCTAGAGGAAAGAAGGGGGAGAAAGAAACAAGCAGAAGACCCTGAAGTGGGGGTAAGTACACTTACCCCAAAGAAAGTACATTTACCCCAAAGAAAGGGAAGTTGTACTTTGTGTGGTAGGTTTTATGTGAGCATTGGATTTCTGAGAGTTGGTAGACATGGACAATGTACAGAATAATACATGGTTTTAAATTTAGGTGATTTGGTGAGTGACGGTTGCCAAAGGATGTGAAAATTAGTGACATCTTTGTTTAAAAAATTATTTATTTATTTGACAGAGAGAGAGAGAGAGAGCACAAGCTGGGGGAACAGTAGGCAGAGGGAGAGGGAGAAGCAGGCTCCCCGCTGAGCCAGGAGCCAGACGTGAGGCTTGATCCCAGGACCCTGGGATCATGACCTGAGCCGAAGGCAGATGCTTAACCAACTGAGCCCCCTGGGCACCCCGTGAATGTCTAGAACACAATACTTTGTGAAAGCTCTAGATAACAGAAAGCATACGTAGATAGAGGTGTTCAAGAAATGTTAATCATTATTCACATCTTAGACTGCACCTCGTATTTAACTGCGTGATAGAAATCACTTGCCCCTGGCTTGAGAGTCACGTATGAGGAATGATAGGACTTGCTTCAGGGTGAAGCAGCTCATACAAGGTTCCTGCCCTCGATTTGGGACGACTCCTGTATCTCTGTTGAAACAGAGTGTTCCTGCATCAAAAAGACCTGTAGAGACAGAATCTCAGAAATGTATAGCTAGCATTGCTTGTGGAGCTTGTCCAGTCCAACTTCCTCTTTCTACATAGAAGTAAAATGAGACAAACAAATGAAGTGACTTTTTCAAACCAGCTGGTCTGTGACAGAAGCAGACCTTAGGCCTCCTGACTCCCAGGCCAGAACATGGTTTCTTTTTTATATACATCAGGCTACTTCCCTGAGTGCAGGCTCTGCCTCCAAGAAGGAGATTGCTAACAAGGCTTTCTGGCTCTGTTTTCGGGAGGAATGGACTGGGTTATTATCGTGATTAGCCCTTTCACACAGTTTCTCTGCCTTTTCTATCTGTTTCACTCCCCTCCTTCTGTCTGCCATGTGTTTACATCTCAGCCTGAGGAAGAGGCAGCTAACTTGTCTATGGCTAGTTGGAGTGGTCACCTCTGGGAAGAAGGGTGGGCTGGGTGGGGACGGGAGCATCACACCGGTGGTAGGGGCGGTGTTGGAGGGGACCCAGAGTTGTCTCAGTTACCCACCTAGGACGGTAAGAACAAATGTTGCCTTCCGCTATGGTGGAGAGAAGACTGGCTTTAGCGACAAAAGGCTGGCTTCAAATTCTGGACCTCATCACTTTCTCATCTCCAAAACCACATCTCAGGATGTGGTTTTGATCAAGTGTTTCAATACGTTGGATGAATCAAAATGAGGCAATGTATATACAAGTAATAAAAATCACCAAAAATACCCCTGAAAAAAATAATACATTATATGTTTATAAAAAAACTTTTTTTAAAAATCACCAAAAGTCACGCACGTGTAAAGTGATACTACTTATTGTCAGGGGTCGGGTCCTGGTACTTTGAGGCTCTTCCAGAAAGCCTGTGGACTGTTGGTTTTGTGTGACATTTGGTGGGCCGTTCTAATCCTCCCTAACCAAGCTCTCTTGCTTCAGAGAGGCTAATGCTGTGAACGAGGAACATGAGGAGCCCCTTGACAGGCCAGTTGCATCAAAGTGAACACTTCCTTCTGGAAGTTTAAATTTTCACTTCACCCCTTTTGGGAAGTAGGGACATGAGTCATAATGAGTCAGCAAGTGGCTTTTGTGAACAACAAGAGGTTTTGTGACATACAGCACATGTGACCAAAGGCATGTGTAGTAGAGTTTCCTATCGCTACTCGAACAAACTTGTAGTGACTTAAAACAACACAAATTCATTCTCTTAACATCAGGAGATCAGAAATCCACCATGGGCATGATGTGGCCTAAAATCAAGATGTCAATAGAGCTATGCTCTTGCTGGAGGCTCAAGGAGGGAGTCTGTTTCCTTAACTTCGCCCGCTTCCAGAGTGTGCCTGCATTCCTTGGCTCATCGCCCCTTCCTCCATCCACAGAGTGTGCCTGCATTCCTTGGCTCATCGCCCCTTCCTCCATCCACAGAGTGTGCCTGCATTCCTTGGCTCATCGCCCCTTCCTCCATCCACAGAGTGCACCACTCCCACTTGACCTTCCATCTGTTTCTGCCTCTCCTGCTTCACTGTTTCCTTCAGAAAGACCCTAACGACTGCAGTGCTCTGGCTCAAGATGCTGAACTTAGTTACATCTGCAAAGTCCCTTTCACCCTGGAAGGGAACGTATTCATAGGTTCTGGGGATTAGGGCGAGGGCATCTTTAGGGGCCATCGTTCTTCTACCATGGCACGTATGTGCGTGTGTAACACTCTTGGTCTGCATGTCCTCCTAGTTTGTGATGTTCTACACAGGACAGAGGTCTACCAGATCTCCTCATTTGCCTTTCCTATACCTAACTCCTCACTGGTTGTCTCGTCGCCCTCATCATTCCAACCCCAGCACCGAATATTCATAGCTAACCTTCGCTGAGTGCCTACTTGGTGCCAGGCAGTATTTTAAAACATTACATGTGCACTATTTTGTTTATTCTTTGTAACAACCTTCTGAGATAGAAGCTGTTATCATCCCCATTTTACAGATGAGAACACTGCGGCACAGAAATTTTTAAGTTGCCCAAGACCACACAGCTAGTAAGTGGTAGACCCAAGGGGCAAACCCCAGGCAGTCAGATTCCTGAGTCTGGGTTCCTAACCAGCACCCACAGTGATGATGTGTAGCTGGTGTTTAGTAAAGTTTGATGAGTAGCAGAAGGAAACAAACTTGAGGTCCAGAGAAATGACATGATGTCTTTAGAATACATAGAACCGGGAGTCAAGAAGGCAACCTGATTGTTTTAATATGTTTAATCTCATTGGTTTAATCTCTTACTGGGCCCAAATAGTTGCAATGTGGTTGGCTGTCTACTGGTTTTGTATAGAGTTACAGTGATATCGTCACCCTTTCTGAAAGCATGTGTATGTGTTGTGTGTACTACCCATCTCAGCTCCAGACTTTGAGAAGACAGGCAGAAGATTGTACTCAGGAGTTTACAGAATAGCATGTCCCTGCCAACCACATCTCCTGGACGCTATCTGTGTTGCAAATTGAACCCTCCACAAGAGACACAGGAAGCGTGCTCCTATTCCTGTGGCCTCTGTGAGGCTCCTTGGACAGAGTACATAGTAGTTTGCCTGGTACTCATTTGAATGAGATAGTGCAGAGCCCAACTCTTTAGTGCACAATAAATGGTAGATATATGGTGATCCAGATCACTAGCTTTGGAATCACAAAGTTGTATGGGACGCAGGAGGGGACTCTGGGTGAAAGTTAATGAGCCATTGTAAATCTTTGGTGAGTTCCTAAGTTCTCTTCCCAACATCTTTAAGACTTGGGGCCTAGAGATAATTTAAGTAGCATTCGGTTGATTGGGTAAGCGTTCTGGGGAGGCGCAGGGAGATGAGGGGAGTTGGCTGAGGCGTGTGGAATGGCTCTTCTCCATACAGAACCACACCACTCCTGCCTTCTGCCTGGCTCACAAGTACTCAGACCTACTCCCCTTATCAGGAAGAATCCCTAACACATCAGCACAGTGGTGATGATGTAAAGGGGCCCTGGGGGAGTCAGCTCTTAGGTAGGTCTGATCATCAAGATGAGCTTTTAGGGACCTCAGACCTCACCCAGACTTTCAGCAACTTCGTGCGTCAGGATTGAGGAGAACGTTTGAAGTTCTTATCTTCCTGCAAATGTAAGATCACAGGCTCTCAACTGTAAGGCTGAAAAGACAGCCATAACCCCTTTGCTGTCTGGCTGCTTCAGGCGCCACAGACCTCCGGGTGTCACTTCATCCATCAGGCCTTGGCAGGGAGGTGGCAAGTGTGCTTGTTTTGTTCTGGCCTGTGGCTGGCAGCCCTGTGGGCCAGTGGAGTGGGGAGGTGGGCCAGCCGAGGAAGAGGGGCTGGACACCAGTAAAACTGCTTCAGCAAGATGGCGTGTGTCCTGCGTGACTGGTGAAGGCTTTCAAATTGGATGACTCTCAGGGGACCTTGGGTAAACAGAGAAGGTTGCTGTTTGCTAGACAGCTGGCTCTGAAAGATATGGAAGATAAGGGGGCACATCTCACTTGAATTTCTTTTTTAATTTCTCCTTTCCATCTTATGCATTGTGGGGAACTAGCCACTGTTTTTCTGAGTTGACCCGGGAACCAGGTAATCTGGGGCTACATATGTTTAGTCAGAAGAAGATTTAAAGAGGGTATGGGAGATGTTGAGGCAGGGCAGAAAGAAGAGCCTGTTAATTCGACAGAAACTTACTGAGCAACGACTTTGTGCCAGGCACTTGGGATTTGTGCTGAGTGCTAGAGGTACTGATAGGAGTAAGACCCTGTCCCTGACCACAAGTTGCTCTCAGGCTCTTGGGCAAGACAGACTCAAGCAGAGGACTGCAATATCATGTGATAAGATAGAGAGGGAGGGAGGTTCTCTCCTCTGATATCTGGGGGCCTGTCATAAGAAAAGAGGATGCTTATTTTGTGGACTTTGGTGGGTAGTTATATTGCTGGGGGGGTGTGGGCACCTTCCAGTTCACCAGAAAGACAGTTTGGAAACCAATGGCTCAGCTGTGGTGTGCTCTAGTACATTCTCTGCCCAGTTATGACTGATTGTAACTGAGCTTCCCTCTCAGCCTCCTCAGAAGGACATAGTTGGAGAACATATCTGAAATCCCTGCAGGGATTAGGTTTGGCCAGCCTGGGATCTGAGGTCTGTGGGGAAGGATATGAAATCTGAGGGTGTCCTTTATGAGGAAGCTTCTGGATAGGTGCTTTCACATGCATGATTCCACAGCTCTGACAGTAAAACAGATCATTTCCCCTATTTAATATATGGGTGGGGGGGGATGAGGTAGGTGGGTGATGGGCATTAAGGAGGGCACTTGGTGTAATGAGCCCTGGGTGTTATATACAACCGATGAATCAGTAAACTCTACCTCTGAAACTAAAAAAAAAAAAAAAAAAGGAATAAAAATAATAAAAATAAAATAAAATATGGAAAAAAAAAAAGAAGCCTACAGAAATGCACCCAAAGCTATTAAAGGGTACGACTAGGCAGTCCCAGGACATGCGCATACAGATAGCCCAGAGAGGGAACTCACTGAGTCCCAAGGTACTGAAAAGCCAAGAGGTAGGAAGAGCAAGTGGGGGGTAGACCTGACCTCCAAGCCTGCTGTCTTTAAAGTGCCTTTGTGCCAAGTCTCTGGATTCTCTGAACATCCCCTACCCAAGCATCCCTTTTGAAGCAGCCTCACCAGGGTTGGTTAGGAACAATGCGTTCACACGCAAGGGCTGAAGGGAGTAGTGTTGACCTCAGGTAGTCGGATAAGGGCCTCGGAAGGCGTGAACCTCAAACACTCACTTGTTGGGCACGTACTTACCGATGTGTAATCAGTTCTGTGCATGTGATCACTTTGGGGCAGAGGGAGTGGGCAGAGGCTCAGAGAAGCAGCAGTGAGCCACATGCAGAGGAGATGGACAAGTCCAATGTAACCAAGCCAGGACAGAACAGCACCCCCTGAGAATAGGAAAGGAGAGAACTTGTAAGGAAGGAGAATGGCTTTGAGTTTATAACAGACTCAGGAGGTTGGAATTTTTTTTTTTTTAATTTATTTGAGAGAGCGAGCGCATAAGCAGAGGGGGAGGGGCAGAGGGAGAAGTAGACTCCACGCCAAGCTGGGAGCCCAATGCGGGACAAGACCCCAGGATCATGACCCCAGACGCCCCACCAACTGAGCCACCCAGGCGCCCAGGAGGCTGGAATTTAAAGCCATAAAAGAAATAGCCTTAAGTGAGCCTTGAATTCCTTGCAATAGAAAATTCCAGAAGGGCTGATGTTCTTTCTGTTGTCACTGCAGTTTCTGATGATGGGGAGAATGTATGTTGCAACACTTCTTGCTAAAAAATCCGAGGTTATTTCCTTGTTTGGTTTTCTTTGCTCTGGAAATGCCTTTTTCTACAGAGGGAGTTTTCTTCTTTAAAAGAAAAAGAAGAAGATCACCATCAAGGAGGAAGTACTACCATGTTTCTTTAGCCTTTCTCTGCGCACTGCTGGACTCCTGCCAAAATATTGGGAGTACCATCGGAGAGCTGTGTGTCAGGGTCCAGAGTACCTCTTTCTCCTCCTTGCACCAGTTTCCTATTCACCGGGTGGTTTTGTTTGTTTGTTTCAACGTGCAATTATCGGGCTTGCTCGCTGCTAGGATCAAAAGAAAAAACGATGCATAAGGAATGGCCCCTGATGCCTTGGTGCTCCCAGTCTAATAGGGAAGACTGAGAAGTGATCAGATGAATGCACTGCACTCTGCCACGTGCCCAGAAACAGAGAGAGATGTAGACAATGCTATGGAACAGCACCGGAGCTAGCAAATAACTCTGCTTGGGGGTCCGGGGTTCTTCCAAAGATCTGGATGCTGTCAAGTGCATTCATATGAGGTCCTCCAGGGTGCTGGAGAGAAATATCATTTTTGAAGACTATTTTTTTAAAGATGTTATTTATTTATTTATTTATTTATTTGACAGAGAGAGAGAGGGAACACAAGCAGGGGGAGTGGGAGAGGGAGAAGCAGGCTTCCCACTGAGGAGGGAGCCCAATGCAGGGCTCGATCCCAGGACCCTGGGGTCATGACCTGAGCCGAAGGCAGATGCTTAGCGACTGAGCCACCCAGGCGCCCCTGAAGACTATTTTTTTAGAGTGTTTTAGGTTCAGAGCAAAATATAGAGATTTCCCATATACCACCGCCTCCCAGTCTCTCCCATCATCAACATCGCTCCCCAGAGTGCTACCTCTGTTACAACTGATGAATCTACATTGACACATGACAATCACCCAAAGCCTGTAGTTTACCTTAGGGTTCACTATTGGCATTATACATTTTATGAGTTTGGACAAATGTATAATGACATGTATCCATCATTATAGTATCATACAGTGTGTTTTCATTGCCCTAAAAAGCCTCTGTGTTCTATCTATTGCCGATTCATCCTCCACCTACCCCCCCCCCACCAACCAACCCCTGGCATTCCTCCTCCTGCAGCCACTCCATAATGTTGCCTTTTCCAATATGTCATATAGTTGGAACCATATACTATGTAGCCTTTCCAGATAGGCTTCTTCTACTTCCTAATATACATTTAATGTCCCTCCATGTCCTCATGGCTTGGTAGTTCATTTCTTTTTAGCACTGAATAATACTCCCTTGGCCACAGTTTATTTATACATTCACCGAATAAAGGACATCTTGGTTGCTTCCAAGTTTTGGCAGTTATGAATGCAGCTGCTATAAACATCAGTGTGCAGGTTTTTGTGTGGATATAAGCGTTCAGCTCTGGGAGGCCTGGGTGGCTCAGCCAGTTAAGCATCTGCCTTCGACTCAGGTCGTGACCCCAGGGTCCCGGGATCGAGTCTCATGTCAGGCTCCTTGCTCAGTGGGGAGCCTGCTTCTCCCTCTACACGCTGCTCCCCTTCTTGTGTTCTCTCTCTCTCTTGCTCTCTCTGACAAATAAATAAATAAAATCTAAACAAACAAAAAAATAAGTGTTCAGGTCCTTTGGGGAAATACCAAGGAGCTTGATGGTAAATGCCATTTATAATCATCTTTTTTTGTGCCAGTCGCTAGCCTCAGCACCTTGCATACACTATGTCAGTTAGTCTTCACTGAAAACCCATGCAGTTAGTAGTAATTTGTAGTAGACCCATTTGCAAATGAGCAAAAGGTGATTGAGCATGCCTCATGAATAATGGCAGAGCTGGGTTTCTTTTTTCTTTTTTTTTTTTCTTTTTTTAGAGCTGGGTTTCTAACCCTAGCGTTTCTGAACGTTTCTGACTCCGAAGCCCTTTCCATTAGACCTACAGTCAGGGTGCCTCAGTTTCTGCTTTCCTGGTTTATTTTTGTTCCTGGATGACAGCTTTAAACTCACACACAGAGCTGCAGCACCCTGACTGGCAAATTAACGTTACTGGCAGCTCACCCAGCTGCTGTTTCCTGTGTTTATAGCCCACATTGCAGGAAGGTGTTTTAAGAGTTGTTTCGAGTGTTGTGTCTGCTTCTCCTTGCGAAAGTGTGGATGCCACTTCTGAGAGGGAGGAAGGTGACATGGGTTGCTCAGTGTTGGGTGGCAGTTCCCACTGGGTGGGGATTTGGAGAAGAATGTGCCTGTCCCTGGAAGAGATCAGAGGCTTTGTTCTGTTTGGTCTGCGACCATGTGGTCTCAAGAAGTCAATGGACTGTGAGGTCAAAGTTCTAGAAGATGCTCTGCGGCTGATCTTTCCTGTGACTCTGGGTAAGACGGTTTATGTCTGCTTTGCCCATCTGTGCAATTAATTATCCCGAGTTTCCAGGAGTGCCTCTGATGAGCCCAGGATCATGTAGATCCAAGGGCCCCAGACAAACAGGATGCATTCCTGGCCCCTGAGAATCCCTCAGATGAGAAGAGGGGCAGACAGATACAGAAGCAGTGGAGAATCACCAAACAGAGGTATGACCTGCTGCCAGGACAGCTGGCTTTCTTCCAAGTTTTCAAAGGACCCTCTTGAAACTGCAGGGTGTTTGGAACTGTTTTTTTTTTTTTTTTTTTTTTTTTTGAGCTTCTTAATTAGAGACAGCTAGTAAGATCTTACTTTTGTTGTGAACCTGCTGTGTGTGTGTGTATGTGTATGTGTGTGTGTATGTGTGTGTGTATGTGTGTGTATGTGTGTTTTACACTTTTGTCCATCCTGAGGGGATTAGTAAGTAGTGTTTCCATTTTACCAATGAGAAAAGCCAGACAGATCAATTAAAGGCTTTTTCCAACTGCAGTAAGTGACTGCACCAACATCCCCAGGTTAGTCTGTTTTTGGAGCCTTTCCCTTTCTACAGCCCCCACCAAGACCCTTTGAAGATTTCATTTTAACCATTCAAGATACCAACAAACATTCATCCCCTGCTGAAATGTCTTCTGCTTCTCTTCCTTTGGCTCCCTGCTCTGTGTTTGCAGGTATCCACTTCAGTATCAGTCAGGAGGTGATCACCATCAGATTGCTGCCTGTCTTTCCAGCCCCCTCGCCCTCACCTTCCTCTCTGCCCCAGTACTCTCTGTACCACCCAGCTATCTTTGACGGCTCCAGTTCCCACAATTTTAACACCCCTGGGGCTTGCTCAAGTTTGTTAATCGATGAATCAACAAGTGCCTTCTTCCTGTGTGCACTTTTCTCTCAAGTGAAATCATAAACGTCCTTTTCACATATGTTGCCCTTTGAGAAAATTTCTCAGATTGCATTACCCGTTTCTCACGTCTGGGCCAGGCTCTCCCCATTCGCGTCGTGAGGCAGAACGAGTGCGAGCACATGGCCTTGTGTGTACGTGTGCGCAGGCGCATCTGTGTGCGCGGCCCCAGCACGTTGGATGCACCCCATCCCATGCCTCTGTTGGAGCACTTTGCCTATCACATCATCGTTGGTTTACCCCTCTCCCAGACTAGAGTGTCTCCTTGGAGTGATGGGTGTCTTCGTTCCTCCTGTTTCCCTAGCACGTTGCATGGTGCCTAAGTATCTAGTGAGCACTCAGTACGTTTGTCCCTTCATTGACATTTATTATTTCTGCGCCCTGTACTACGTGCTTTGGAGACAATGACAAGCAAAACGGGACTGGTCCCTGCTGCCTTCATGAGCCTAATGAAGGTTCGTTGGAGGAAACCCAGCTTGATCAGATTCCCTGTGAAGGAAGGCTGCGGTGTAGTCGGCTCGGGCTGCCGGGTCGCAGTGCCGCGGGCTGGCCAGTTAAACCTCCGTCACTCTCACACCGTTGTGGAGGCTGGAAGTCTAAGATCAAGATCTGGCAGGGGTAGGGTTGTGGCGAGGACCATCTTCCTGGTTTGCAGACGGCTCCGTTCTCACTGTGTCTTCACACGGCCTTTCCCGGGTGGGTGCTTGTGGGGGGAGAAGTGCATCTGCTGGTAGGAAAGAATCCTCTCCGATCTCCGCTCCACCTTCGTGAGTTTCTCTCGCCCTCATGGCCTTGCAAAGGCCCCATTTTCCGGTACCATCATGTTAGGGGGTAGGGCTTCAACATATGAATTTGGGGGGTGGGGGGAGGCACAATTCCATTCAGTCCATAGCAACTCTCAATGACCTTCTGGAGAGAATAGCTCTGGGGATTTGGGGATGGGAATTTTAGGGCAGGCGGAGGAGGGGTGGGGAAGATGCCCTCCTGAGCAGGTGGGGGCGCACCCAGGGTGGGTTCCTGTGCCCTCCACACCATCCCGTCCTCCCCCGTCATCCTTCCCCAGGCCTCTCAACTAACTGGGCTGACGGAGGGGTTGCTGCTCCCTCCTCTTCTTGCCACTGTGGCTGCCCTCAGCCTGCAGTCTGTCTGGCTGATCCACATTCCTCAGGCTTCGGGTAATCAGTAAGGAAATCGAAGCCATAAGAAATGAGAAGGGCTGATGCCTGCAGCCTCAGGATGTGTTTCCCAGGCCTTCTCACAGAGCGCTCATCAGCACTGTGCACGAGTCAGGCCCAGGACGATGGACTCCCCACCTGGGTGCCGAGCCTGCTGGTCCTGCTGCCGGGACCAGCGCTGCATTCTGGGGGGTGTGTTTTCAGGAGCTGCTCCTTGGGCTCAGAAGTTCTCTGTACTCCACAGAATGGCGAGCCCCGGGAAGAGGCTGGCTATTCCCAAAGGCTCTAAGGGTTTCAGAGCACTGGCTGAATTTCTGTCTCTCTGAAACACTATAAATTGAACTCCTCCATCAGTTGCAACAGAGGGCATCGATTTCTGAGGCATGGCTTGGGGAAAAGAAAACACCACACCAGGATTCAGACAGGAGAGGCTGTAGTCTGTGCTCTCCACTTTGATTTGCTGGGTGATCCCGGACGTTTCTGTTGTTCCATTCCACGTTACACACGTTATACCCCTGCCATGTGCCAAGAATTGGGCTTGGTTCGTGGACAAGCGGGAATATGTGAGATGACCTCTGCTTTAAGGACCCAGGTCCCACGGCGTGTGATTCAGGCTGTGAAGAGGGAGATGAGGTACCAAGGGACCTCACTACAGGGCCACTTAACTCAGCCTCAGGAAATCCGGGAAGGCTCCTCTCAAAGGAGGTGCCACTTAAGCTGAAGCATGAAGGACAAGAAGCTGGACAATTGGCCATGTCCAGGGTGGAAGGGTGGGGAGACGAGAAAATGTTCTAGGCAGAAAGACCAGGGTGTGCATAGGCGTGTGAATGAGAAAGCCTGGTACATCGGGGAGCAGAAGGCACACGTGTGTACGCGTGGGAGTGTGTTTTCGGGTATGTGTGTGAGAGGCATGGGGTGGGGGGGTGGTAACAAAACCGGACAGACTGGCAAGAATCACGTAGTAGTAAGTCTGAGTTTATTTTGAAGGCTCTGGAAAGCCCCAAAGGATACTGAGCGAATCATGGCGTCCCCAGATCCGTCTGATCGAGCCTAGCCTTGCCACTCAAAATGGGGTCCCCAGACGAGCAGCTCAGGCAGCACCCGGAGCTTGTTAGAAATGCAGAGCCTCTGCTCCACCCCAAACCTGCTAAATTAGAAACTACATTTTAATAAGATCCCTAGGTAATCTGTATGTACATTAAAGCTGGAGACCTACTGATCTATGGTAAGGGTCAGCAAACTTGATAAAGAGCCAGAGAATGAATATTTTCAGCTCTACAGGCCACAGGGTCTCTGTGGCAATGACTTAACTTCATGGCCATCCTGCAAAAGCAGGCAGATGATATGTAAACCAATGAGCATGGCTGTGTTCCAATAAAACTTTATGGACACTGAGATTTGAACTTCATGTTATTTTCACCTGTCACAACAATATTCTTTTGGTTTTGGTTTTTTACAATCGTTTAAAAATGTAAAGCCCATTTTTTGCTTGTGGGTTCTATGTAAAGTAGGCGGCAGACTGGATTTGACCATGGGCTATAGTTTGCTGACCCCTGATCTGTAGGATTCAGATCCTCAGCTTTCACATAATACCTCTTGACCTTTACGCTTTATTGCGAAAATCCAGTGAGCTGGGAATGACATGGAAATCCTTATTTTCAGATGAGGAAATGGAGCCCAAGTGGGAAAATGACTTTCTCAAGGTAACACAGCTACTCACTGGTTAGGACTCAAACACAGGCCTGCTTACCTCCAAGCAAATGCTTGTCCTCTACTCCATGTATAACCAGTTTGAAAGGAGAACTAGAGCCTTATCTTCTTTCCATAACATAAGCAGAATAAGCAAAGCTTAAAAGGCAGATTACCTTTTTCTTTCTGATAAATTACAAACAATTCATTGCAGGCTTTTTAATGTCAAAGCCAAATGCTGTGAGCAGCCTGTCCTGGGAAAAGGTATTCTGCAGAGCAAGATCCAAGGCTTTTCAATACCCAAAATGAGATATTGAGGCTCTTTTTTTTTTTTTCTAATTTAGCAAAATAAAAGTTAAAGTAGGTGCTACTCCATAAGAAATGACGTTTGACTAGAAATTAGTTCATATATACCTATTTGTTTTTATTTCAAACTTGTTCATTCATGGTAATTAATGGGTTGTTCATTACAGTCATTATTTACAAGCATAATAGAGTGAATGAACCGAGTGCCCCACCTGTTTTCTTACACAAACCTGGAGCAAGCCTAAAAGATTCTTATTGCAAAATCCAAGACATTATAAATCTTTTTTAATCCACCAATAAATTCCACATCCATAAATGCATATCCCCAGCTATCACCCTTCTCTTTGCCCAGCCCGACTCCTCGATCCAATAGAAAGTCACTCACAAAAAGGAAATGGAGCTCTTGCCTCCTTGTACCTCTTGTACTTTAGACAGACAAAGATGAGATTTAGAATATAGGTCTTGGATCACTCAAACTGAAGACTCCACTCTGAAACCATGTGTGCAGCGAGGTCCTCTGGGATCATGACTGAGCACACCTCTAAGTGAAGTGGGGCCCAGGAAAGTGGGAAAGTGAGGGTCTTATCAGCCATTGTAATAGGCATGGGTTTATATGCATCCTCCAACACCTGCACACACATACACTTACACATGCACGTGCACGCATGCCCACGCATGTCCCTCTTGCTAGCTTGATCCCTGCGGTTGTAAAAAAATGCGCTTCTACCCAGAAGCTGGAGAAACTGGTGAGGTTGCTGAGTGCTGCGGGGGACGGGGGCATAAAGAGACAGTCATCTGTTGCCATCATGCAACCACCGCTGGGTCAGAGCATCCCGGATGCTCTGCTTCTGCTTGAGAAGCCTTGTGTGCTGAGTGTGGCAGAAGCAAGGCTGATTCATCGCTGCCACCTGGGGTGGCCCAGCTGTCAGAACAGGAATGGCCCGTCTCCCCGTCTCCGTCTTTCCTGCCCTGTGCAAAAAGCGACCGGTTGTGAATCAGCTGCCCAGACGGAGGCATAAGGGAAGCCCAAAGGTTAGTGGGTAAGACAGCGGAGTGCAAATCCTCCTCCTCAAGTAGTACCCTGCTGACTCACTTTGAGGCCTTGAACAAATTACTTTTTCGTAAATAATTAATTTTAACAGCGTTCATTTATTTAGTACTTGACTGTGTGGATGGTACAGTGGAGCCATGGTTTAGACCCAAGTGTCCGACCCACCGCTTCATGCTGCCTCTCACCTCCCCATATGAGATCCCACCTTATCTGCACACCAGTTCTCTAATAGGGATGGGAACCATATTCCCATTTTATAGATGAGAACACTGAGGCCCTGCGAAGTTCACTGATCCCAGGTGTGGGGCAAGGAGGGACTCTAAACCTCCTGACTCCAAATTCCATGTTCTGTCCAGTTTGCCTTTCCTGAGCATTTATTTTTCCATATGAGAAGTTGAGAAATACTTCTTTCTCCCTCCATTGGTTCCCGGAGTCTGAGATATACATCTCTATCTAACCAGGAGCCTCTCTGAGGGAGATGGTGATCGGGTCTCCAGGGATCAGCTCTCCTCCCATTCTCTCCCAGCAGGACTGGAGGAATAGCCCTTCTGCCTACAGCTCGCCCCTCCCCCTTCAGGAAGGGCCGCAACCCAGTCTGGGCAACATTGTCATAGGGAGCCTGCTCCATAGACTTCATCAGAGTCATCCTGTAGGGATCAAAACTTTTATAAACTACTGATTTTTTTTTTATTTAATGGAAATTTTCAAACTTTTATAAAAGTAGCAAGAACAGTATAATGAAAGCAAACGTATTGAGCACTTCCTACTTTGCTCTTAAAGCATCTATACCGTGTACTTCCTGCCCAGTCTTCTACTCCAGGTTTAAAAAATTAATTCCTAGATATCGTACCATTTCATCTGGATGTATCTCTTAAAGATTATAACTCTTTTTAAAATATAACCACAGGGTCATTATCACACCTGAAAAATAATTATGTAGTATCAAGTATGTAGTCAGTGATCACATACCATCTATTGCCTTATAGTTATGGGTTTTTTTTTTGTTGTTGTTTTGTTTTTTAAAGATTTTATTTATTTATTTGACACAGAGAGAGAGAGCACGCAAAAGCAGGGGAAGCAGGAGAAGGAGAAGCAGGCTCCCCACTGAGCAGGGAGCCCAATACGGGGCTCGATCTCAGGACCCTGGGATCATGACCTGGGCTGAAGGTAGTCGCTTAACTGACTCAGCCACCCAGGTGTCCCTTTGTAGTTTTTTTTTTTTTTTAATAATTTTTTTGTGTGAGGGCGCCTGGGTGGCTCAGTCGCTAAGCAGCTGCCTTCGGCTCAGGTCATGATCCCAGAGTCCTGGGATCGAGTCCCACATCAGGCTCCCTGCTCAGCGGGAAGCCTGCTTCTCCCTCTCCCACTCCCCCTGCTTGTGTTCCTGCTCTTGCTGTCTCTGTCAAATAAATAAATAAAATCTTAAAAAAATAATAATAATAATTTTTTTGTGTGAACGAGGATTCAAATGAGGTCCATACCTGAACAGACATGTACGCCTCTTAGTGTGGCTCCTTTCTTTTCCCACCCTTCTCTTATTTTTTATTTGTAATTTTTTGGTTGACAAAACTAGGTCATGTGCCTGTACTTTCCCATAGTCTGGATTATGCTGATGGCAGCCCCAGGATGTCATGGAACATCTTTTTCTGGTAGTTCTTACAAACTGGTAGTTAGATCAAGTGGGGACTATTGATTTTTTTCAAATTGTGATATAATGAGCATACAGTTATATTAATACCAGGTGTACAATATAGTGATTCAATAATTCTCTACATTACTCCTTGCTCATCACGATAAAGGAATGATCAGTTTTTATGTAGATTTCATTTGGATCAAAACCTCACCTGACCAGGAACTCTTGGTGAGACACCAGATACAACACAAGTCCTTATAGGAGAAATGGGAAAGTCACTGAAGAATAATGTAAAATGGGGTGTTTGTCTTATTAAACCAACTGGCGAAGTGTGTCCTGTGGTTACAAGATTGGCCAATGAGACGTGATCTTGTGAACAAGCGTTTATTGAGTACCTACTATGTGTCCTTCATGACAGTAGGTGTTGGCGCTTCAGAATCAAACGGAGCATAGCCCCGGCCAGGGATGCTTTTTCTCTAGTGAGGGACAAACCAACAAGTCAGGGATGATGGTATATCATGGAAGTGCTGGGTAGAGTTCTAGATGCCAGAGCTTCGGAGAAGGGGAGGTTCGTCTCACTGGGTGATGTGAAGCTTCCCTGAGGAGGTGACATATTATGAAGGATGAGAGACAACAATTTTAGAACTGAAAGTATTTGGTGCAGTTTCCTAGATGTGCAAAAATGGAGAGGAAGTGAAGGGATGCAGGCCTGTATTCCTTTTTAAAGATTTCAAACAAGGATTGCAAGCCGAGGCTAGAAATCCTCGAATAACTGGAAAATCATTTGTCTAGATCTCTCATGCCTTAACTTTTTTTTTTTTTTAAGATTTTACTTATTTATTTGAGAGAGAGAGAAGGAACACAAAGCACAAGAGCTGGGGTGGGAGGAAGAGGGAGAGGCACAGGGAGGAGAAGACTCCCCACTGAGCAGGGAGTCCGATGTGGGACTCGATCCCAGGACCCTGGGACCATGACCTGAGCCGAAGGCAGACGCTTAAGGACTGAGCTACCCAGGGGCCGCTCTCATGCCTTAACTTTTGTGTCTCATCAACATTTCATCGTGTTGTCACTGTGCCAAAAATATAAAGAACCAGCACATCCTCATGTGTCCTGATCTGAAACTGCTCATCTTGTCCTGGCGAGGTCAAGGATTAACGTTTGCTGCCAACATTCCTGTGGCCTCTGAATGAGAAGTTGAGGAAGGTGAAAGCTCCCTTGTGCCTGCAGTGGCAGGATCCCTTATCTTGATCTTGTTTGCTTGCTTGCTTATTCTCTGCCTACTCTCCTGCCAGAACGTAGTAGCTTCCTGCGAGCAAAGATCTTGACTGCCTCCCTCCTCACTCTGATCCTACTGTTTTCCACAAGAGTCCACCAGAGCATGTGCGCCGGAATATCGTACAATCCATCAATGTGTCCATCTTTGCCTATTTCCTGCTTTTCTCCCCGGGGTGGTCTTTCCCTCTGGACGTTTCCACGTGTGAGTTCTCCAGTGTGCAGGCGGAAACGGACTCACGAAACGTAAAATGTGATAAGCAGAAACATCTCCGTGATCATGATGGCACCTCTCACTGTTCCAGCACATTACAGTTTACAAGGCATTTCTGTGTTAAGGTGAGGGCAGAACAGGTACTGTCACCACCATGAATGGATGAGGAATCCAAGGCTCTGAGAGGCTGAGTGCATAAGGTCACCAAGGCAGGGAAGAGTGAGGCAGCCTGTAAACCAGGCCTGCCCCATGCCTAAGTCCACACCACACTCCCCTGTGCAACCCCACCAGACCATCAGGCGCATCTCCTTTCTCTGCTCGTGGAAAATAAAGACCGACATAAAACAGCTTTCATCCCAGGCCACTCAGAAGGCCCTCTGGGGGAATCTGAATCCATCTTCAGCCTTAAGTGGTTTAGAGTTTTTAGGGGAACACAATATTTGGGGGCTGCTTAAGTGCCCAGCAGAATGTCTGCCAGCAGAAGCCTAAGTGGTTCCAGGAGAAGTAGACTTTGTCTCCATCAGGCTGAGTGAGGTCAAGTCAGAGACAAATGCCCACAAAGGAAGAGTATGCAGAAAACTGGTTAGCGTGTGGCCTGGTGTAGACACAACAAGACTCACATCCAGTTCTGTGAGGAAGGGCAGAGCCCTGTGGTGGGGCTCGGAGCTGGTGGCCCTGTTTCTTGCAGCTGGTACTTTGGGATGCTATGGGCTGTGCGGTGGCAGATTTACAAGAAGGCGTGAAACAGTGCTGATGTCTTAAAGGTTAGGAAAATGACTATAAAGCATATTTGGGGGCTGCATTTGTGCAGGCAGAGTAGGCTCTTGGTCATGAGGCGTAGGGAAAGAATGTGGCCTTGGAGGAAAGGCCATCTGGGCACAGGAACAGAGCTCGGGGTGGTGGACTTGAGGGGAGAATAGAGGGTCGAATATTCCGCTTCCTCTCCCTGTCCTCATGGGGATAACTAACCCAGGTATTGACTTCCACCCTTCCCCTAGGTCCCCTTCTTCCCCCACCTCTGCTGTCACATGCCAAGTGATCTCAGACAAGCCAGGCAATCTCTGAGTGAGCTCTGTTTTTTCCCAAAATGAAGCTGTTTCCTGTTTTTCTTCACCTCCAGGGAGGTGAAGAACGATAAAGATGAGAAGTTGGAAGTTTCTCCGAAGCCACACAAACGGTAGATGATTTTGATGCCATCACCTGAGATGCTTTAGGAGGGTCTAATAAACATGATGAGACCATGACATCTCCAGGTATGCTTAAGATGGCAATGGGCCATCCACGGGATCCTGCCCAAGTCCCATTTGGCGGGGATGGCTAATTGCATGACTTGGCCCTTTGACTCAAATCTTCTATTTGAGACAGCCCCTCATAACACTGGATTTCTTTTTTTTTTTTTTTAAGATTTTATTTATTTATTTGAGAGAGAGAGGGAGACAAAGATAGCGACAGAGAGTACGAGTGAGATGGGCCAGCATGAGCGGGGAGCAGAGGGAGAAGCAGACTCCCCACTGAGCAGGGAGCCTGATGCAGGGCTCGATCCCAGGACCCTGAGATCATGACCTGAGCCGAAGGCAGACACTCAACCGACTGAGCCACCCAGGTGCCCCAGCACCGGGTTTCAAGCGGGAGGTTTTGTGCTACGCTACCACCAGAGGGAAGATTTTAGAACTTGAGAATGGTGGAGAACAGGTGTGTTGTCCTGGGGAAAGGATGGATGAGGAGGGGCTGGGAGAGAGAGATCAAGCCAATTGCATGTCCCCTGCTATGCCGTGTTTTTTACATGCTATCTTTATTCCTTTCGACGGCCCCTTTAAACCCATTTCACAGATGAGAAAGTTAACAATTTGCCCAGTGTCACTCAGTTGGTAAATGAGATCAAGGTTCCAACTCCTGTCAGCCTGAAGCCAAGGCCCACATTCTTTCCCCCGACACCTCAGAGTCTTGCCACTTCTCCGCGACCACGCACGCTCCTGGTGCTCCCAGGACTCCAAGCTGAGAGAATTTTCCCAGCCATGAAGCTAACTCTGTACTGTCTCATCTCCCTGTCCAGACACTAATGCCTCATCTCAGTAACTACTACTACTAATGATGATCAGAATAATAATAATGGAGCAGAGATAGTGTTTGTGCATTTTGTTTTGTTTTATTAGGTGGGCTCATTTTGGAGTCTCTGCTTAACTTCTTTAGGGCATAGTGATCGGGGCCAGTTGGGATGGCAGGAGCCACAGCTATTGAGAGAGAAGTGTTCATCTGCCTTCAGTTCTCTCTCAATCCCTCACTCATGTGCTCTACGTCTCAGCAATAAGAGGAACGGCTGAGGGGACCTCTTGGTTCTGATTGGGGAGACGTCCATTGTCTAAAAACTGAATCTATTAGAGAGCACCTTCTCTAGGATCTGGACACTAAGTGGGATGGGGATGGGCTCTTGGTTATATCTGATGGGCCTTCAAAAAGCCCCACAATTTAAAAAGTGGTATGTGCGTACTGTGTACATTTTGGACACACAAAGAAGAAACATACAAAGAACAAATACCATAGTATATATGTTATCTATAATTACATATAAATTGACGGGATTCTTACCTAGCAATTTGTTGTGAATATTTTTCTATGTCACTAATTATTCTAACATGATTTCTCATGCATTTCTAGCATGCCATTAGATGAAAATACCATTTAAGCAATTCCCTGTTTTTGGAGATCTGGGCCATTTTGTTGCAATGAACGTTCTCACGCATAAATTTTTGTGTCCTGAAGAGCAGAGTGAGATTAAGGGCATTAGTTTCATCTTTTGTAAAATGGAGGTAATAATACCCATTTCAAAGTCCTGTCACGAGGATTATATAGAATAATACACATAAGGTACTTAGCAGAGTGCCTTGCACACAGTTAGCTCTCCATAAATGGTAGCTCTTGTGACTAGCTTACTTTTCATCTGATTATTTTCTTAAGTGCCCAAAAGTAGAATTACACTCTCAAGGTTTCTGAGGGCCCTGTGGTTTGTGTTAGCCTCTCTGAAGGTCATCAGGAAGAAGAGCAGGTGGAACAGGAAGCCTCTGTGATATATCAGCTCAGCCATGGCTCAAGCCGATCAGGTAAGGCAGCCATTGACCCCCAAGTGGAGGGTCACCCCCATGGCAGTCAGACTGCCCCGGGCCCCAGCATCCCTGGCTGAGACCGGTACTCCTAATCCACCGACACTTTGCAGGGCCCAGTGGCCGCTCAGGTTTAAATATACACCCACGAGAGCCAGTGAGAGCCACAGAAAGCCATCCCTCCCTAATTATCGCTACTGCTAGAAGAGGATTCACCTTAGAGTGGGTCACACGTGTCCTCTCCATCACGGCAGAGAATTCCAGAGCTGAAAGGAAACTTCTTGATAGTTGGGCCCAATCCCTTCACTTCTGGGAAAGGATGAAGCCCAGAGTGCTTAAATGATCTGTTCAAGTCATAAAAGAAGTAAGTGGCAAAGCCAGAACCAAACCCCAGGTCTTCCGGAGCCCTCCCCTGGCCTCTCCCTGGACCCTGCTTATTCCCAGCAAAAGAAAAGGAACCCAGGATTAGAGGTCATGGTTAACTGGTTGTCCAGATATGCGTGCCTCTCTTTCCAAAACGAGTGTTTCTCCTGAGAGGTTCATCCCTGGAAAACTGAAACCACATGGCTGTGTGCTCTGCCCTACGCCTGTGCTGGACCTTTCCTACAGACAATCTGGTAACATCATCAAGAAGCAGGAAGGAACTTTTATAAGGTGGCTCTTATTTTTCTTCCACCTCCTAAATTTCATATCGTGTTTGAAGCTGGTTTTTTAAGAGTCACTGTGTTCTGCACAGAAACTTCCGCAGCCAAGCAGCATTTCTCAAACTGGGGGAAGCCAGCCTTTGTTACCTCAGACGGTTTTTGACACAAGACTGTGGGTGAAGAAAGACCAGCTGCAGCCTTCTCGTGTGGAGAGAATGCAATTATAAAAACGGTGCCAAGACTGTTCCTCCCCCTCGGGTGCTGCTGGACTCCCACTTAGCTCCTCAGTCAATTTAAAGTTTAAAATCTTTAAAGCGTATTTTGGGGGGCACCTGGGAGGCTCAGTCAGTCAAGCGTTTGACTCTTGATTTCTGCTCAGGTCATGATCTCAGGGTCGTGAGATCTAGCCCCATGTCGGGCTCTGCACTGGGCATGGAGCCTGCTTAAGATTCTTTCTCTCCCTCTCCCTCTGCCCCACCCACAGCCCGCTCTCTCTCGCGCTCTCTCTCTCTCTAAAAAAGAAAGTGTTTTGGTGAGATTTCAAAGATAGCAGTTCATCTCTTATTGTGCTAGCCACTGCCATTTGCAGGAAAATCCCTAAATGTCAAATTGTGGATTATTTTACAAAAGAAAAAGAGACACCTCTAGAATCAATGAAAAGGCTGCCTTGATTGGCCTTCTGCTTGTGAGTGTGGAGCTGGTGATTTTTGCCAAGTCCCACAGCTCAGGCAAGAGGCCACGGTGGCTGTTTTGTGGCAAGGCCTCGTGCCATGGGAGCGGCCATGCCTGGTAGCTTAATTGTACTCCCAAAGGGCACCGTCAAAGTGACCCTTCAGCAGGTGCATGTCCATCTGCCCAGGATTTGGCTTCTGACCATGAAGGAGGGCAGTAGGTCAGGCAGAATAAGGTCACAGTCGGGGCCAGGCTGGTAGTTAAGAACATTGGAGATTTTCCGGCCTGGGTCCATTCCTTGGCTGTGTCACTTATGTAACCGGGGACAAGTGACTTAATTTCCCTAAGCCCAGATTTCCTCACCTGCAAATTGGCATCAACAGAAGTACCAACCTCACAGGGCTGTGGGGATAATTAAGTGAGAGAATGCTTATAAAGTACCTGGCAAATAGTAAGCACTCTATAATGTCAGCAATAAGTTTAATATTGTTACGCTTTTACTGCCTGGGACTTTAGGGAGTTTTGAAATTGGTAAGAGGAGAGGCGAATAGAAAAATATTTTTGTACTAGACATTGATTCCTTCTGAAGGTATTTAGTGATTACTCACTTTATGCCAGTCACTCGCTAGGCCTTGGGGATACAGAAACAAGAAGCTCATAGCTTAACCAGACCATACAGAAACACAGAATTGCACTGACCAGGGGTTAATCCTACAGTGAAAGGGATACAAGGAGGTATTGTGGGCACAGCGGGGAAGGAAGGTCACAGCTGGCTTGGGGAACAGGCCTCCTCAGAGCAGGAGCGTGGAGGGAGTTCGCATGTTGGTGAAGACATTCCAGGCAAAGACACCTTCTGCACAATGACTCTGAGAAGGGAGAGGCAGGGTTTGTCTGGTACACCAAGAGCACACAGGGAAAGGGAAAGAGCCTGATAATAGGCTTTTATTCAGCACCAGAGGTAGGAGACACATTGCCCCCCCTCAGCAAGTAGAGACTGATAGGGAGAGAAAGAAAAGCATTTAGGGATTACCATGTGATAATCCCAATCATCAAGGGACTCATATAATGCGCCTACTGAAAAAGATTTCTATTCTCGACCCAACGTTGTAAGGAAAAACCACAAAGGGATGATGACATGGCCAAAGACTAGGAGAGGAGAGAGTTAATCAGTTGGTGGAAAGTGGAGGAGAAGGAAAAACATTCCATAAAGGGCACAAAATGGAAAAGGACGTGGAGGTTTGTGAGGGGGCGTGGGTCACTGGAGGGCAAACAGGCCAATAGGTATGGCTGGAATAAAGACGGCTAAGATGCATGCATTGATTCATTTGACAAATATGTGTGCGGGGCCCACAGTGTTCCTGCATGGTGCCCGAGGCTCTGGGGATGCAACGGTAGAGCCCCAATCCTGAGGCGGATTAGGAAGCACAGATGGTATGCGTGGACCATGAGGTCTGATTGGGGTGATATGCAGACATAACTTTAAGAAACAGTGAATCACATGGTGAGCAATGATTCCTTTTTTGATTCTGATTACAAGGTTGTGGGGAGAGTCTCGGTGCCGAGCCAGTGCGTCAAATACTGGTTCATCTTTCTAACAGGGAGCTCTTGGCCTTATGCTCAGAGCGCTGGCAGGCAAGAGTGTGCAACGGGGATTTAGTAAAAATATTGTGTTTCCTGGTTTTTGTTTTCATTTTTTTAATCAGCGGATATTTTCTGTATATGGCAAGTAGGACTTGTTTTCTCTTCATGGAGGTCATGTGAAATTTTCTTTAAAATGTATTTGAGTTAATGAGTTATTTTTGAGAAAAATTACGTAAATAGAGTAGAGTGCAGATGCAGATCTAGCAAAACTAACAAGTTGATAGGTAAGTGGCCAAGGCCTAGCACGCACTGCTGTGGCCAACGGAAAGCCACTGTAAGTAAGCACAGGGGACGAAGAATCACTAAAAGAGACTTGTTTGGATGGGAGCTCCTTGGATGCCAAAGTTAAGTGTGTCATTAGCTTTGAGGTCCCAGCTCCTAGCATAGAGCTTGGCACTTTGCATGGGCTCGGTTTTGGGTACCCCAGGGCATGCCATTCACAATGATCCGCGTTAAAATAGAAAACTTGCATTTATTCCTTCCATTCCAGTCATCACTCAGTTGCGTGGGTGCCTGGAAGGAACTGGAAGCTCTGGGCCTATCTGACAGGAGCCTGCAGATGGACAGGAGTCCCTGAACTAGGGCCAGCAGGCCAGAGAGCAGGTGCATCCTGGTCCTCCTCCGCAAACACGTCCAGTCCTCCCGGCTCTGTGTGGTGATGATGTTCGGGGACTGTCTCCTTGGATCCCATGGCGGTCACTCCATTGTTCTCAGAGAGATGACACCCAGAGGTGGTGGATGCTGATAAGCCATTTCAGCAGCTCTAAGAGACCTTGTGGTTTCTTTCTTGTTCCTCTAAAAAAATTTTTTTTCACGACTCAGAAGCATTTATGTATGTCATGTTTTATGCATTATGGTCCTCTTCGCCCTTGGCTATGTTGTTTGGACCCTTATCTTTGCCGTGCCTCTCTCCCTGGAGGTCTCATGATGCTCAGGAGAAAACAGAAAAGAACTGCCTTGTGGCACTTTTTCCCCAGCGCATCAGGGCCTGCGGCCGAGCCAGGTCAAAGCGGGTTTAAAATGAAGTTTTCAAGCTTGGGGTGTGGGGGTGGGGGTAGAAAAAGGAAAGGTAACCTGGTTCAGTGTCTATAATGAAATAAAGCTAATTGCATGACCAGCTGTTCAGAACATATGAAACATATTTCACTGTATATATAAAAATAAATAAATAAAATGAAGTTTTCAAAGACCTCACTTGGGGCTTCTCATAGGATAGAGCTCTTGAGAAGTGACTACACAGACACGTTGAGCTTATGGTTCCCAACTCGATGGCCAACCAGCCTTTAATTGCTCAGTTCTCAGCAGGTAGGATTTTAACCTTAAGGATGATTTCTACAGGGCACTATGCTACTACATATATACTTCAAAAGAGAGTGGAAGGCGAGAATGAGTGAGCTGGCCATGTATCTGAACTTGGGCCATGTATCAGGACAGCATTGCAGGTGACCGCGTGGCCTCTGGCTCCCATCTGTGCAGAATACACAGAAAACGGCCCCACTCTAGGGAAGGCCCGAGACTATTGACAGACGGTTCTCCTTATCTTGTTTTCACATCGGTTGCAACACGTTGTGTGTTCAGAACGAGCGTGGGTGGGGGTTCCTCCTGCCCTGCCCTGTGCTAGCTGTTAAAATAAGAGGGTGGTTTATCGTATTGTTTTTCACGTATTGAGCAGGCTGCCAGTGGTTGGTGATTCCAATGGGTCACGGAGGGATTTGGCGATTGCAAAGAAAAACCAACTCAGCTCTTTTGGGGAATACATCAACAATCTACATAATAGTCATTCAGTTTTGGAGATTAGGGTTTGTTTGACTGCCAAGGGGCACTAGGTACAGCTCTCAGAACATTTGAACTACAATTCCCAACTCAAATCATTGGGCAATTTTTCAAATCGGTCACCAGGAATCATAGCCTGCAATTGGCCACTAATATTCCAATTGCACTTCCCCATCCAGTGTATGGTTACTCCCATGTAACAGATAAGAACCCCGAAGCACAGAAATAACTAAGAAATTTTTGATCACAGTCGTATGTTTTATAGCTTGTGACCAAGTCGGGTAGAAATCAAACCCAGGTCCGCTGCCTCCCAGTGGTGAGTCCTTTGTCCTCCACCATCCTGCCCACATCTGTCTCCATCTTGTCCAAATTGAGTTGTCCATTTGCCGCTTCAGCATAGGGCACCGTCAGTGCCCTGCTAATTGAGGATTAGGGAGGGTAGGGTAGCCAGGGAAGATAATTGGAAATTGATTTAATGGGTTGCACTGTCAATACGTAAGTTTACAGCAACTTAGAGGTAGAAGTGAGGAAAGAGACTGGTATTTACTGAGCAAGCAGCTGCTGGACTGTGAGCTTCTCGGACCTGTCACTGTGCAAGAGGGTATGTGTTTAAATACCCCCTCCCTTAATCCTCTGCCAGCTGCTGGAGACCTGGTCTCTCATCCCCATCCGACAGATGAGAGCAGTGGAGACTAGAGACACAAAGAAACTTGCCCAAAGTTGCATAACAAGTAAGTTGGGGAGCCTGACTGAGCCTAGGTTTGTCTGATTCCAAAGCCAGCCCAGTCCAACCGCCACACTCCATCGACGAGGAACCCGGGTGGTGGAGCCACTTCGATGGTCTCACAGCAATCGCGGAGCTGGGTCTCCTCAACAGGATCCCGGTTCTCTTCCCCGCCCACCTGGCAGACCTCTGCTCAGAGGGTTGGGATTCCCCTCTGTCCCATCCGGTGAAAAGTTGTCAGTGTTGCCCATGACCTCCCCTCCCCCCACCTGGCCCCTGGAGTCATGAGAGTTTTTGTTGCAGTTCACACCAGCCATTAATTTTTTACCTCTTGCTGCTCTCCACTTTCCAGAATTTTCCATGCCCCTCATCTGGGCTCTGCCAAAAGTTGTTCACAAGTAACCCCATTTGACCGTTTGATTTGTACATTTTCTCCCTCCCTCGCAACGTGGTATGAGACGACAGAAAAATAGTACAGCATAAAGCTCGAGGAGAGACAGGTGGAGGGAGCACAGAGTGATGTAGCACCCCCAGTCCGTGAGAGCCGAGTCGGTGTTAGGAAGGCACCAGCTCAGGCGCCTGGGTGGCTCAGTTGGTTAAGCGACTTGCCTTCGGCTCAGGTCATGATCCTGGAGTCCCTGGATCGAGTCCCGCATTGGGCCTCCCTGCTCAGCAGGGAGTCTGCTTCTCCCTCTGACCCTCCCCCATCTCATGTGTTTTCTCTCTCTCATTCTCTTACTCTCAAATAAATAAATAAAATCTTAAAAAAAAAAAAAAAAGAAAGGCACCAGCTCTGAGGATATCAGAAACGAGGCCCTGGGGCACCATGGGCCCCACGTGTGGAGGATCTCTGTCTCTATAGAGGCCAGAACCTAAAGCTGACCCCCCCCACCCCCAGCGCTCCCACAGTCCTCTGTCTCTACTCTCATTACACCTGGCACACCCACCCCTTTGGAAATCTCCTCGCTTCAGTGCTGTTGATGTTCATCTTAACCCGAAGTTGTGCGTATAAACGCGTAATGTATGCAAACCAGGTACTGGGATTGGTTCTCAATCTCTTGGTCCTGGGCAGGGGAGGTGAAGGGGTTGCATGGAAGGAAACTGGTGTCTATTAGGTGCCTCCTGTACAGAAGTTATTTCATTCAATCCTCACAACAGCACCGTGAGGTGGATTTCCATCCCATTTCACAGAGGAGAAGACTGAGGAGCTCACAGTGGGCGGTAATTTGCTTAAGGCTTTCCAGCTAGCAAGCGGCAGAGCCAGAATCAGGACCCAGCTCTCTGCCCAGGGCACATACTGTTTCCACTTTACCATGCATCAGATGAAGAGGCAGAGCCTGCCTCCAACATCTTCCAGAGGGTGAAACAGAATGACCCCCGATCTCAAAGAACTCACAACCCCAAAGAGCGCGGCACGTGGAGCCACAGAGTTGGGTTTGAATCTTGACCAGCCCATTCCTCATTGTGTTTATTAGCATATCCTTCAGTCTCTTCTGTGAAAGATCTGTGAATAATAGTGTCTACCTTCCAGAATTATTGTGAGAGGACACAATTTTTGTCGCAGAGGACACAGATTTTTTCAATGTTGTGTGATCTCTTAAGCTCTCCGTAAATGGTATTATTTAATTTTAAAAACTCAAGGAATCGACTGTAGTACCCACAGGCCAGTGGTGAAGCCAATCAGGACCTTTATTCACCTGCCCCCCCTTGGTGAGCAGGTGTGTGGTGTGAGCAATCAGGTGTGGGTAGTAGAGGAAGCCCAGCGTGTGGGTCTTCAAGACCAGGAGAAGAAGCTGGAGCAGCCGTGATCCTCCCCTTCATGGGGTGGCCCTGCCTCTCCCATAAGGTAGAAGTTAGTCCCTGCTGATTAGGTGAGGGACTCAGAAGTTAACCAGATCCGACTCCTCAAGGCTCTAAGCCACATGTGAAGTCCCCCCGTGCTGGGCAGATGATTTAACATCGCAGGCGTTGTCTGCTCCTTGGTTTGGGCCCTGACTGGAGTTACAGACGGTGAGTGCTTTTTTTTCTTTCCATCCTTCTGCAAGTTGAGGATTTTTTGTTAAACTCTTACAGTTGAGTGGATAAACTTAACACTTCTTTTTGTTTGATTTTTTTCATTTTTCAATTTAGATTTTTGCGTGTTTATCTCATTTGCTCTCATAATTTAGTTCTGATGTTGATGTTAGCAGTTTGGGATGTAGCTTGGAAGCGTCGTGCTGACCTGTGAGGGAAAGCTCACCTGAGGTAAACAGTACACGGCCCCACATGATGAACTTTATGCCACGGGAGCCAGCCTGGGGAGATTCAGCTCTCGGTCTGTATGTGTTCAGAGCTCAGAAAAAGCACCCCTGGTCCTCATTTAAACAGATCCATCTTGGTTCATGACAAAAAGAAAATGAGTGCCGTGGGTGATTATTTCTGTTTTATATTAAAAATTAATTCCCAGCCCCCAACATCGTGATCCTGCCCAGACCAGGGCCTGTACTAATTTGCATGGTTGTATGATTCTCCATCTGCTTTGAATTTCTTGGCTGCTTTGTCCGAGATTATTCACAAATCTGTTTGTTTGCTGGGAGGGTCTAAGGACAGTATTGATTGATTTTTTTTTTTTTTGATTACAAAGAAACAAAAAAACAGTGGGAAACGTTCTAATTGGTCTTTTTATTGTACGCTGTAGCCTGAAGTCTCCCCGAGTAATGAACACGAAGTGCAAAAAGTAAAATGTTCCAGTCTAAAAGGCAGTGGGAGAAATGACCTAGCGCAGAAATAATAACATGAGGTCTTATTAACGGGAGCGAGGCAATTGCAGTGATAATTTCTGCTGGTCGCCTGATGGGATGGGAGCCGGTGCAAGCTATTTTCTGGGTAACACTCACAGTTTCTATCACCTGTGGGCTTTTCACAAGGAACCTGTTTTTCCCTCTGACGCTCCTCTCAAGGGCCTGAGCTACGCAGAGGGGAGAGGTTTACCCAAGGGCACTGGGGCGCATCTGCGTGCAACCCTGTGGCACCCACATGCCAGCCCACTGCTTCTCATGAGGAACTAAGGATCTTCAGGGTCGAAGGGAGGGAGGGCTGAGAACAGGCCCAATTTTTTCCTTTTGACTTTCCCCTGGAGGTGTCCCTGCCTCCTGTCCTGGCAGCTTTTGCCCACAGCGAACCATCTCCCCGGAACTCCCAGGGCACAAGTTGGCTTCCCTTATGTGGCCTTGTGTCACCATTCAGTAGCTTCCCATTTTTAATCTTGTTGCCCAGGGGAGGCTACAGTCTCCGTGAGGACAGATAACACGTGACTTGCAAATACCATAGTGTATGCTGAGCAGAGGGATCAGCAAACACCCCGCGAGGGGAAGTGGCACTTATTCCTTAGAAAATGGAATTACTTGCTGTAATAATGAATCCAAGCGCAACACACGTACGTGCAAGGAAACCTTTCATCCAAAACACTAATGACCTCAGCGTGGAGAGAGAGGGAAGAGTCTAAAATAAAGATCTGTTGAAAGTACTTTTAAAAAGACAGAGAATATCCTCACATAAAATAAAATTGAGGACTTTATCTCCCAAAGGCATGAAGACTCCTTGCCTTCAGCGTTCAAGGTCAGATTAAAGACTTCAGAGAAACCCAAATTGCAGAAGATTCTAGAAGTCAAAGATGTGTTTGGGGAGAAGAGAGAAAACATTAGGAAGGAGAGCCTTCAGATTTTAACTCAGGATTTTTGAGTATATTCTCATTCCTCTTCTTTGGACCATATTAATGCAATTAAAAGAAGGTGGGGAATTGCTATAAAACTTACGGTTAACCCTGGGCGCCTGGGTGGCTCAGTTGGTTAAGCCACTGCCTTCGGCTCAGGTCATGATCCCGGAGTCCCGGGATCGAGTCCCGCATCGGGCTCCCCCTTCTCTGTGGGGAGCCTGCTTCTCCCTCTGCCTCTGCCTGCCACTCCCCCTGCTTGTGCTCACTCTGTCTCTCTCTCTCTCTCTCTATGTCAAATAAATAAGTAAAATATTAAAAAAAAAAACTTACGGTTAACCCTGATTTTGCATTCATTCATCATTCATTTGTTCATTTACTCCTTTAAAAATCTCATACACGGGGCGCCTGGGTGGCTCGGTCGTTAGGCATCTGCCTTCGGCTCAGGTCATGATCCCGCAGTCCTGGGATCGAGCCCCCATCGGGCTCCCTGCTCCGCGGGAAGGCTGCTTCTCTCTCTCCCACTCCCCTTGCTTGTGTTCCCTCTCTCTCTCTGTCAAATAAAATCTTCAAAAAATAATAAAAACCTCACACACTCCCTGAAGATGAGCGCTGTGTCTGGTTCATGTTTGGAATGTCTTCTTCATCCGCTTCCTGAGCTTGGCCCAGAACAGGTACTTACATAGAGTTGTTGAGTCGGGTTGGTTGCAGACATGCCACATACTTCTTCGAAATTTCTTCTTTCTACTTTTCAGAAACAATTACCAAATGATGCTTATCCTCTTGAAAAATATGGAAAAATCTGCCCAACGGAGAGTCATAGACTAAGTTTTGAAACTTAAGACACAGGAAGTGACTAAGGTTTTAAGAGAACAAGACTTGGACCTGGTACTGGTTTAGGGGTTGATGGAAAAGCTCATTTTTCTAGGACAGAAGAGACATTAGTAATGGCACAGGCCCTGATGGGTACACTCTAGAAACCTGGCATCCTTGGCATGTGCCCTCCTGGCTTCCGAGTGGTTGTTCCTCCCTATCTTGGTGGACAGGAAGATCTCCTGGCTCAGGGGCCGCCATCCCCTACAGACCAACAGTCCTGGCCTCAAGACTCACTTGGACTCAGAAAGCAGTCTGCCTTGCTCAAAGAGCCTGCAGCTTAAGGTCCCATAGAGATCAAAGCAAAGTTTTGCCAACAGTGGCAAGTGCTTCGTAGGCTGTGTGCGAACTCAAGAGAGACCAGAGCTGGTTGACATTTTACACGGGGGCTGGGTCCTTGCCCAACGGAGCCTGAAATCTGAGAGTTGAACATTTCTAATCTGGCCAGATATGGAGCCTCTGAATCACAACCTCCCGGTATCGTCCTTTGAGATGGTGGCTGGTAGAAGTTCACGATTTTCAGCTTTGGAAAACAACTGCTGCTCTTTACGTTGGTGGAAGATCACCTTGTGACCTTGTGAAAGGTCAGACAGCCCAGTGGGTCTGAGAATGGTTTCCATGCAGACCTGAGCACAGGGGTTGAGGAGGCTTTGGTTGTAGCTGATCCTAAGAGCATTGCCCAATTCTAAGGTTGGTGCCTGATTTTGAGGCCACTTTCCCCAGGGGAATTATGGACTGATGTCTCTGAAAACAGTTGTTTAAATTGTATGTTTGTTTTTAAATAGAGAACTTTATTCCAGGATTTCTTTAAGGGCTACACTTTCTAGAGGTGGCAGCGAGTAGAAACAATCAGCCTTCTTCTGTTTTCTTTATTGTGGGGGTTAGGAGAAAGGAAAAGTCCCCCAGAGGAAAGATCTATGGTTAGAGAAGGATTTGTGTTAGGACTCCAAACCTAGTTACTTCAATAGTGGGAGGAAACAGGTACTTACCTGGCCAACATGATATGTTTGGCCTTATCCCAGCCCCCTGGCCCTGTGGGGAGAGGACCTGCTCCCATGGACATGGGCTCCCCTGCTAGCTGCCAGCCAAATTCATGAATCCCAAAGGGAAGTGGCCTTGAGGTTGCAGCTGGCTCGACCTAAAATCCTTTTCACTACCGACAATCAATCCAAGAACCCACAGCCCACTGCCCGAGGGCCAGTGACCTTCCTACCCTTTATATGCCACGGTAATTTCTCATGGAAACTGTAGAGGGAAAAGGCCTGCTTTCCAGTCCTAAAAAAGATGGACTCTTGTCCAAAGAGCTAACATCCTGAATGTGCTCGAACCCCTGGGCTTCCTCACCAACCCACTGGGGCATCCCCACCTCCAGCTACCTCATGTGGTTAGTTAACAGGGAGGGTGAGCAGCCTCGTGAGTGGGTGAGGTGAGAAAGAACACAACTGCACAGCGGTTCTTTCTGGCCTTCCCATCTTTACCCCTCAGCTTTGTCATAGGACTTTGTACTCCCCTTGCTCTGCCTTCGGTCCTCAGGGGCTGATACCCTCCTTTTGTGAGGGAAGCAGTTAACTAGTAGGAATCCTGTGATTCTGGGTATGGCGTCAGTCTCCACAAGTCACACTGAGGCACTGGTGCACACACTTAGCCTGCCTGGGTCTGGGCCTCAGGCCACCGAATGTCCTAATGGTCATTCCTGAGGAGGCCAAATGTTCATCATGAAGGAAGAAGATAAAAGCATTCCTCCTTATTTGTCAAAAGCTCTAGTTCTTAATGCCATTCCCAGATTCAGATCTAGGGCTTGGGACTTTAGAAAGTGTGGGTTGTTTGAAAGAATCCATCCATCCCCTTCTGAACAAAGTTGAAAAACTGAATTTGAGAACCTTCTCCTCAGCTACACCCTCTTGGTAGCTTCTGTAGTCTCCGAACTCAAAGGCATTCAGAGGTCTTGTTTGCACATCTGGCTGGCTGTGGGAAAGTTCCTCTCATAAAGGTCCGGAGAAATAGCTTTGTTGCCAACAACTTGTGTTGTTAAGCTAGAGTGTACATTTTGCATTTTACTCTGGTACCCTGGATACAAGCTTCCCTCAGGAATTACTGAGCCTCCTGAGTGTGTTGAGGGGGGAGGCTAGTTTGAGGATAGCCTTCAGAATAACGAGTTTTAGGCTTGTTGCTCTCCTGATGCTGGAATTTAAAAGACGTGGAGTTCTTTCAGAAGAACTATGTAGATGGATGGTTCTAGAAATCCTTGGCTAAAGGGAGTACCAAAAATCACGTATGTAGACAAAAATAACTTATGGCTTGGTTCATATTTTTTTGTTCAGTTTTTCAACTGAAAAGGCACAATATGATGGAGACTTTCAGCTGCACGTACCCGTAGATTGTCTTAAGTATACCAACCAGAAGTTTGCACCATTCCAGGTAGAAGAATATGGTTTACCTCCATTTAAATCTATCTAAATCTAGCAGGGCCGATGGATGATGTCCTTCAGTCATGACTTGGGTCCCAAATCCTGCACACCTTGTCACTAGTCCAACGTGAAATGAGTAAAGTAAAAAGAATGCTGGTGGAAAGTTTCCAGACAATCTTCCTCAGGAAAAAAAGTGCCCTTTTTTCTGTACCTGCCTATTGTACCCTGCCTATTTTTTTGGTATTAAAACATCCTTTCTTTTATGAACTAATGGTGATCATTGGTGTTGGGGATTTTAGAATAAGTTGTTAACTGAGAAAATTAAAAGTTAACTCCCTCCAAACCACCTTTGTCCCACTGGCCTCTGCTCTCAAAGCTCATTAGTCCAAAAATATGTGAGACTAACTGCTCTACCCATTATTCTTGTAAGCCACCAGGCAGAGAAGACTTTTCTGCTCCCTACCCTGAGAGAAGACCTGCCTCTGCAGGCTTTTCCAATGCTTTCTTGCCCCTGATGGGGAGTAGTAAACTTTTGTAGCCCATGCCTTCTCTGCTTGATGCCCTCATTCCTTCTCTCATTGAAACCATCCAGAAACCCCTTGCAAGAGAGCTAATTTACATCTTCCTCCTCTGGGTTGCCCAAGCGCTTTGTCCTCACCTTTGTTATAACCCTTACCATGATAAAAGATAATTATTGGAATGAACCTCTTTCTCAATAAGCTGTGTGATCCCTGATCGTTTATCCTTTGTTTTTTTTTTTGTAATTTCTATATATAATGCCTGATAAATATGTATCTGTTGAATGAATAAGCACCCCTGAATCTCAGGTTGCAGTTAAAGCTTACTGTCTTCTTTGTCTCCCTCAGTAGACGTAAAGAGCTAATCTCCTATGTGTTCATTCTCATGATGCAGAGCTACTGTAGTGGATTCCCTCTTTGGCCATCTCTTTTCCTGGCATGAGAGGATACTAGTAGGGAAGCACTGGGGCCAGGAATCTGAAACCCAGGGCTCTTGCTGTCTCTGGGCCCTCTGGAGACTCTGTCCTCTCTGTAAAGGAAAAAGATTGGGAGCGATTTATCTCAAAGTTTCTCACCATTTTCAACATCCTCTAGAGGAGAGAGGGCCTCAGATGTGAGACGCACGACTCTTCTCCAGGGAATTTCACTAAATTATTTTAAAAGTCATTTTACTTTAATTTTTGGTAACCTAGATGCTCATTCTTCCAACAAATTTGTGTCAATTTTATTGCCAATTTTATTCACTTGCATCCCTCAAAAGGCCTACACAGGTTTTAGAATCAGAACATCTCTAAGTTTGATGTTTGAGTCCTGGCTTTATGTTCCAGGAGCCATGTGACCCAGGACAGGTCCCCACTCTGGGCTTGAATGAGCAGAATGTGTGTAATCCTCCCTCTGCCATAGTTGTTGGGCATGAAAGGAGCAGATGTATGTAACGCATCTAGCACAGTGCCTGGAGTGTCAGTGTTCAACAGGGGGTCATTTACCATCACCCTCCTTAATGCAGGGAGCATCGCATGACCACCCAAGAACCAGACAACTGAACCATGAGAAACTCATTCATCCTTGAAACTTAACCTTCCTGTCCCCATCCCCACCTACTTTGTAAAAAGAGTAGGCTCTTGCGTGGAAGGGATTTCAGAAAGCAAGCAAGCCCAACACCTATCCCATGGGAAGAATCGGGTAATGATGGAATTGCAGGAGTGAAGGTTTGCGGGAAGAACAGGGATTTCGTCACTTCCAGGTGAGCCCCAGTGGAAGCCACCAAGTGTATTGCCTGATAAGTGAGCTTTAACTTTAGTAAATCAGAAGGAGAAGGGGAACGTAAGTGGGTGTTGGAAGGCTGAGAGATTCAGTGCGTGTGTCCTGTTACTTTGATCTCTTATTAAAGACCATGAAAATATCCCCAGCAGCTGATGATTAACTCTTTCCAGGTGTGGGCCTATGATCAGTAGAAATGTTTCAAATCAAGCACCTGATATCTTCAGTAGACTTGTCTAGTTCAAGGCTTTTGCAAATGGGGGACTTGAGTCTCCACCCAGTTCTTTCCGCTAGAGACTGGGGAGAGATTATCACCACAGCTCTGAAGCTAGAGCTCTAAGCCATTTTTCTGTGTTCATTCGTTCACTCATTTATTCATTCTCTGGGGATTGAAGGTGCATTCTCAGTCATGGATTTAAGATAATGGATAATAAATGGCCTGGCCTGGCCTTCCAGCTCCCCTCCGTAGGAGGCAGGTGAGACCAATGGAAATAAAGTTAGAAGACACAGGTAAAGGAGGTTGAGAGAAGGCACTCAGGACAGGAGGAAGAGCAAGTTTGGGAATGTGCTGATAGTTGAGGTGGGGCCACCATTATTGTGCAGGTTTGTTACCTGCCAGGCACGCTGCTGTCCACTGCCTATATTATGTCACTCTGCATTACCATCAATCTGCTAGGAAGGTCCGTTTTGCAAAGAGAAGGCTCTGAGACATTTAAGGCCATCCTCAATGTTCCACATCTGAAAAGTGGTAGAGCCAGAAGTGAAATCCTTTCCAGCTGGTTGCAGTGTCGCTGCCCTTTGTGATCCAGAGCTGCAGTTAAATGGTAGCTGACCCTGACTCGGGGAAGTGGGAAAGGAAAGGTGCCAATGAAGAAGGGTAGTGGGGGTGGAGGTCACCCCAGAAGGGCATTATGGGAGGAGCAGTGACCTACGGGAGCCCATGCCGCTCACCACCTCGCTAGAGTTTTTGTGTTGTTGTTCCACAGGGTAGAGGAAGCCCAGGTTATAGGCTTTGGGAGGTGGAGAGGGGAAGTGGCGGAGAGGTCATTGGAATAGCTAAGTATACATCTTGGGTTTTCTGGAACAATCGTAATTTTCAAATCATGCCTTTCATTGACAGGCCTTTGACTCTTGTTTCAGAAAATAAGGTCCCTGGTAAAATCATGGGGTTAGGGAGTGTGGGAACCCTGTCACTTGAGGGCTGTTGGAAGCAAGACTCAGGGAAAGAAAAGTGAGTACTCCCGACTTTGTGCCTCTGTATCCAGGCAGGATCCCCTCAGCCAATTCCCCCTAAGGGACCCCCTCACTCCTCTTTAAAAATCTCTGGCAAGGAGACCTTCTCCTTCTCAGCTTTGCTGTTCCAGGCTTCAAAAATCTCTGCAGAAGTCATCTTTTTTTTTTTTTTTTTCCTTTTGGTGGTGGAGGACCTCATCCTCTGCCTCAGCCCTGGGATTCTTCATTTTTTTAGTGTTTTAGTTCTTAGGGAAAAGAGAGGCAATAGGATCTCATGCAAAAATCCAACTTCTTCCTTTTTCCTTGCCTTACTCTCCCACTAGGTGGGTCCCATCCCAAGTCATCAACGACAGGATGGCCCCCGGAGTCCCAGGTGGTCTCAGAGGACACAGACAGGATGGAGCTGAGCTCAGGCCAGGATGTGGAATCGTTGAGCAGGTCTGAGTGGTAGGCCAGGAAGGCTGGGCGCTGGCAACCCTCAAGTGCCATTCAGGGACACATACCAGGAATCCATATGTCTGTGATTCTCTTGAGCATGCTCCAGGGTCCTCCAGCCTGGCTTGGCCTCATTGCTACCTCATTCTGCATACTGAGCACAGATGCATTGTGGGAAAAGAATGGAGGTTTCCTGACAGAACTAATTTCCCCTGGTTAAGTTTGGGGAAATACCCTACTCTCCTGGGGCCTTTCTTCTTCCACCTCTAAAATGGGGATACTAATTCTGTCTCTGATGTCCACACATGCCCCTCACCAGGACACTGTGAGGACAAGTGAGTAAAAACGAAGAATTCCAAGGCTAAAAAGCACCCTGGGTTCATTTTGTCCATTCTCTATCTCCAGCCAAGTTCTCTGCACAACAATACCCAGACCAGACAAAAGAATGTGCCAGGGCATAAAGACCACCTAGGAGGAAGAACCCACAGCTTCCCCCTGGCTTGAAGCCAAGTTGGAAGTTGTCATGCCAGCTTTTTTTGCTGCATTGCTGTTCATCATCAAGTAATTCAGGCCATTTGGAAAAAAAAAAAAAACTCAAAAATGAGGGAGTGATTTGCAGCATCTGTTACTTCCTTTTTAATTGAATCTGTTCTTCTCAGATACCAGGAGCAAGTGCCAAAGTCAGCAGTAGAATTCAGCTGTGTACATTTTGAAGGCACTGGAAGATAAATTTATGTGTACTGTGTGAATGCAGATCATACAGAAACCAGATGGCCGAGCTGTCCTCAAGGTCCTGTCGAGGCTGGTGGCTGATCTAAAAGCTCTAGGGTGAGGAGGTAGGAGGTTGGTTAGCTTTCCTGAGGAGCTACCTTGGCAGATACATGCCCACGTGGACCTGGAAGTTTCTTCTGGGGGGGGCGGGTATCCCACGAGATGGGGTTCCCATGCCTCCTTCCATCATGCCCCTGAGTAATGAATGGTTTGGCACTGCCAGGATCCACTTGGCCCTAGTGTCTTGCATTCTCTGGCTTTGTTGAGCACCGGGAGGGCTACCACAGAAGCCCGTGGAATTTCCTGTGCCAGGAAGTACCTTGACGAGATCTAAAGGGTGGGCTGCAAGAGGAGGGGTGGATGGGCTTGGCAGGTCCCTTCCCTATCTATGGTGTTAAAAAAAACAAAAAACCCATGCAAAAGAAAGCCGAGGAACACAGAAAGTTTCAGTAGCCTAAAGCACAGCTGCTTCAAAGCCATTGTTTCCAGGAGAAATGGGGATTTTGTTTGAGGACACCTGAGCAATGGTGAGCCCCAGGCAGTTAACTGGATGTTCACCTTCCTCCTCGAAAATGCCTACTTTCTGCACCTTCATAACTAGATTCGAGAAGTTGTGGTGGGCCAACCCCTCAGCCTTCCTTTGTCCTCTTACGCCGTGAGACCACACCAAGTAGGTTGGCATTGGTGGTCCTCATCTCTGGCAAAACCGTTAAGGCTCAGAGTGGGACAGAGGCTTTCTTTTGGGCACGCGGAGTGTAAATCCTAAGAGCAGCAGTCCATGATGAAGGGAGGCCTTGGTTTGGGAAGTCAGAGGGCTTGTGCTAGTCCAATGTTGTAGCATTGAATGAATGTGCACAAAAACATGGATCTCATCCACCCAAGGAAGGCAGAGGATTATCGCAAGCTGTGGTAAAGATCTGTAGATTTGAAAGCCCTTGGAAAGGAACCCCTGTGGAAATGGAAGGTATCTCAGCTTTAGCCTCTGGGGAGCGTATGTTATTCGTCCAAGGTGTTATCCTTCTTGTTAGTAAATGTAACTACAGTTGACCCTTGAACAGTGCATGTGGGTCCACTTATACACAGATTTTTTTCAATACAGTACTCTAAATGTATCTTCTCTTATGACTTAACGTTTTCTTTTCTCTAGCTTGCTTTATTGTAAGCATGCAGTATAGAATACACATGGCATACAAAACATGTGTTAATCATAACACATAAACACAACATGTGTTTGTCATTGGTAAGGTTTCCGGTCCACAGTAAGTTATTAGTTAAGTCTGGGGGGAGTCCAAAGTTGCATGTGGAATTTCCACCATGTAGGGGTCAGTCCCCCTAATGCTTGCATTGTTCAAGGATCAACTGGATAGACATCTTGCGTTTTCCTGAGAGTCCTGCCCAAGTTCTTGGTGTGAGTTTTTCAAGAATCCTAGTATTTTATTTTAGAAACTGTAGGGATTATTTATTCCAGCCTCTTCCAAATCTGGCTACATGTCAGAATCATCTGGGGAGCTTTAAAATACATGGATTTTCAGAGCACACCTCTCAAGATTCTGATTCAGTAGGTTCTACTGAACCCGGGAACTTAGAATCTGTATTTTTACTGAGCTGCACCTCAGGAATCCAGATAGGTGGCCAGCTTGGTGACCTGATCTAATTAATCCAGTTTTGCATTAAATGCTTCTGTCCCACGTCAGAAACCACCTCTGGCTAATTTAGAAGATTTTAGGTAGCTCCCATAACTGACCTGCAACTTGGCTAGCCAGACTCTGAAAATGGGAACCAAGGATGCTTGCTACCACCCCTGCATTTTGGGTTGCTCTTTTAAGGTTCCAGCTCCTTGATGGGAGCAGTTGAGTGGCTAAGTCTAGGTCATACGCCTGGGTGTTATCTGGCAGGAAGCTGAAAGAGAGAACATCAGCCCCATCCACTTCCTGACTGGGGCCCCCTTCTTACATTGGGATGTCCCTTAAGTAAGACAGGTGCTCAAATACTGGATAGACAAAACAGTTGCTCGCTACAGATTTCCTCTCCAGAATCACCAGGTTTTCACCAAGACTGTGCTTGGGTGCACAGGGGAGCTGTCCACCTTACAAGGCAATCCATTTTGGTTTTTTTTTTTTTTTTTTTTTTTTTTTGCCATACTTGGTGATTAGGAAGTTCTTCACGATTCTGCTTCCCTGAAATTGCTACTCATGGGCCTCAGGTTCACATCTTTTCCAAGATCCCAGCTGACCTATTTATGCAACCTTTCAGAAAATCTGAGCTTCCTTTTCTGCCTTTAGTTTAATATGTGAAGTGACTGAGAGGCAGACCCCTTCCTTCAGACATTTGGTTCAGAGACAATGTGGTAAAATGGAGAATGCCCAGGATTGAACCCAGTTTCGCTGATTCCCGGCTGTGCTGCTCCTTTGTTAAGTGTGACTTTGGACAAGTTACTCGTGATCCCGTTTCCTCCTCAGTAAAGCCGAGATCTTAATGGCGGTGGGAATTAACCTTAAATACTTCACAGGTAGGCTTCCACCACCAGCCTTGCTCACAGGGAGCGATGCCAGCTGCTGGACAGAAGGCAGGATAGGAGAGTCATTCAGGGCAGAGGTATCCGGCAAACCTGAGTTTGAGTACAGATCCCCCACACGATGTGCCTAACCTTGCCCAAATGACTTACCTTCTCCTTTGCTCTTCTGTAAAGTGGGTATAATAATTGTAGCTACATGAGAGAATTCTGAAGATTAAAAGAGATAAATGCCAAAGGTTTGCGTGGTGCTTGGGACATCTGTGGCACTCAAGAAATGTTATTTCTCCTCACCGATTGGCAGTTGGGGGTGTGCTGTTTTCATCGTGGGGGGAGGGGCTGCCTCTTTGGGAACAGTCATGGCACTGCTGGCCGTGTCTGTCAGGAAGGAGATAGGGCATGGGCTGCTTTGTTGTGCTTCCACAGAGGCCGTCTGGAAAGCGTGTGATTCAGGAGACCCCCATGCCTGGTGTCGTGTCAGCTGAGCTGTTGTCTTTTAGGGCCATTTACCCCATCTGTCGCTAGAAGGGCCAGCAGGCCTTGCTGGAGAAAGCCCGCTTGGGAAGCCCATGATTATAATGGCCGTTCCTCTTCTCTGTCTCCTCGCCCTGCCCCCCTCAGAGCACACACATGGACACACAACCCCTTTTTCGCTCTCTCCCAAAACAGGGAATAATTAAACAACCCAAATCCAAACATCCAGCAGAAGTTTATGCTTGAGTCTCAGAACACAACATATGGCATCCTAGTCAGTGCCAGGTTCTGCAAACCACAAAGCCCTGTCTGCAGCCTCCACCACAACCCCCCAGCCCAGGGGGACCATTCGCGACACAGAGAGCACCCCTCCCTCAAAGACTAGGGGTCATGGAGTTCAACCCCTTAAACTGGAGTCAAAACTACTATTTTCCTCTTTTGAAAATGCGCGCCAAGGATGGAGGAGATTCAAAGGCTTGTCTTCCCTCCGTTGGCCACACCGGCACTCACCTTTCTGCATTGGATTTGGAGGCAGGAAGACCATGCAGAGAGGACTCAGAGGAGGGATTTTCTGAGACTGTCACAGTGGCCTTCTGCAGAGGCAGAGAAGCTGTGTGGTGGGGAGGCCTGCCCGTTACAGCTTCATCTCCTTCTTCCCGCCTGCTTGAACTTCCCCTGGCAAGGCTGAGGCTCTAATGTCATCAAGTTGGGCAAAACCCCACCGGCAGCTCGGGATCGGCACTGTTCTGAGGACCAGACCAATCTCATGGACCTCCCTTCTGGCTACCTCTTGGCCAGAGCCTGGCTGCCTCCACATGACAGAGACCCCTGTCCCCCCCGGGTCTCCCAGGTTCCAGAACAATCTTTACAGCCAGACTCCCTGGAGTCTTAGCCTGAGATGGGGAGGTCCAAAGACAGGGAGCTTCTCTCTTCCTCTTCGCTGTAAGGCCTACCTTCCAAACCCTCATTGTCTGCCCCTGGAGCCTCCATACCCTGGACTGGCTGATAGTGGGACTGTTGGGTCCCCCTACCCGCACCCCTAAAAAAGTGATTACACCCTGTAGTCTAACAAGAGAATCCCGCAAGAACCTAGAGGACTTGTAGCAGTCAGTGTAAGAAATATCTTTGTAGCAGCGGAGGTGGGATGGGGATGAGGTGTCCTCACCCCCAGCCAGGCCGTCTGGACCCTGTGGCCTCCACCACATGCGTTAGGTGTGGCCGTGGCTACAGCTCAGTAGAGGGAGAAGCACTTAAACAGCAAAGGCACTTATAAATGTCAGTTGCCCTTGGAGGGGGCTGGGGGCATGTTGGTTATAATTAGCTTCTCTAGTGCTCTTGTGTTCACAAAGGGGGAAACAGCCCCTTGGAGATTGTATATTTTCCACTGCCCCACCCCATGATGTCACCACAGGTGCCTTCTGGCTGACCCCAAGATTCTCGTGGTTCTCAGGAACTGCTGTGACTGTTGGTGGCAGTTCTAGAACTCTGAGAAGTCACAGGGGTCTGGTCAACCACGAGCAAATGATTTCCTGTTCCTTCCCCTCCGGCCCACCAACAGCCCAGCCCCCACGAGCTGTTGGGTGAGAATGAATTCAGCGGCAAGTGGATTTCTCACCTAGCTCTTCAACCTCTCCAAGAAAGTAGATGCACATCTACCTAGTCAGATGTTTAAAATACAGATGGAGCTGCTTTCCTCCTTCCAAAATGATCTAACAAAGCCCGAGAGCCTCATTGCTGGCAGATCACTGGGACCTTAGTACATGGTGTCACGGGTCAGTGCTGGGCAGGCTGGTGGAAAGAGCGAGGCTCAGGAGTCTGACCGACTTGTTTGAATCCCACCTCTGCCGCCTTCGACCCCATGACTTTAGGCACATTATTTAACCTTTGGGCACCAGCTTCCTGACCTGTAAAATGGGATGGTTAAGTGGCCTCCGAGGATCATGTGAGGATTAAATAGGATCTGTATAAAAGCAAATAACATAAGGCTCATCAGACCCTTGATAATAGTCCTTTTTAATTACTAGTAATAACATGGAACAAAGAAAATCTTTTTGGCCAGAGCCAATAAAGAGATAAGAGAGGGGAAGAGATTAAAAGCTCATTTGTGGAGTGTGGGTCTTCTGTGGAGGGAAGGATAAGGTTTGATGTCAGGATTTGTGTCAGGCTGGAGTAGAGAGAGGATGGTTCTACCATATCATCTTGCTACTCCGACACAAATCTGAGTGGCTTGTGCAATAGAAATTAAAAATAACACTTTTTTGAGCATTTACCTTGTGTCAGCCACTGTTCCAAGAATCTGGCATGTAATGATTATCTTAAACCTCATTATTACCCAACGTTGTGGGTGTTATTATAATTGTCCATTTTACAGATGGATTAAGGCACTGAGGTTAAAAGTAACTGCCCAAGGGGTGCCTGGCTGGCTCTCGATTTCGGGGTTGTGGGTTCGAGCCCCACTTTGGGTGTAGAGATTACTTAAAAAAAAAAAAAAGTAAAATCTTAAAAAAAAGCAACTGCCTAAGACCATGCAGCTAATAATTGGGAGAGACAGAAAGTCAGTTCCCCTCAGCTTCATTTTCCTCATCAGGGGCTTGGTTTAGATACGTACTCATGTCCAAAATTCTAGGTCTGTGCTAAATTGACCCAGGAAACTTTGTGGAGTATAGAGGAATTTCAGGGTTGCTTTAGTGGTGTTAGTGATGGAAAAGAAACCATTCAGGAAGCTTTACATGACCTGCAAGTCTTTAAAAGGATTATATTCCTTCTTCCTCCTCCTCAAAGTACTTGTCTTTGAGAGGGAAAGACCCGTGGCATGCAGTAAACCGAGCATCTGTCCCACCACAGAAGCCGGAGAGCCTCTGAGCAGAGGCAGGAACAGTCAGGCTTAGCAGTTGGAGAGATCATTGTAGTTGTTTCTCTTCTTGCAAACCCTTAAGCATTAAGAACAGATTCTTGAAGAGTGAAACTTCTCGAAGCATTATCTCCACTGGCTCTTTCCACTTCCAGCCCTCCTCTTCTTTCCTCCACTTCTTGCCCTCAGGCTTTCTGCCCTCCCTCCTGCCCCAACTGCTCTTATCAAGATCACCGCTGGCCTGCGCATTATCCCATTCAGGGGGCAAGCCCCCATCCTCTTGGTGTCCGCCCGTGGCGCTTGATGCCCGCGACGCCTCCTTCCTTCCTGACACTTGCTGAAGAGCCCGGGCTGCTGGGAGTCTGTTCTGTCTTAGTGGCCCTGCCCCATTAGCTGCTCTGCTCTGGACCCCGTGCAGGTTCCTGGCTGCTCACTGTCATGGTGGGAGGGCCCCCCGAGCTGAGACACGCACCTCTTCTCTTCTGTCTCCTGCAGACGCAAGGCTTCAAATATCAGCCCCTTCGTTATGTCCCCAGCCCGGGCCCCTCTTGTGTTTTCCATGCTTAGGATGTCAAAGAGGCACCTCGGTCATGGTTTTCTCCTCTCCAGGTATGGTAGCCCCCTTCCTCCAGATGTTCCAGCCCAACGCTTTGGGGGTTCCCTCAATGGCTCACGTTCCTCATGCACCTACCCTCGGCAAGCCCGTCAATCCGCTCTCCTCTCCTGTTTGCATTATTACAACTGCCTCCAGAATGCTCTCCCTGTCTTTATTTCTGCTTTCCTGACCATCTAGCCTCCTCAAAATAACCGGAGATCCTTCTAAAACGTAGGCTAGATTGTACTACTCCACCGCTCAAAACGCCCCAATGTTTTCACGGTCATAGTAAAATCTGAAGCCTGCGAGTCCACACTGGAGGTGTTCCCTTGCCACCTGTGAATCTTCTCCCATTCAGCGGCAGCCCCGTGTTCTACTTACCGTTGCTTGAGTGCACTAAACAGGCCACTGCATCGGGCCTCTTGTGCTTGCTGGTCTCTCTGCCAGGAAGGCTCTTCACATAGAAGTCCCCATGGTTCACTCCCTCCCTGATTCATTTGGGATTTTCTATGACCCCCCCCCCCCCGTATAGAATTCCCTCCCATCTTTCCCTACTTACTGTCATCCGAAATACTTGCTGTCAGATGCACGCATGGATATATTTATTTACTGTCTGCCTTCTCTCCAACAGTGGAGACTGCTTGAGGGTAAAGATTTCTGTATGTTTTGTTTCCTGTTGTATCCCCAGGGCCAGAACAATGCCTGGCACAAGGTAGATGTTCAGTTAGTATTTGTTAAAAGAATAAATGATTGTGGCTCAGTTACAATATCCTAATGACCAGCCACACTCTTTATGGGATAAGCGAGTCTTCCACAAGACTGTTGGGGTAAGAGTGGGAACATGGGAGTTAGGAGGGCCCCCGGGGCTTTTTGGCCCTAAATTCCTTTTCTGTGGGATGGCATCTAGCATACCAAGTTTGCAGCTCTGGCTCCAAGCTTGCCTGAAGGTTATTTGTCAGGACAAACTTGCCTGAGAATTCGATGACTCTCAAGATGACTTCCCTGCAAGGATCCTTGTGGGAACGCCATCCCTTTAAAAGTCCTTAATCCAGACTGCCTGTTCTGCAGACATTCTCAGATGCATTATTTAAAGTTATTTCCAGTGGTGCGTGGGTGGGAGGTGGGAGCTACATTTGTTACTTAGTGGTTTTGAAAAGCCTTCCAGGATCTCTTTCACTTTTAACCCTTCTTTTCGAAGTCACCTAAAATAACCTCTTAGACGTGGCAGCTCATCCGCAAATCTCTTGGTGCACTTCATCTGCACTTCCGTCCCGTGGAGGGGGAGATCCGGAAACCAGCCATGCCCTTCCTGGGGGATGTCTAGTACGAATACTGCGGTTTCTTTCCCTTGAGGAGGCAGAGCATGATAGTCACAGAGGATGCTTTTCATTGAATGAATCAGTTGCATGGACCTTTAAATATTTGGAAAAAGTTTCATGTCTGTAGTAGTCCTGATACTTCTGAAGAACAGAAACGTTGCATTGTATTTGCACGGCTTTTCATAATCCTCTGCAACCCTTCCCACCTGCTATCTCATTTGGTGCTCACTCACCAAGCTTCCTGTAGTGAACAAGCTGTATCCACGTTTCGCAGATGAAGGCAGAAGTGCAGGGAAGGTGGTGGGTTTGCTCACGGCCACTCTTGGTTGGCGGCCCAGGGGGCTCCAGGTCCCAGGGCTTCTGCTCTTCCCTTCCTGGCTGTGCAGGACTTTTCCTTCAGCATCAGGCCTCCCCTCGATATGGATAGGTGTCCCCCTGGGATATGACCACCCATATCAGTTATCTGGGCCATGAGGCCTCAAACACTTGATTGCCTTCTCCTGTGGGAGTCCATAGCTCCTGCTGGGTTCTGAGACAGAGGGGCGATGTCTGTGTGTCTCTGTGTATCGGGAAACTATTCTTTCACTATGGGAATGCTCAGAGGCAGGAGGAACCATCTATACACCACCCGTGGAGAGCTGCCCTCCCCAAATGCATGGCTTCTCTAAGCTCCAACTCAGCAGAGAGTTGGACTTCTCTAGACCTCCTTGGTGAAGTCATGCCCCTGAGAAAGCCTCCCCCTGTAAGTCGGGCAGCTCTAGGGGGTTCCTCTGAGCATAGTACTCAGACCTGGGATCTCTCCACACTTAGAGCAACATCAACCCGGTACAGTGCTTTAGAATTGTGGCTGTGCTTCAGAAGAACCCAGGTCTTCTTTGAACATACAGATCCCTGGACGCTTTCTCTGGAGATTCTAATTCAGTAGGTTTGAGAAGGATCCAGAAATCTATAAGAAAAAAAAAAAAAAACCCTTGGCGATCCTGACAATGAATGAGGCTTGGAAACCACTATTTAGATTACAAAGGCCTTTTGTATATAATATTTCATTTGTTTCTCACAACACATGAGGAAGCCGTTAACCTCTTTTGCAGATGTGGCTCAAATACGGTAAATAACTTGTTGCAAGCCTCTCAGTTAGGGAATGGTGGGGCCCAGCCTGCAGCCTAAGGCCTTTGTCTCCAACCCCGAGTCTCCTTCTACTGCACTCTGCCTCAGGAGACTCACTCCCCCATCTCCCCGTTACTCTGGGGATGCTGGTTTCTCCTCATACTCTGCTCACCAGCAGTCTCACTCACCAGATCCAACTTTTCTTCCCTGAGGGCAGCTCTGAGCAGGTTTGGAGAAAACAGTGGAAGTACAGGCCCCAGAGGAAGCATTTTGAGGCTTCCACCCACATCCGTTATCTGGGCCATGAGGCAACAATGGTGGATGAGCAACAATGGCGGACAGGCCAGCCTCAGCCTGAAGGAGGTGCACCGTCAGCAGTTGAGGGGCATAGGGGCCCCAGACAGGCCGTCATGCCCAAACAGATCCTGCAGCCCAGTTCCAAGAAAGAATTCTGAAGTGCATAAGCAGAAACCACTGACCACTAGTGTGGAGAGTTGGTGGTAAATCTTTCCTCTTTCCATGTGAATTGTGTTTGGAGCTAGGTCATCATGAAGAAACCTCAGAATCTCAAGATTCCATACAATGGGAAGGATGCAGGGTGGCCCTGGGGTGGATATGGGAAAATTTGAGGGGGTTTTCTGGTGCTTGTGGATGAGGAGATGTCAGCGTGGAAAAGTAACTGGAGAGCCGGGCTGTTGGGTTCCAGCCAGCCCTGTACCATGTTGAGCTCCTTCGGCCAAAAGTCTTGTGTTGACTTTGCAGGTCCCCTCCTTGCCCAGATCCCCCGTGTGGCTGCTATTCTTGGGATTTCAGAAATTGGAACCTAGAGGACCTTTGCCTTAAGAATAGGGGATTGACTTCTAGCTACGTTATTCATTTATTTATTTACAGGCTTTATGACATCATGGTTAGAAGTAGGGCTCTCGGGAAGGGGGGTGGGAGGAGAGTAGGGCTCTTGAGGCAGATTACCTGGACTCAAAATCTGACTGTGCCACTTACTGGCCTTATTATAATTTATGTTGCTGTGCCTCAGTTTCCTCATCTGTAAGGTCACGCTAACACGAATACCCACCACCTAGGGTGATAATGGTGAGGATTATGGAGTGCTTGGAATGGAAGGAGCCACATGCAAGGGGTCGCCTTGTGCTAGGGGTCTGCTGTTCAACAGTCAGCACATTCTGTGTCACCAGTGTGGTATAAAGGACAACCACAACCACCACGGACTCCGCCTTGCAGGAACTGACAATTCCCTGGGAGGCAGACGCAGACGTGGATTATTGCCACGTAATGATGCCCAGCCAGGTGGGAAGCCCTGTACTAGGGGTCATTCAAAGAGCTGTGTGCCACGAGGGAGCTAGCACTAAGCCTGAGCTAGAGGCTGCTTCTCAGCAGAGCTAGCAGTTGATTGTAACGTATCAGCAGGGGGGCGCCTGGCTAGCTTAGTCCGTAGGTCTCCGGGTTGTAAATTCGAGCCCTATGATAGGTGTAGAGATTACCTAAAAAAAAAAAAAAAAAAAAAGTCTTAAAATCAAGTGTCAGCAGGAATTCTCCAGGTGGAGGAAAGGGGAAAGGCATTACAGGCGGGGGTAGTGGCACGAGCAGGGGCACCGAGGCTTGAAAAGTCTTGCTATGTGAGGGAATGATGTGCAGTGGAGAAGGGGAAGTGGCAGGTGAGGCGGGAGGGGTCGGTGAGCACTGTAAGAACCTTAAATGCCAAGGGATTTCGGACTTCATCTGAAGAATGAAGCGAGTCATCGGTGAATTCGAACAACACAATCAAGTTTGTATTTTAATAAAATCATTCTGGTCGCTGTGCGGAGTGTAGAACAACACAAAAGGAAGCAAACCAGCTGGATGACTTGGGTTCCTCACCCTTATTAAATGTAAGTTGAAGGTCACCCACCATTTCAGAGAGGGCCCAACACCATGTGTGGCCAGCAGGCAAGGCTAGGGAGAGTTTCCTTCCCCCATGACTTTCAGGGTGACCTTGAGAAGGTCCCGCTTCCTCTCCTTACCTCCTCTTTTTTTTTTTTTTTTAAGATTTTATGTATGTATTTGACAGAGACACAGCGAAAGAGGGAACACAAGCAGGGGGAGTGGGGGAGGGAGAAGCAGGCTCCCCGCTGAGCAGGGAGCCCGATGCGGGGCTCCATCCCAGGACCCTGGGATCATGACCTGAGGCGAAGGCAGACGCTTAACAACTGAGCCACCCAAGCGCCCCCCACCTCCTCTTTAGATAACGTGGGAGCTGTGCACTCTAATCCCCCAAAATATAGCCTACTCAGGGAAAACTGGGGGTCCATTGCTTGTTTTATCTTTATGTCAAATAAATTTGCGCTTAATTTTATTATTTACTAGGTAGCATTGCAAGTCTTGCTCCTACGCCTATGCCCATCCACCCTTTTGTCCCCATCTCTGCCCCAAGAAACCACGCTTACTAATTTTTTTGGGTACCCCTCTAGAATTTATGTATACAAATACAAATTTAGAGTCTTACTGTACCCCCTTTCTTATAGAAGTATGGGCACTTTGAGAATATGTGTCCTCTCGTCTTCAGGCAGAATATCAACAAGCTCTTTGAAAAATAAATGGTCCTTGTTAAGGAATTTCTGACTAGTCCAGTTATTCCTTCTAGAATAGAATAAAGGAGAGTGGAAGCTTTGCTGTGAGAAATAGGGGCAATATTCTGTCTGCCCTGACTCCCATGTGGGAAAGTTAGAAGTATTTTCACATTCATAAGTGGCTTTGAGTTTTCTGGTGGAAGGGATTCTCACACTTGGTGCTCTTTTGATGATTTCTCAGTGAAATATTTCCTCTTGTCCTCTGGTCTCAGGATCTTTTTTTTTTTTTTTTTTAATTTAGACTGCTAATTGTTAACAAGTCATTGGCTCCAGCTTTTCCTCTCCAAACTTCTGAGCTTTAATTGGCAGCCCTAGTCTCTGCCGGGGCCATGTGGGTCTGATTTTCAACTACATCCTGCTGGAGGCTCCTGCCTGCACACGCACATACAGCTTCAAGGGCTTCTCGTGGTATCTGTGGCAGAGTTCTCTATTGTTCCCACCACATGTGCTGAGCTACACAGAAGCTTTGAGAGTCCAAAGCACAGGGCAGCTGTGGGCCCGCACCGGCAGTGACCAGCCAGAAACTCCTCCTGGTCAGGAGGACATGGTGTCTTCGCTTACTGTGAAGTTCCTGCATTCTCCAGGGTTGCCGGAGAGACCCCGAGGAAGAAGTTGTCTGTGACATGGTGGAGGGGCTAGACTTGGTGATCTTGAAGATCTAAAATGACACTTCAGTGCCCTCGTTGGGGACCTCGGGAGGCCCCCCCAAGATACGTACTAGGAGAGAAAGGATGGGGGTGCCGTTGTCTGGAATCCACAGAACCCAGTGAATGGTTTTGTTTGTTTTTTTATAAAGATTTTTTTTTATTTATTTATTTGAGAGAGAGAATGAGATAGAGAGCATGAGAGGGGGGAGGTTCTGGGGGAGAAGCAGACCCCCTGCTGGGCGGGGAGCCCGATGCAGGACTCGATCCCAGGGACTCCAGGATCATGACCTGAGCCGAAGGCAGTCGCTCAACCAACTGAGCCACCCAGGCACCCCCAGTTAATGTTTTAAAAGGGATTTGGGTTTTGTTTTACTGGAAGGCTTTCTGGAAGTCTTTTCTTGGCAGTATGTTTGTGTGGGTACTTCAGGTACAGCATAAGGCATTGTCTCCCGGATGTGGACTTGGTATTGGAGACCTCACTTCGGGGTCATGATTCAGAGCCCCCCCCCCCCAGTGCCAGCTTTGTGAATTCAAGAAATCCTTGTCCTACCCAAGGACCCAGAGGGCCTTGGCACAGTGGCTTCACTCTCCCCTCCTAGGCAGGACAGCAGCATAGTCCCCATGCTGAGGGCTCAGCCCTCACCTATAGGAAGTCCATGCAGTCGGGACCCTCTCCTGCCCTGTAGTTTTAGCCCATGGTGAGGAGGAACTGTGCAGTTGTCCTGGGTGGATCTGTACTCAGTTTTCAGGAGGATTCGAGAATCTATGGAACTTTGGGTTCATCTATGGAACTTTGAGCAATCTGCATCATTCCCGTGGCCTCCCTTTGGGAAGACTGACCGTTAAAAGGGCTCTGGGTGCTGCTTGGGAGACGTTCTCCTTTGTAAATTGGCACAGATAGCTTTCTGCACTTAATTTTTGCTAGAACCACCCTCTGTTGTGTTCCTGTTGGATTCAGTGGGTTTCAGCGTGAAAAGCAGGAAACCCGTATATTGCGGCCACCAGTGCGATGTGTATGTGGTAGGTCTGAGCTGTTCAGACCCACAACCACTTGTTAGAGAACTTTCCTTCTCCACTGACCAGCTCTCTCTCGAAACATCAGCCTCTCCAAGAAGATACTTGTGAACCCTAGTCCCGCAAAGTGTCTGGCTCGGCAGGAATATTCAATAATTGGTAGACTGTTTCTCATTCAACGACATCATCGACTGAGTGACGACTCTGTGCCTCTGGTGCTAGAATCTGGTACAGCCAGAATGAGACACGGCCACTGCCCACAAAGAGTTGATAGTCTGAGAGGAGGGACATCGGTGTACTCCCACATCTATCACAGTGCCAGAAATGTAGTGGTCGCTTGGTGGCTTTTGAGCTTAGGATTGTCGAGTGACAGAGCTGGAGGGTCTTAGGGATTACAGAGTCCATCCCTCTCACCTCAGGGATGAAGGAACTGACTGGGGAGGGGCTTGCGGTCACGGCCACGGAATCAAATGGAGTAGAGAGAGAAATTGTCCACAGTCCCTGCTTTCTGCTCTTTGTAGCACCCCGTGCGGCTCGCTTTTGGCCTTTCACTAGAAAGATCAAATCCTGAAAAGTAAAGGCAGTACCAGAGCACGCAGGAGCCCAGTTTCACTGAACATCTGCTGCTACTCAGTGACTCAAATCCTGTAAGTACTTGGAAGCTCTGGGCACTGGTTCTCGCTCTTGGACCACAGAGCAAGCTACTCCCAGGCAGCAGGGGCTCAACCGCCTCAGCTCCCACAGGGACATCCTTCTGGAGAGGCTAGAAACTCCCAAGATGAAGGCTCCTTGGTTTTGACCTCATGGCTCTCTTCAGCTGAGGTTCTGAATGGTTTTCAGGAGGAGGTGTGTGAGAGGTTCTGGTTCTTAACCCACATAGAAGGGCTTTCCATCCTGCTAAGATAAGGCCAGGACCTTGTCTGCCCCTGATTCAAACACATGAAATGCATAAAGGACATTATTGAGGCAATCAGGGAAAAATGAATGTGGATTTGGTAATCAATGATATTAGGGAATGATAGTAAACATTAGATATGATAATAGCACAGTGATTGGGTTAAAGAAAAAAGAGTCACTAGAAATGCATACTGACGTCTGGGTTGTTTTGAAATATTCTAGGGGGGGGGAAAGAAGTCTTTATAATAAGTATTTTGGGGTGAAATGGTACGATGTCTGGAGTTTGCTTTAAAAAGATGCCGGGGGGGAAAGTTGAGGCATAGACGAACAATTTGGCAAAACACTGATCATTGTAATTATTGAAGTTATACCATATTCTCTGCTTTTGTACGTATCTGGAAAATTCCATAGTAAAAACTTAAAAAAAGAGTAGGGCCTGGGTCTCTGCACCTTGCCATCCCTGCTTACCAGTGCAACCCCTCTGGACAGAATGGAGGCTGGCACCACAGAGGCTGACCAGACAAGGATGAAGCTACAGAGGCCCCAGAGTAACTGGTCTGTGTCGCTAGTTATCTTAGAGGATACACGGAAGGACTGGACCATTTCCTTTTGAGCACATTTGTTCAGGGACCTGTGTGACATCACCAGTCTGTCTCTGGAAGCTGCCACCTCGGTCAGGTGAAGGCGGTACCACCCTGGTGGATTCATGTCTGCTGCCAGCCAGCCCCTCAGACTCACCCGGAGAGGCCCATCAGGTGGCAAATTCCCTTGCTGAGGTGTCACACGCTGCATTACCCAGCCATACAACAGAGCTGCTTCTAGTCCACCGTGACGCGACCTGTGATTCCTTATTCACCCCCTGTCCACACCTGTCCCTTTCCTCTCCTCCCTCCCCCAACAGTGACTCCCTCTGCCCCCTGATGGTTCTACAGAAGGATCCGCAGTCACCTACAGCCTCCATAATGTAGGGATGTTACTATTCCTGGTTCATTTCACCTTCTTCTCTCTGACAGAACTCACTCCTGAAGCTTTTGTACCTAGACCTGCTCTTGAGCAGAAGGCTTCATTCTGGTCTTCCTATGGCCTTGCCCTTGAGGGCAGAGTGAAGACTCCTTAGGTTCGTGGAGATTTGCTTACCCGGAGCCCGTGTCCCCCAGGTGCCCCCTCTCCCCCAACACACACACTACATACAGGGTATTAGAGACCAAGATGACTAAGAACCTATTTCTGGGGTTTCTTCCGCATGTCCAGCCTCCTGAGGACAGACACCTGTAGCCCTGAGGGTGGCCAAAGAGCAGCTATTCACGGAGGTGTAGACAGAGCTTTGACATACTCCTGGAGTATCCACCCACATGCATGTGGGCCCCCTCCTGGCACCCAATAAAGCAAGAGGCAGAGTATAAAGTAGATGGGGGCACACCACAGGTAGAGGAATCGGGGACTGTCAGTTGCTGTCTCTTGCACGGAATGCTGGGGAGCCCGAGGAACCTCACCCGGCCGTTATGAAGGGATGTTTATCAAATAGGAGGATAAGGCCTATTTAATTTACCAGTTTGTTCACTTGATTTATTACCTCCAAATTACCTTTCAGACGGTGGGTATCTGGGCCTCCCTTCTTACTCTTGCTCAGGCCCTACACATTTCAGGTATCTATATCCTAACAGACTCAGGAATTTTGTTCCTGGCTGGACTTCATCTCGCCCTAAGGTAGGCTTATGTCCTCCCATGGTATTTCCTGCCGCTTGTAAAATACAACCGGCGGAGTCCTCTTGTAACTCCACTCATTTCCTGTGTTTATAATAGAGGTGAAATCGTGGATTATCCCCCCCCCCACCCCTCTTCCCACTCCCAACAAGCCTCAATTAAATAAGCTAACAAGCCGATTTGAAATAGCCTTAGAGTGAGGGTTGCATGAGTCTGCCAGCAACTTTATCATAAAAGGCTTCCCCTGAAATTTCCTATGCCCATTCAAAGGGACTGACAGTATTCTGGACTCCATTCAACAGGTATTAGCCATAAAACCTAAAAAGTTGAGCTAGTTTTAAAATTCAAGTTTCCCCACATGGCTCCTTCTCTTCAAATAGTACCAGAAGTCCACCTTCCCTCCCTCTCTCCCCCCAATGAAACATGTCCATCTCTTCCAATGAGTTGTATTGAAATTCCTGACTTATTATGGTATAGCCATCACTGTACCTAGGTAATATCAAACAGAAGGTTTTAAAAAGCCTTTGGGATGTCAGGGTCAATGTCTCCCACCCATGTTGGTTATGTAATTGGCTTTCCTTTCTTTAGGGACCCAAAGCCTTGTGTTAAATAGGAATTGAGACAGGACTGTGGATATGGGGAGCGAGTGTATTGGTGGCATGAATATAGAGGTGACGTCACACAAACAGAAAGTGAGCTCCCCTTTGCACTAGAAAACTAACCTTACCTTCCCACTCACTCCATCTCAAACCCAATGAAATTTTAATCCAAATCATCACAAATGCAAGTGCAGTCTTCCAGCTCCTTTATTTCTGGAGCTCCCTGGTGCCGAGTTTAATAAGTGCTTCAGGAGAAGAGGTCTGGCAGTGACTGGGAATTGACTTTGGAAAGGGGAGTGTTAACATCCTCAAGTATGTCACTGATAAGTCACTGGAAACAAATCCCAGCTCTCCCGTCTGCTTGTTTATGTGGCTTGAGTGCCATGCACCGAAGCTCAGCCCAAATCTGAGTTTCATGTTGGGCAATTGCTGCCATTCAACTTGTTTGGCTCTTGTCTTTAAAAGGGTGTCAACAGACAAAATCTACTTTCCACAGTCATCCTTCATTCAGAAGCGCATTCATTCATTTATTCCACAAACATGCATTGAATAGCTTTGTGCCAAGCTTGGTGAGGAAGGGAGATTTCTAGTCTTTGACCTGAAGACACCCAAGGGATGCAACCACATGATCGTAGTAGTGATAGAGGAGTTTAGGAAAATAGAGGTATGTACAGGAACGTATTAAATCAGGAGGAGGAGTGTCTTGCTGTCTGGGAGAACTGGATGAAGTATCAGAGGAGGTGACATTGACTTGGGTCTTGAATGATACACAAGAACAGGGAGCTGAATTGCACAGTTGAAATTTAATTTCTCCTCTCTTGAGATTTATACTTCAAAAGATTTTGGTTTCATGAGCACAGAAAGAAGGCTGGAGGCCTGGGGGCAGATGGGGAGAGAGAGAAAAAAAGAGAGAGAGAGAGAGAGAGAGAGAAAACGGAGGAGAGTTAGGGTGGCTGAGCCAGAGTGAAAGACTCTGCCTGGCAGATGGGGAATACCAAGGAGAAAGGAAGCAGCTCAAGGCCTGACCCCACCCTTTTGCTTGAGCAGCATTCATAGATTTACTGGTTGTTGATGGCTTCCAGTATGCCACTGGGATGAGAACCAACTGTCCAGAAAGGCCAGTGGGAACCGTTGTCAGCACACTGCTCATCTGGCTCGATTCACCATCCTACAGACATGGCGTGCTTCACATACGAACCTCACTGCAGTGTCCTCCTTGACTTCACATCTTGAAATAACTCCTCATCACTGGATGAGTATTTTAAGATGCAGCTCTCATCAAGAAGTTTCCATTCAAGCAATTCCAGTAGAGTGAATAATCCTTTCCCCCGCCTCATCAGACATGCTTGTCTTACAGATTTAGGAGTTCAGTTCTCACTTTTTTAGCCCTATCTTCAAAAACAAAAACAAAAACAAAAAAACAAAAACAGAAACACAAAACCTCAGAGCAATGAATGATCTTGCATCTGTGTCAAAAAGTTCCCGTATTTTCAGTCTGCATCTTCAGATAGTCTTTTCTGGGTCAGCATTTCTCTGTCCTTATCACAGTTTTGGTTTTTTTGACTTCCTGTTTCCTATCAAGCTTTATATAAACTCCTTTTGTCATTTCTTAAGCTATTCAGGAGTGAACTTTTCCCCCTTTTGGAGGCCAGTTCTTTTTCTGCACCTTCTTACTCACTGTATGCACAAAGGTCACAACTATTTAAAATGTTTTGACAACCCTCAATTATTTGCACTTAAGTTGATTAGAGAAGAGGAAGTGCTTAAATGATCAGCAAAATGACATTAAAGCAATCACATGGGTAATACCAATGGCCTGTATTCCCCATGTGTTTATTTGCCCTTGGAATGTACTTAAGGTCTTAGCACACTAAGCTGCTTTCCTTTGCAATTCTTTTTTTTTTCTTTTTAAGATTTTATTTGACAGAGACATAGCAAGAGAGGGAACACAGGCAGGGGGAGTGGGAGAGGGAGAAGCAGGTTCCCCGCCGAGTAGGGAGCCTGATGCGGGGCTTGATACCAGGACTCTGGGATCATGACCTGAGCCAAAGACAGACGCTTAACGAATGAGCCACCCAGGCGCCCCTCCTTTGCAATTCTTATACATATAGTAATTGGGCAACAGAATTTATAGTTGGATAGCCCATCAGCATATGGGTAACAGAAAGTTAGAATAATAGGACTCTTCTCTAACAAGAACAGTTTGTCGTGAAAAGAGAGGCTAAATACACAGTCTCCTAGTTAAGAAACAAAAGCCTAGACAGGTAGGGAGGTCTCTTCCACCAACCTGACTCACAAAGACCTAGACTTTATTCCTTCATATATTCAACATTTATTGCACACCCAGTAGATGATAGGCGGCAGAGATTCAAAGAAGTAAAAGACACTGTTCTATCTTCTTTGGGTTCCGTAAAGGAAAACACAGCTTGACGGACACCCAAACAGATCTGTGAGTCCCTGGTAGGAATAGCTAACTCCACTATATTGTGCAGAGAGATACTTGGTCCAGATATAGAAAATTATGTAGAAGACATCATGTGTGGAAATAGGGGAGCAGTGTCCCAGAATGTGCAAAGACAAGGAAGGAAACAACGTGTTGAGGGAAAAAGAGAATTCGGGGTTGAGATGTAGGGGGCATGGGAGGGAAATGGCAGAGTTGAGCCTCAAAGCGTGGATTTGGGCACCATCATCGAGTACCTTGGATGCCGTGCAGAAAAGATATCCTGCAGCTAACAGGGAGTCCAAAGGCATAAGCAAAGGTAATACGATCAAATCTATGTTCTAGCATAATGACTCTGCCAGCGATGAGGATGGTATACGAGGGGGGGAAAGGCTAGGGGAAACCAGAGTGGACTTGACAGGTGAGAGATGCAGATATCCTGGCCCAAGACAGAGGAGGTGCTGATGGGGCAGAGGAAGTATAGTCAGCCACACTCAGGATGCTCTGGTACCTGTTGGAGGAATGGACATCAGAAAGATGAGGAAGTCATGAATGGTTCCTAATTTCTATTTATTTCAGTGGTATGGCCAATTTTTGAAATGCACGTTACAAACGTCTACTGCTAAAGCCCAGCTTCTACTGTTTCTCTGTGCTCTTCCATCTCCTGAAATGGATAACTTGTCTTTAGAGGTTTTTGAGGATACAACCTCATTCCACATTTCTGAGGTTTTTGTGAGGGACAGGGCTTTGTAATATCCAGGGCTCAGGCTTTTAGCTCGAAACTTTAATTCAGTAAACATCATTGGCACCATGCAGGATGAAGACCTGGTCTTCTTCCTCAAGAAGCCCATAAACTCACAAAGGAGAAAGGCCAGTAAAACAGTAAATATTAACCAAGGCAGAATGAAAACCAAGGGCTATAGGAGCACAGAGAGAAGCCAGGGGGAATTCAGGAGGATTTCACACAGGTGGTTTGCGCTAGGCTGTTCATTTTTTTTAAAACCTAGTTTTATTAAATATTGCTTCTTTGGGATGTATTTATAACAACTCCCAGAACATTTTCATGTAAGGATTCAAAGCAGGCATATTAAAATACAGTTTCAATATAAAGTTTATCACAGTTTTACAGTATTCAAAAATGACAGACCTGCTAGGCTATTATTCATTTTTACTGAGAATCTACCACATGCCATGTATGTCTCTTAGCACCGAGAATAATAGTCAAATATATCTATTTATATAGTCAAATACATATATTTATATATAATCAATATATCAGTAGTCAAATATATATATATATGTATATAGGAGGAAGAAAAACAGTAATTATAAGCAAGATGAATAGTGGGAAAGAGAAATGCAGGATGTCATGAGAATGAGTGTGAAATTAGTCTAAGATATCAGGGAAAGCAAGATTTAAGCTGAGACAAGGAAGGTAACAGAGACATCGGCATAGGGGAATGTTCCTGAAGAGAGAAGTACACATTCACTTGCTCAGTTTGGGAAAATGAAGCATGTTCAAGGAACTGAAAAACATCTCACGTGACTGGTGTATAAGAGCAGGGGGGAGTGGCCTGAAGGAAGGCTGGGAGGGGCCAGGAAATAGATCATACAGTCTTACTGGCCTTGTGAAGGTTCTGATGTTTTATCCTAAAGGATATAGGGAGCTATCGAGGTTTTAAGCAGAAGAGTAGTGTTATTATTGCATATTTGGAGAAAAATTGCAAAGGGTGAAACTGGAAGGAACAGATCTGCTAGGATATGCCATTGTGATAGTCAGGTGACAGTGGGTTAGCACAGAGAGGGGACAGCAGACTGAAGAGAACAGGTGTGTAATAAATTTAGGAGGCAGACTTGGACAGGACTTAATGATTAGTTGGATAGAAGAGGGAAGCAAGGGGGAGAAGTCAAGGATTGATCTTGAGCTTCTAACTTGGGAAATTGGATGGATGGTGGGTCATTAACCGAAAGAAGCAGGTTTGGAGGGGAGAAGGTGAGTTTGGTTTTTGAACACATGACGTTTAGTACAGGCAAGATATTTAAGTACTGATTTCCAGAAAGGAACGTGTTTTGGAAGCCCAAAGTTTAAGAGAGAAAAGGATGACATGTAGAGAGTCATCAACATGTAGAGGCGGGAATTCTAGCCCTGCAAATGGCTAAGATCTCCTATGAAGAGCGCCCAGAATGTGAAAAGGAATATTGAACAGCTTCCTGAGGACTACCAGCAACTCAAGTGCCGGCAAAGGAGTCTGAGTTTACAAAGGAAGCTGAGAAGGAATAGCTAGAGAAAATTCAAAAGGGCAGAGAGTCAGGGAAGTAAAAAGTAGAGAGTAAAGAGTGTGTCAATAATGTGACATGCTCTTGAGAAGAAGTCATGAGAGACTGAGATTCGTAAAGCCCATTGACTAGACTGCAGTGATCCAAATTCTCCCTGCTACTTCCTGAGTGATCTGAGACAAGTCACTGAATTTTGCACTGAGCCTCACCCATAAATTGGAGTGATTGTTCAGAATTCAGATCAGCATCTAAATGTTCAGTAAATAGTAGCCATTATTTTTCACATTATTTTTGGCATGCAGAGCCTTAGAGCGTGTTCATTTTATTTATTTTTTTTTATTTATTCATTTTTGAGAAAGCGCACTCTTATAAGGGGTGCGGGCCACAGAGCAAGAGGGGAGAGAGAATCTTAAGCAGGTTCCATGCCCAGCGTGGAGCCTAACATGGGGCTCAATCTCACAACCCTGAGATCATGACCTGAGCCAAAATCAAGAGTCAGACACTCAACTGCCTGAGCCACCCAGGTGCCCCGTTAGAGAATTTTAGTGGTGAGGTGCCAGATTACAGTAGCTTTTAGCTACAAGGAAAAGTGAGATTGAGGATTGGGGAAGATGGCAGAAATGTAAAGGAGGAGTTCCCAGGGAGGAAGAAGGGGAGATACAGAAGATGCAGTGGCTTTCAGAGCGAATAAAGCAAACAATGCAGGATGGGCGTGTGCCGAGGAAGCTGAGGCATGGACTAATGCAGTATGACAAGGGAACGTGGTCAAGTGTGATGGTTGTGAAGAGGTAGGACGAGCCACAGGGGGAGTTGAGCCTATAGAGAATGTTACATTAATGAGTTTGAGTATTGGAATTTTTATTTTATGAACGTAAGGGAACCACTGATGGTTTTAAAGGAGGACAGCGTGTAGCTCACCTTATCTTAGGAAAATTAACAGAAGAGAGGAGGATGGATTATAGCAGAGGAAGATAAAAACCATCCACACTGTGATTGTTGTTGGATGAATTTTAATACAGAGCAAACCACCACTTGTGAGCATTTGACCTTGCCTTGGTCGCTTAACCACACCGAGACTCCATTTCCCCATCAGTAACGTGGGGATGATACTGTTTACCTCTGAGGTTCTTACAAGCGTCATATTTTGTGTCAAGGATCTGGAACGGTGGTCAGCATACAATGAATCCTTCAGTCAGTGTCCTTCCCATCCCCGTCCCGCCTCTCCTCGCTCCACTCTCAGTAGCGTACCTGAAGGTCTTGCTCTCACCTGATTTTCAAGAGCCCTAATTTTGCTTTCCACAATTCTGTGCTATACTAAAATAAAACAATAATCTTGTCTTCCAAAAAGTTTCCTTTCAAGTGTAGGGCTAACTTATCATCCCTGTTTCCTCCCTGATTTGGCAAATTGACATTATTTGCTTTGTCCCAAGTTGTCTTGATGCAAGAGTGTTTGTGTTTGGGGCCAAGTAGTGGCTCAAAAGTATCCCTTTCCCATTAAACTCCTAAGGCACTGACCTACAGATGGGTAATACTTCCTTCCTGGAAAGATAGCAAAACCCTGAAACCATTCCCCTAATTTTTCTTTCAGTTTGTCTTTTTATCCTCTGTTCCATGACATCTGATTTGGTTAAGTTCATTTCCAACCAGAAATAACTGGTTTCTGGAAGAGATGTAATATGGATTATATTTCTCTAAAGCCATATGCTCTATACATCCTGGCATCCACGCAGATGCCATTTGATTCCATCTTGTTTTATTCATTCAATAAACAGTGAATGTCTTCTTGGGTGCCTGGCATCTACAGTGGAAAGAGGAGTAATCTTCAGTTCTGTGCTCTGAATGCTCCCAGACTGTGTGGAAAAGCAAGACCAGAAGACATAATTTCAGTAGATCGTGGCTAGGTTAAGGAGCTACCAAGCAGCTTTAAAGTGGGTGGAGGAGAGGCAGCTACAAGAAAATGTTTTAGCAAAGCTGGTATTTGAACTGGACTCTGGAACTGTGAGCTCGGTGTTCCCAGGTGAAGAAAAAGGGATGGACTTTCCTGACATGTTTCCTGATGAAACAGCATGTGATCTGAAAGAGGACGTTTGGCCCTGAGAAGGCTTGAATCATTTGTTGTCCCAGGATTAGAATGCCTGCAAATGTTCACAGAGAGTTTGGTATGTGCCAGGCTGGGCGCTAAGTCCTTTGTTTGATTTCACTTGATTCACGGAATAACCATAAGAGGCAGGTCCCGGTATTGTTCCCATCTTACTCAGGAACTAAGTGATGCTCAGAGAGGTTGAGTAAGTTGCCCACAATCACACAGCAACGCAGCTAGGATCCGAACAGAAGCCACCCTGCTCTAGGGTCTCTGGACTCTGAGGCACCATGGCATGCGAGCTGAGTGCTGGCCACCCCACAGGGTGGGGCGACAAGCAGAAGCCAGAGGGGGGATGAGGCCAGCTTTGAGGTACTGAACACCTACGTGGCGTTAGTAGATATAGCTTTGCACATTTATCTTTTCTAAAAATGTAACTGCATTACTTTTAAAATGAAACAGGACCCATTTTTTTATTTTTTTTATTTTTTAAAGATTTTATTTATTTACTTGAGAGAGAGATTGAGAGCACAAGCAGGGCAGGAGCAGAGGCAGAGGGAGAAGCAGGCTCTCCACTGTTCCCAGAACCTTGAGATCAGGACCTGAGCCAAAGGTGGACGCTTAACTGACTGAGCCACACAGGCGCCCCCCAGAACCCATTATTTAAACACCCTTTTTTTTTTTTTTTTTTTTTTTAGCAGAAGTCCTGCTTTAGTGGGAGTTAATTGTGTCAATGAGACAAGAGGCTTGGGATAAGATAGCTAACTTAAAAGCCAGTTGTTCTTAGGAATTTTGATTCCTGCTTACCTGAAAAATACATACTGACACACTTTATTTTCATTCATCAAAGTAAACCCCAATAAGGTAAAAGTACTTCTAAGTCGTTTTCTCTTTTCACGTCTAGAAATGATGAAATTTATTTTCTATTAAATCAAGGAAGGAAGATTGGCTTTAGCCTCCAGTTAGTTTAAGGACTGACATTGTGATGTGATTCAGATTTCTACAAGAACTTGCACAGAAAAAAAAAAAAATGTTCAATTTACTCTCAGTTAATAGAATATTTTCATGTTCTGGGTTTGTTTGGGTTTTTATTTTTTTCCTAATAGTGAATTTTAAGAATCATGGATTTGATCGTGGTACAAATATATTCATGAAATGTGTCAAAAAGGAAATGAACCCAAACAAACAAAATACAGATTGGTCACAAAAAATAGCACACTTTGTGTTGGTTGTTTACTAATAAGCAAACATTGGTTCACAGCACAATTCAGCTGATGTGCACAGCTAGAGCTAGATCCTGTTTGCCTCGTCCCAAGCCCCTCACTTTTAGATCTAACTCCGTTCATAGGGTGGTCGCTCCAAGGCCCAGTTCCCAGGACCTACTGCAATAATGGCATGCTGCAAATTTGAAATCTCTGTTGGTCCCTTGTAGGCGTGCTGACCTCCTTGGATAGCGGAGTTCAGTGACGCTTTGCTTGGAAAAGCACAGACCCATAGCGAGGAGCCCAGATGTTCCCCTTCCCTCCCGCAAGGCCCCACGAACGTGAACTTACTGAACTTGGGTGGCCAGGCTTCTGGAGTGAGCAGCCAGTTTCCCTCCCACGGGTTCTGCTTCCTGGACCCTTCTGGCGACCAACAAAACCAGCCTTGAGCAATTCCTTGGTGTGTGACCCAACCCAAGCTGTCCGGCTTCCCTAGGACAACTCTCCCCCACCCGCCTTCTGCCCAGATCTCTTCTGGAACCTGGGCCGCATTCACCGCCCACACAGGCTAGTTTAACTGCTCTTGTCAGTTGCTGGAGCACACCCCTGAGATGCCTTTCCCCACCAGCCCCGGCAAGGACGGTGTGGTGACAACAGATACTCAGAGTTGGTGGGGTCCCGGGTCCTCTGGGCATCCGCTTTCTCAATGTGCACCAGCAAGGCTCGGGGTCATGGTCTCTTGCCTCCGGGAGCGCGGAAGCCTGGAAGGTCAGGAGAGGCTTTTAAGAAAAGGATAGGACTTGGAGGAAGAGAGATTTGGACAGCATTCCAGACAGGGGCAGGGAAAGAAGCCAAGGAGCAGAGCACAAATCCTCCCGAGTGCAGGAGCCTCTCCTTGCAGTCCTGAAGATCTCCAGGAAAGGAAATTCCAGGACTATCCCTGAGTCTAACCCATCCTTTTTCCTGTGACCTCCGATGTCCCGTTTTGTAGGTCCCGGCTGTTGAGTCTGTGAAACCTGGAAGGAAGGGTAGCAAGAAAAGGAGGTCGTGGTCTGACAGAAATGCTAGCCTGGCGGAAAAATCCAGCCCGGTTGCGGGATTTTTTTTTTTTTTTTTTTTTTTTTTTTTTTTTTGGCTTCTCCTGTCTCCTTCCAGCCACATGCATGCTGTCACCAGATTTCATTCCCCTGGGCAGGCCGGGTGGCCCATGACACCCCTGCTCTGCCCTCCGGAGCCCCCTCTGGCAGGAGCACGGCAGGCAACTTCAGGGAGACCACTTTCCTCTGCAAGGTCACTGCTGAGGGAAAAAATGCTTTTAACCCCTTCTCTCAGAGAGCAAGAGAAAGCAACATTCCAGAAATGTCGTTTGCCCCCAGAAATGTCCTCTCACTAGGGCTTCCCCTCAGTCCTGTTAAGTTGCGAAATCAGCCTCAATTGCCTTGGGCAATTAAACTATATAAATGGACCTACGCCCTCCTGGTGCCAAGCCAGCAAGGATTTCTTTCTGTGCATGCGTGCGTGCGTGCATGTGTGTGGTTTGGTGTGTGTGTGTGTGTGTGTGTGTGGTTTGCTGTGTGTGTGGCTTGCTGTGTGTGTGTGTGTGTGTGTGTGTGTGTGTGTGTGGTTCGCTGTGTGCACAGATGTAGGAGAGACGGCCCAGGCTGTGTCTGGCTGCCTGCCAGCCTGTGGGTGCTCTTTATGCCCTCTTGCCTTTCAGTCCTTCCCACCTTCGGGTTTTCCCCTGGCTGTTCTGATATACCTGGCCAGCTTAGACACCCCTTGGGCTCAGAGCCAGGTAGGAAACAGGAGTTGTGACTTTCTTTATGAAGAATTGAGATCAGAAGGTCTGCTTCTGGAACTCTGGCACATGGGACTTCATCTCTTTGCTCCCAGTCTCCATCTGTAAAATGGGCACACTGTTTGCAAACTAACGGGGGTGGTCCTGACGATTGAAGGACATGCCGATTATGAAAAGACTTTGGAAAACACAAGGTGCTGCAAGGACTGGATAGTAGAAAGCAGATCCCTGGCAAATTCCATGTTGGGGTGGAGTGGGGACAGGGCACCAGACAGAATATGCCATTGCAAAGGAGCATGGCTGAGTAAGCAGCAGAGGGCCTAAGGGGCGAGGGAGAGTGGCATGCAGGAGTTAGTTCCAGTCCCAGAGGGCTCCTGGAAGAGGTGGTTTCCAAAGGAGAAAGGGGCTCCCCGTTGGCAGACAGGAAGGCCTAGGGGGCTCCCTCCTTCCTCACAGAAAACCCCTGGCCACGGGAGAGATGCGACTTGGTTGCATCTTTGCGGCCGCCTGGCCAGCTAGATGGTCAGATCCAGGTCCTGGACTGATGCTGCTCAGAAGCTGGGCTGGGCCGGGGGCTTCCCTGCCCATGAAGGAGCCCGGCACCAGTGAGATGTCCCTCCTGAATCCCGCCCAGGCACCTGGGCCCGTTGACAGCTGCTCTTGCTGCACCAACACCTCCCCTCCCCACCGAGGCTTCCTGTTTTGAAATCACCAATAAATGGAAAATGTGAGTGCTGTCACTTTAACAGCTCAGGCTGTGTGTGTGTGTGTGTGTGCGCGCGCCATGTGAATGTGTATGAGCTTGTGTTGTGAGAGTAGCAGGGTGCCTGAGAATGTGTGTATGGGTGAGGGGGCAAGTGTGTGTGTGTGTGTCGGCACGTGTGAGCGTATGTTTTGTGTGAGCATGGGCGTAAGCACGTGTTGAGCGTGCTTGTGACTGAGAATGTGTTGTAAGCTCATGATCGTGTGTGAGTGTGGTTGTGATTGTGTGTGTGAGCTGTAGGCAAGCTCTTACCCTACCCATCTGCCTGAGTAGCAAGAGGGAAGGACACTGTGAGATCAGTGCCACAAGCATGCTGGGGAAGGCTGCTGAGGCCTTTCCTGTGAACTGGAAAAATTCATCTCTCCGCTTATAGAAAGGTCTTTTTTTTCCCAAGCTGTAAAACAAATAATGTCTTATCATTCCGAAACTGGCTTCCTAAGGAACTAGAGCACAGTGGAGCAAGACTTGCTAAGCCTCTTCATTTGAAGGGCAGGCAATGTGTCTAGTCCATTTCTCTACCCCAAGTACCTACTATAGTTCCTGACAAGCGGCAGGAGTCCAGTGAGTTCTTGAAGTATTTATGGGGTGCTCGCTCTGTACCAAGCAACTCAAGGCTCTTGAGATTCCACGCAGATCATTACAAAGTCTCTGCCCTCAGGTAGCTTGCAGTCACTGGGGGGACACCATTGCAATCACGAATACATATATAAATACATGAGTGTTGTTAGTGTAGGATGAAAGAATACCTTTACTTTCCTTAGCTTTTTAGTTGAGGCTCTGGCTTTTTCTGGCTATTGGCAGAGGGAAGGCCATAATTAATATGCCTTTTCATAGTCCATGTTATCACTACGTTACTATTATTGACCCACAGTCTTTTGGAAACAAAAATTTTCACCCAGTGAGAACATGTCCATGGTAAGGTTTCTCTCTCCCGCCGTGCCCCCTCCCCTAGCCCACTGCTGGCTACAGTGGAGGTTCGAGCCCCTCCCCGCTTTCCCACATTTCACCTGCCGTTCCTTCTCCCTTCCTGTCTGGATGGCAAATTCCACTCATCCATCAAGGCCCAGCTCAGATCGTGCCCAGTCTGTGGGCAAAGCTAATCTCTCCCTCTCGATGGCCCACCTGCACTCTGTAAATGACCATGTACATGCGTCACTGGGCATTGTGATTGTCTTCTGTCTCCGCTGAGCTCCTTGAGGCCAGGAATTATGTTTTATCTATCGCTGAATTTCCTGGAGTCCGGCACAAAGCCCGCTCCTTCTCAGATGCTCAACACGTGTGGGAGAGATGAACGGATCGATCAACAACATTCCATCTCCCCCCTTTCTGTAATGAAGGGCGCTAAAGCGATGTGGACCCAGGATGAGGAGTGCAGACCAAGGCCCAAGAGATGGAGTTTGGACAGTGGCTGATGCTGACTCTGAGCTTCTTTCACGTTTTTGAAGGGTGTTGAGAGGTTATCCTTTTGTAAAATTGAAGTATAGTTGACATCCAGTGTTATATTGGTTTCAGGCGTACAACATAACGATTCGACGATTCTGTACATTATGCTCACCGCAATAAGCGTAGTACTTACCATCTGTCAGCATATGAAGTTATCACAACATTCTTGACTGTGTTGCCTCTGCTGTACTTTTCATCCCCATGACTGGGCTTCTCTAATGTATTTATGAATGATCTGGAAAAGGAAATTCAGAGTGAAAGTTCCATGTCTGCGGATGACTCAGAGGCTCTTTTGGTGCCATGCCAATGGGGTAGACCCTCGGAGGAGCTCCCAACATAGGGGTTCACAGACAAGGGGAAGCGGGCTTCATTGTGAGCAAATTTAAGCCACTGCGTTGAAGCAGAGGTTATTTGAGGTATAAGACGGTGCCTCTCTGTGATTAGCATTGGCAAGAAAGAGCAAAGACCTGGGAGTCACTCCATTCAATTAATTAAGCACCTACTGTGTGCTGGGCTTTGTGCTCAGGACTGTTTCTCCCACCCCTGAAAGGTCTCAGAATCTAATGAATATTTCCAATATAGGGAGGAAAACAGACACAGAAGGAAATAGTTGAGGACTGGCAAGTGCTAATAGAAGAATAAAAGTGCTATGAGACCTCAGAAGATGGCTACTTTGCTGGGGTGAGGACCAGCAGGGGAGGGCTCATTCATTCATTCCTCAGTTTCAAGGCATTTACTACATTCTATATTTCAAAGGCACAAAGTTAAAGAGATAACTGAGCCTAATCTCCAAGGAGCCTACAGTCCAGTGGGGGGATATAGAGAAGTAAAGTGTGGGAGGGACAATGAAGGAGATGCGTGATTCAGAAGGAAGTTCTGGAAGGATTCCTCTGAGGAGGGGAAGTCTTGGCTTAGTCTTTTTTTTTTTTTTTTTTTTTTTTTTAGGAACGTCCATACTCTTTTTTTTTTTTTAATTTTTTATTGTTATGTTAATCACCATATATTACATCATTAGTTTTTGGTGCAGTGTTCCATGATTCATTGTTTGTTCATAACACCCAGTGCTCCATGCAGAACGTGCCCTCCTCAATACCCATCACCAGGCTAACCCATCCCCCTACCCCCCTCCCCTCTAGAACCCTCAGTTTGTTTTTCAGAGTCCATCATCTCTCATGGTTCGTCTCCCCCTCTGACATACTCCCCTTTTCTTCCTCTCCTGTTATCTTCTTCTTTTTCTTTTTTCTTAAAATATGTTGCATTATTTGTTTCAGAAGTACAGATCTGTGATTCAACAGTTTTGCACAATTCACAGCGCTCACCGTAGCACATACCCTCCCCAATGTCTATCACCCAACCACCCCATCCCTCCCACCCCCAACCACTCCAGTAACACTCAGTTTGTTTCCTGAGATTAAGAATTCCTCATATCAGTGAGGTCATGTGATACGTGTCTTTCTCTGATTGACTTATTTCACTCAGCATAACACCCTCCAGTTCCATCCACGTCGTTGCAAATGGCAAGATCTCATTCCTTTTGATGGCTGCATAATATTCCATTGTGTATATATACCACATCTTCTTTATCCATTCATCTGTTGATGGGCATCTTGGCTCTTTCCACAGTTTGGCTATGGTGGACATTGCTGCTATAAACATTGGGGTACACGTACCCCTTCGGGTCCCTACATTTGTATCTTTGTGGTAAATACCCAGTAGTGCAATTGCTGGATCGAACGGTAGCTCTAATTTCAACTGTTTGAGGAACCTCCATACTGTTTTCCAGAGGGGTTGCACCAGCTTGCATTCCCACCAACAGTGTAGGAGGGTTCCCCTTTCTCCACATCCCCGCCAACATCTGTCGTTCCCTGACTTGTTAATTTTAGCCATTCTGACAGGTGTGAGGTGGTATCTCATTGAGGTTTTGATTTGGATTTCCCTGATGCCGAGCGATGTTGAGCACTTTTTCATGTGCCTGTTGGCCATTTGGATGTCTTCTTTGGAGAAATGTCTGTTCATGTCTTCTGCCCATTTCTTGATTGGATTATTTGTTCTTTGGGTGTTGAGTTTGATAAGTTCTTTATAGATTTTGGATACTAGCCCTTTATCTGATATGTCATTTGCAAATATTTTCTCCCATTCTGACGGTTGTCTTTTGGTTTTGTGGACTGTTTCTTTTGCTGTGCAGAAGCTTTTTATCTTGATGAAATCCCAATAGTTCATTTTTGCCCTGGCTTCCCGTGCCTTTGGCGATGTTTCTAGGAAGAAGTTGCTGCGGCTAAGGTCGAAAAGGTTGCTACCTGTGTTCTCCTTTAGGATTTGGATGGACTCCTGTCTCACGTTTAGGTCTTTCAACCATTTGGAGTCTATTTTTGTGTGTGGTGTAAGGAAATGGTCCAGTTTCATTCTTCTGCATGTGGCTGTCCAATTTTCCCAACACCATTTGTTGAAGAGACTGTCTTTTTGCCATTGGACATTCTTTCCTGCTTTGTCAAAAATAAGTTGACCATAGAGTTGAGGGTCCATTTCTGGGCTCTCGATTCTGTTCCATTGATCTATGTGTCTGTTTTTGTGCCAGTACCATACTGTCTTGATGATGACAGCTTTGTAATAGAGCTGGAAGTCCGGAATTGTGATGCCGCCAGCTTTGCTTTTCTTTTTCAGTATTCCTCTGGCTATTCTGGGTCTCTTCTGGTTCCATACAAATTTTAGGATTATTTGTTCCATTTCTTTGAAAAAAGTGGATGGTATTTTGATGGGGATTGCATTGAATGTGTAGATTGCTCTAGGTAGCATTGACATCTTCACAATGTTGATTCTCCCAATCCATGAGCATGGAACGTTTTTCCATTTCTTTGTGTCTTCTTCAATTTCTTTCAGGAGTATTTTATAGTTTTCTGAGTACAGATCCTTTGCCTCTTTGGTTAGATTTATTCCTAGGTATTTAATCGTTTTGGGTGCAATTGTAAATGGGATAGACTCCTTGATTTGTCTCTCTTCTGTCTTGTTGTTGGTGTATAGGAATGCCACTGATTTCTGTGCATTGATTTTATATCCTGCTACTTTACTGAATTCCTGTATGAGTTCTAGCAGTTTTGGGGTGGAGTCTTTTGGGTTTTCCACATACAGTATCATATCATCTGCAAAGAGTGAGAGTTTGACTTCCTCTTTGCCGATTTGGATGCCTTTGATTTCTTTCTGTTGTCTGATTGCTGTGGCTAGGACTTCTAATACTATGTTGAATAGCAGTGGTGAGAGTGGACATCCCTGCCGCGTTCCTGACCTTAGGGGAAAAGCTCTCAGCCTTTCCCCATTGAGAATGATATTCGCTGTAGGTTTTTCATAGATGGCTTTTATGATATTGAGGTATGTACCCTCTATCCCTATACTCTGAAGAGTTTTGATCAAGAAAGGATGTTGTACTTTGTCAAATGCTTTTTCTGCATCTATTGAGAGGATCATATGATTCTTGTTCTTTCTTTTGGTAATGTATTGTATCACGTTGATTGATTTGCGTATGTTGAACCAGCCTTGCAGCCCAGGAATAAATCCCACTTGGTCGTGGTGAATAATCCTTTTAATGTACTGTTGGATCCTATTGGCTAGTATTTTGGTGAGAATTTTTGCATCCATGTTCATCAAGGATATTGGTCTGTAATTCTCTTTTTTGATGGGGTCTTTGTCTGGTTTTGGGATCAAGGTAATGCTGGCCTCATAAAATGAGTTTGGAAGTTTCCCTTCCATTTCTATTTTTTGGAACAGTTTCAGGAGAATAGGTATTAATTCTTCTTGAAAGGTCTGATAGAATTCCCCTGGGAAGCCATCTGGCCCTGGGCTTTTGTTTGTTGGGAGATTTTTGATGACTGTTTCAATTTCCTTAGTGGTTATAGGTCTGTTCAGGTTTTCTATTTCTTCCTGGTTCAATTTTGGTAGTTGATACATCTCTAGGAATGCACCCATTTCTTCCAGGTTATCTAATTTGCTGGCATAGAGTTGCTCATAATATGTTCTTATAATTGTTTGTATTTCTTTGGTGTTGCTTGTGATCTCTCCTCTTTCATTCATGATTTTGTTGATTTGGGTCATTTCTCTTTTCTTTTTGATCAGTCTGGCCAGGGGTTTATCAATCTTGTTAATTCTTTCAAAGAACCAGCTCCTCGTTTCGTTGATCTGTTCTACTGTTCTTTTGGTTTCTAGTTCATTGATTTCTGCTCTGATCTTTATGATTTCTCTTCTCCTGCTGGGTTTAGGCTTTCTTTGCTGTTCTTTCTCCAGCTCCTTTAGGTGTAGGGTTAGGTTGTGTATTTGAGACCTTTCTTGTTTCTTGAGAAAGGCTTGTATTGCTATATACTTTCCTCTCAGGACTGCCTTTGCTGTATCCCAAAGATTTTGAACAGTTGTGTTTTCATTTTCATTGGTTTCCATGAATTTTTTTAATTCTTCTTTAATTTCTTGGTTGACCCATTCATTCTTTAGTAGGATGCTCTTTAGCCTCCATGTATTTGAGTTCTTTCCGACTTTCCTCTTGTGGTTGAGTTCTAGTTTCAAAGCATTGTGGTCTGAAAATATGCAGGGAATGATCCCAATCTTTTGGTACCGATTGAGACCTGATTTGTGACCTAGGATGTGATCAATTCTGGAGAATGTTCCATGGGCACTAGAGAAGAATGTGTATTCCGTTGCTTTGGGATGGAATGTTCTGAATATGTCTGTGAAGTCCATTTGGTCCAGTGTGTCATTTAAAGTCTTTATTTCCTTGTTGATCTTTTGCTTAGATGATCTGTCCATTTCAGTCAGGGGGGTGTTAAAGTCCCCCACTATTATTGTATTGTTGTCAATGTGTTTCTTTGCTTTTGTTATTAATTGCCTTATATAATTGGCTGCTCCCATGTTTGGGGCATAGATATTTACAATTGTTAGATCTTCTTGTTGGATAGACCCTTTAAGTAGGATATAGTGTCCTTCCTCATCTCTTATTACAGTCTTTGTTTTAAAATCTAGTTTGTCTGATATAAGGATTGCCACCCCAGCTTTCTTTTGGTGTCCATTAGCATGGTAAATGCTTTTCCACCCCCTCACTTTCAATCTGGGGGTGTCTTTGGGTGTAAAATGAGTCTCTTGCAGACAGCATATTGATGGGTCTTGTTTTTTAATCCAATCTGATAGCCTGTGTCTTTTGATTGGGGCATTTAGCCCATTTACATTCAGGGTAACTATTGAAAGGTATGGATTTAGTGCCATTGTATTACCTGTAAGGTGACTGTTAACTGTCTGTTTTCTATGTTCGTTTCTGCTCTTTGCTGTTTTTAGGTTCTCTCTTTGCTTAGAGGACCCCTCTCAATATTTCTTGGAGGGCTGGTTTCGTGTTTGCAAATTCCTTTAGTTTTTGTTTGTTCTGGAAGCTTTTTATCTCTCCTTCTATTTTCAATGATAGCCTAGCTGGATATAGTATTCTTGGCTGCATATTTTTCTCGTTTAGTGCTCTGAAGATATCTTGCCAGTCCTTTCTGGCCTGCCAGGTCTCTGTGGATAGGTCTGTTGCCAATCTAATGTTTCTACCATTGTAGGTTACATATCTCTTCTCCCGAGCTGCTTTCAGGATTTTCTCTTTGTCTCTGAGACTCGTAAGTTTTACTATTAGATGTCGGGGTGTTGACCTATTTTTATTGATTTTGAGAGGGGTTCTCTGTGCCTCCTGGATTTTAATGCCTGTTTCCTTCCTCACATTAGGGAAGTTCTCTGCTATAATTTGCTCCAATATACCTTCTGCCCCTCTCTCTCTCTCTTCTTCTTCTGGGATCCCAATTATTCTAATGTTGTTTCGTCTTATCGTATCACTTATCTCTCGAATTCTGCCCTCGTGATCCTGTAGTTGTTTCTCTCTCTTTTTCTCAGCCTCTTTATTTTCCATCATTTGGTCTTCTATATCGCTGATTCTCTCTTCTGCCTCATTTATCCTAGCATTTAGTGCCCCCATTTTTGATTGCACCTCATCAATAGCCTTTTTGATTTCGATTTGGTTAGATTTTAGTTCTTTTATTTCTCCAAAAAGGGTTTCTCTAATAACTTCCACGCTTTTTTCAAGCCCAGCTAGTATCTTTAAAGTCATGATTCTGAACTCTAGGTCCGACATCGTACTAATGTCCGTATTGAGTAGGTCCCTGGCTGACGGTACTACCTCTTGTTCTTTTTGCTGAGGTGATTTCTTTCGTCTTGTCATTTTGTCCAGAGGAGAATAGATGAATGAGAGAACAAAAGGCTAACAGGTTTACAACGTCCCCAGCAAATATACTGTATACAAATCAGAAAAGACCTGAAACCAGGGGAAAAGAAAGGGAAAGAAAGAAAAAAGAAAGAGAAAAAGAAAAAAAAAAAAAAGAAAAAAAAATATAAAAACAAAAACAAAACAATTCAAAAAAGGCAGAATATGATCAAATATGATCAGGCTAGTGCATAGATCAGTGCCACACACTAGATTTTGGGCGTATTTTGGTCTGTTAGCAAAAAGTGCCTCCTAAAATTTTAAAGGAAGAAAGACATATATGTACAAAATAAGGGTTGATACAATGAAGGGATGGAAGATGACTGTAAAGATGAAAATTATAAAAGATTTTATAACAGGACTTGGTAAGATAAGTTGTTTGAAAAAAGAAAGAAGATTTAAGGAAAAAAAAAAAAAGGAAAAAGGGAGAGAATGTGATCAGGCAGGAGACTAGAACAAAGCCATACACTAGTGGTTTAGGGTGTATTTTTATCTGTTAGAAGAAACTGTACCTCAAAATTTTAAAGAGAGAACAACTTATATATATATGCCAAAAACAAGGATAACTACTATGAAGGGATAAAATATGACTCTAAAAATGAAAAAAAAATAAAAAATGTTTTTTTTTTTTTTTAAAAAAGGGATTTATAAGATGTTGGTTGAAAAAGGGAAAAAGAAAAATAAAAAAAAGTCAACAAAAATTAACTTTGATGAAATAATGAATCATGGTAAAAAAAAAAAAAAAAAAAAAAAAAGAAGCCATGAATCTATGTGCAGTATTCCCCTAGCGCTGGAGTTCTCCTATTCTCCTTGATCGATCAACTTGGTCTTGGCTTGCTGGCTGTTTGTGTTGATCTTCTGGGGGAGGGGCCTGTTGCTGTGGTTTCCAAATGTCTTTGCCGGAGGCGGAATTGCCCCGCCCTTGTCGGTCCGGGCTAAGGAAGCTGCTCTAGTTTGCTCTCAGGAGCTTTTGTTCCCTGCAAGCTCTCGGTACAGCTTTGGAGGACCAGGGCGAAAATGGCGGCCTCCCAGTCTCCGCCCGGAGGAGCCGAGAACTCGGGGCCCCACTCCTCAGTGCGCCCCCAGAGAAAAGCAGTCACTCCCGTGTCCCCGGTCTCCGGCCGCACTCCGTGCTCACCCGGCCTGTGATCGAGCGTTGCTATCTCTGGCACCCGACCCCGCTCGGAGTCTCCAAACCCAGCAGATCCCTGCAGTGCGTTCCCGCACCGCTCCTCCCCGGGAAGGAAGGGGAGTCTCCCCGGATCTGCTGCTTGTTGGGTCCTTGCTGGGGGAGCCGTGCCCCGACTGGGCCGCAGATCACAGTTTATGGCAACCCCGAGCTGAGAGCCCGCAACTCTGCTCCGTATCTGCAGCCGGCTTCCCCGCCCCGACACCTGGGAGCTCTGCCGCACTCAGGCACCCCCGGTCTCTCTGTGACCCCAAGGGTCCTGAGACCACACTGTCCCGGGAGGATTCCACCCCCCGCTTAGCCACTGCAGCGGCGTCCCTCTGCCGAGCCAACTTTTAAAAGGTCCGATTTTGTGCTCCGCGGCTCTAGCACTTGCCAGAAGCGGCCGGCGGAGGCCCCTCCCCCGCCGTCTATCCTCCCGAATATCGCCTCGGATTCACTTCTCCGGACGTCCTACCTTCCAGTAAGTGGTCGCTTCTCTGTTCAGAGAGTTGTTGCTACTCTCCTGTTCGATCTCCTGTTGAGTTCGTAGGTGTTCAGAATGGTTTGATCCCTATTCAGCTGAATTCCTGAGACCAGACAAAATCTAGGTCTCCTACTCCTCCGCCATCTTGCAGTCTTGGCTTAGTCTTGAGAGCTTGTTTGGAGGTTCCAGCAGGGGAGCGCAGCTACTCGTATACCCTTGACCGAAGAACGGTCCTCCTCTATTGGGGAAGGTCGTCCTCTTTGACCGAGTGCGCAGCTTCGGGAGGGATGCACATGGATTGGTAAGGGAGGAAGGGGACACCTGCCTAGCCAGCCAGATCAGCCGAATCAACCCTGGAGATCAATGGGGTGACAGATGTCGCAGCCAGATCGCCTTCACATCCAGTCTTGGCTTAGTCTTAAAGTCATCCTTTAAGTTCATTAGACAGGAAAGAGGAGGTATGGATAGTCCCACTAGAAAAAGCCAAGGGGGCAAAGTTCAATAGAGCTTCAAGGTATTGCAGGCAACTACGGGGTTCCACAGAGCTTCGTGGTAGAAGGGTAACAGGTGTGGGGGCACGGCAGCTAGGCTGATGGGAGCCAGCACAGGGGGCTTGGGGTCAGCAAGACCATGGCATGATCCAGGTTAATATTTTAGGAAGATTGTTCTGGCCCCAGTGGGGGTGGGCTGGGAACTGGGAGATGGAAGCGGGGTACAAGACCAGCAGCCAAGAGAACCTCTAAAATGATCCAAGCGAGAGCTCAGATACTGAGAATAGAATGAATGAATGGACCCCGAGTGACTTCGGGGGTGAAACTGGCCTGGGACATCAGCCAGTAAGCTTTAGGGAATGTTGTTCTCTCTCTAGACACGCAGGGCACCCTGGGGGTTCCAGGGGCAGGGGAGACAGTGCTGAGACCAGTACCTAGAAGCAGCCGTAGCTGGGAGGAGAAAAGGGCACTGGAGACGTGGGTCCTGGGCTGTACCTGGCTCTGTGACCGGGCCAGCCTGAACCCCCACCAGGATTGCTGGGAGAATAAAATGACATATCGCCAAGTTCTGTGTAAACAGTAGGGTCAGCCGCTGGGTGGTTTGGGCTCCTACATGTTCAGAGATTTAAAAAAAAAAAAAAAAACCAATGCTGGAGAAGGTCCAGAAAGGGCACTGGGCGCTGGGGTGGCTAAGGGGTTGGAAAGGTTTCTTTATAGAGGCGTGATGAGAATTGGAGCTACCCAACCTGGAAGAACAAAGGGTGTCTGCCAGGCTTAGGAGCAGCGCCGAGCGGATGGGGACTCAGGCCAACTACCTGGGTTCAAATCCTGACTCTGCAATTTAAAATCCTCCTGTTGCCTTGGCCAAGCTACTCAGCATCTCTGAGCCTCCGTTTCCTTGTTTGCCGAAGGGATGATCGTCCTGAGCTGATTGTTGCGAGGATTGATGGCACAGGAAGGTAAAGCGCTTCCTAGCACTTCCTGTCAGCATCCCTGTTAAGTGGGAAGAGGCAGAGTCCCCGATCCTGGAGACAAGGGAAAGAACATGTGTCTGTGCTTGGAGAAATTCATGTGGCAAATAAGAAAACGGAGAGTGCTCTCATGCAGGGGCTGGAAACTGGTGAAATCCTCACTTCCAAAGGCCGTGGGCAACCTCGAACTCCCATCCTGCAGGTCGGAGGGCGGCTGGAGGAGAAGAGCTGCTGTCCCTTTCTCCGCAGCCCCATGCTGCATGTCTTAGTCCCTGGGTCACTTGCGCACACCAGACCTTCATGCTGATTTGCCACCTACCGAGTTCTGGGCTGTCAGTGAGGGATGGAGACATGGGGAAGAAAGAAGGGAGGGAGGGAGAGCCCTCAGCTTTGGCTGCACTTAAATGGAGAAAGTCTTTGCCGCCCGGCAGCCTGGGATGGCTGTGTGTTCTGGTCCCAGAGTGGTCCCCACACAGCGCGTGCCCCGGCCACACACGGCAGTATGTTTCTCCTCACTGTGGGAGGAAGAGCCTCTGCTGACACATTGACGGTCCCGAGGTCAGATCCCTTGTGGCTTTCGCTGTCACCAGAAACCCTCCCCTGAGATACAGCCCAATCATGGGCTGCATATCTTGAGTTGGTCTAATGTGTAGGGCTGGCAGCCTGGAATGTAGTTACTGCAAATGATACTAATCTCTGAGCTGAATTCCAGAGCAAAGCTGCTGCTAAGGATGCCATAATTACACAAAGCAGATACTCATTATGCGTTTACTATATGCAAAGCACGGCGCATATTGGCCACCCTTGCCCAGAGCCTAGAAAAGAATCACAACTGTTTGCATGTGCGTCGTGCTTGACATCTTGTGTTTGAAACATTAACAGGGAGAGTTTGCTGAGGTCCCGCTGCGCACCAGGCACCATCAGTGAAAGCCTCCAAACAACAGTCTTAAGTATTATTACCATTCTCTGGTGTCAGGCGAGAAAACTGGAGGTCAGCTACATTCAGGAAATTTTAGCGCGTGAGCGGTGGGCCAGGATTCAAATCCAGATCTGTCTCTGGAGGCCACGGGTCTGACCACTATGCACATGGTCCCTTAACTCTCATGGTAGCTTTGTGAAGTCATCATTACCAATCCACTTTTATGGATGAGCGCTTCGTGCCCAAAGAGGTTTCTCCCAAACTGCAGTTAGTAAATAGCAAAGCCAAGGCTCAAGGCCAGATCCTCTGGTGACCTTGCACTCAGCATATTCATTAGTGCGACTCCTGTCCCTCATTGAGAACGGATGGGCCGCTAATGAAACAGGCTTGCCAGTGTGGGTGCCCTTTGCTGAGATGGGGTTCAGTTGCAGGGCCCCCTTTCTGGCCTATTGCTCAGGCTGGATGGGAGGGGCCGGGTGCTTTGCTCCACTCGCGGGCACAACGTACCCTCAGTTACACCCACATAACACCGTTGCTGTGGTTTGGGCCTAAACCCCGAAAGCTGTGAAGACATGCAATCAGCCAGTGGTATGTGAGCTAGGGCCACTTGACTGATTATATCCCCTCCATGAAGTGAGGGACCAAATCCATCCATCCTGTGATGGTGGAGAGAACCAGAAGCAGCATCTCCCCCCACCCCCAAACACACACACAAAGAGCTCAGTGAAATGATTCCAGAGAAGCTTAAAATCCAGGCTCCATCTGGAGTCTACCTGGTGCTTATTGCTCAGTCGCCCGTTTTCAGAGTGTTCATTTAGTCGGCTTCGAGAAGATGATCCTGATGCTTGTGTTTTAGGGTCCCAGTCCAAGCTCTAGGGGATCTGGGGTGTGCCCCTTGAACACGGAGTCCCCATTCTCCACCAGGAAGTTACAGATGTCTGCCCCTCAGCCTCTGAGGAAGGTCAGACTAACACACCTAGGTGCACCTGCTTTGAGAGCCCGGGGAGGAAAGATAGCACAGAAACTCATTTTCTATCAGCAGCACGAGAAAGCCATATTAAGCACTGACAGTATGCCATGACCTTAGTAGAGTTGAGTGACTAGCGGTATTTCAGTGCCTGGCAAGAGGGACGAGCACTGGCAGGCAGGAGGACAAGAACTGTATTTTGTGCCCAGTTTTGAGACCACTGCTGTTCACAACACTTCCATCTCCCACTTTGAAAGAGAGCATATCATCTGTGGCACTTAGCCAAGAGCAAAGAGCTCGGAAGTTACTCCTGATGGTGTTTATTTCTTAGTAATCCTATGAATTAGCTCTTCCATTCTATGGATGAGGCAAGAGGCTCCCAAACATGTAAAATCCTAATTGTCCTGCACTAAGGAGCATCTTCCAGGAAGCCGCTAGATGCTCCTGGGGAAAATGCTCTCCACGGCCCTGGGAGCTAAGAAGCGCCTTCTCTGTCTTCTCTGTCCATCAGCCCATCTGTCCACACGGAGCTCATTCCAGTCTGAGGCTAGTGGTGGCTGATCTGGGAGATGCTCAGCCTGTCTGTCCTCAGGCTTCAGGGCCACCAACAGAGTCCCCCTCCTGGGTCCATCCAGCCTGCCCTATAATTAGGTGTTTTCATTGGGCCCTCTGTTTACACGCAGCCAGCACTGCGGTGCTGGCTTCAGCCTCACAGAGGCACTGACTGCCTGGCTATAACCCTTCTCTCCCCTGGGGCCATGGTATTTATCATGAAGGGGATGAAGTCCGGGGCTGCACACCCAGGCCTTCTGCAGTGGATTGGGGGCCTGGGATCATCACCTGGGATGACCTTGGCTAATAACCGTATATTGTCCCTAGCATATCATCTTAAGTCACCGAGCTCCGCCTCACAGCCATCATTGGCTATCCCTCCTCCTAGACCAGTATGAGAAGTCTCTGGATGAATAGTGGGGGTCATAGAGTTTTGATCCAGGGTGAGATCAATTGCTACAACCAAAAAAAGTCCTGTCTCTGAAGTAAAGCCTCAACTAAAATTTTATGTTCCTTTGACTTGGCTGAAACTGTATCAACTGCTAAGGTATAACAAATGGGGGAAGGAATTAATTATTAATAAACACAAGGTATTTGAAATGTTTAAAACATGGAATCCATTGAAGGAAAAGCATAGCCCACCTGTACAAAGCTAGTTGGACTGTCTTTTCAAGCCAGATTTTCTTCCTGGTTCACCTCATTCCCTCTCCCTCCGGCCACATCTCAACCCAGGCCTCCAGGGCTAACCACCCTGTCCCCATTCCTAGGTACCCAAGTACTGCTTCTTGGAGTATTGCCCAGCATTGTGGAAGAGCTAAGACACGTGAAGCAGGTGGAGAACAAGCCCATGTGGGGGAACATGTTCTATAATGTGCAAGACCAGAGACTCGCTGAGAATGCTGGAGTTATAGAGAGCGTGAATTCAGGGGAGCCGGTGCCATTTGGAAAGGTAGAAGGACAGACATGGGTGAGGCAGAGGCACGTTTGTAACAGGAATAAGCTTTCTCACTTGGGGAAGGTCCTACCTGAGAATCATACAATAGGAGCTCCCTAAGCAAATGGGGCGTGTGATGGTATCAAATATTAGAAGATGGAGATTGGTCTTGATCTTATAGACAGTAAGGAGCCATTTTATTTTGGGGGGCATGGTAATAGTGGTGTTTTAGCGGAAATATCTCCTTGCAGGTGTGCATGGTGGATTGAAGTAATGATCCCAAGTTTGGGAGGAGGGTGGCATTTGGAGAAGGCAAAGATTCTTAAAGCCTGTGGCAACGGGACTCAGAGACAACTTGAGGACAAGGTCAATAACACAAACACCCAACCCTTTACAGTTTCCATAGTACTTTCTGTTATATTATCCTATTTGGTTCATACAAACAAGTCCTTGGAGATATTAGTCCCATTTTACAGCTGAAGAGACTGAGACTCAAAGGGGCTGACTCGCCCCCCCTTGCCCTTCTGAATGCAGTCTGGACTAGAGCCTGGGCCTTGTCTCTCCCGATCCTCTGCTCCTTCTATTACATTTAACTACCTCTTCTCTTAGCGGTGGTGTTTTTTATATCCTTCCTTGGGGAGCACCAATGGGTGCTCAGAAACTTCTTAGAGAATGAACACTAAGAGCAGTCAGAGTTTCTCAGAAGCCTGCTGTGCAATTTGGAATGGCCAGCCTAACTGTTCTGACACCATATCGTAGTCTCTGCTCTATCTAACCTGCCTCGCTGTGAATTCAGTGTATGCCCTCAACCAATTGACGTGCCAGGAATGTTCTAAGTTACTTGAGGTCCAAGTCCCTGCCCGCGGGAAGCTTATGTTCTAGAGCACCTCCGTCTTGTCAAACGTTCTGTGGTGATAAGAATGTGCACACCTGTGCTGCCAACATGGTGGCTACAGGCACCCAAAATTCGGCTAGTGTGACGAGGAAGTGAATTTTTAGCTGGATTTAGCATTTAGCTGTATTTAGCGGCTGGTGACTGGCACCTTGGCCAGCACAGTGTGTGCAGGATGGTTTTACAGACAACAGTGAGGGGGCTTCCAAGTGGTGCACTCAACTGCTAAGAAAGACCAAGTACAGGAGGGAAGAAGTCTTTTTCTTGGAATATGGAGCCCGTCTCTTTAGCCTATCACTGCCACCCAGAAGTGCAGACGGCCCTTTTAGCTTCCTCTCTTCTTAAGGAAATTGTCTTGCTGATAAACTAAAAATAGCACCTCATTTTCCTGAAGAATCCCTCTCTTCGGGTCTTAACTACTGAACACAGAGCAGTAATTAGAGGAACCCGGCCAGTGTTGCATCTGGGCAAGCAGCTGTCAAGGGGTCAGGGGGAGCTTGGAGAGAGGAAATGGTCCCTCAAGGTGGGACGAAGCAGAATGGGTTTTGAGGCTGCCACCTCAAGAGAGGAACACACTTTGAAAGGGCTGCTTTACGTCGTACTGGGTATTCTAAGTGGGGCTCCGGTTTTGGTCCCCCGGCACCGAGGACTCTCATGACCCCCACCCTCCCTCCCTTGCAGATCACTGGTGGTGATCAGCCCACACCTGGCAGCTCTGTTGTATCCCTTATTCCTTCTAAGGTTAAGAAAACAGCCCAACGTCCTCCCGCAGTGGGTGGAAGAAGAGCATCCCCAGCACAGTCTCACAGGCTGTTAGAATCGGAAGAGGCCTCTGTGATCCCTCTGTCTCTTTTCATCTTTCCACAGTCCCTGGAGCATTAAAGGACTTGTTCAGGGGCACATGGTGACAGAGCCAGGACTCACCCTGGTTGTGCCACCTGCTCGGTCCTTCCCCGAGGTGGCACGAAGGAAGATCCAGAGGTGGAGGAAGAAGATCTAGGTTGTGGGAGAGGAAGGGGTACATGACAAGGATTTGTGAAGTCCCAAGTTCTAAGTCAAGCTCTGCACCAATTCACCGTGACCTTAAGTCATTTTTTTAAAGATTTTATTTATTCATTTGCCAGAGAGAGAGGGAGAGAGCACAAGAACACGGGCGGGGTCGGGGGGGGGGGGCAGCAGGCAGAGGGAGAAGGAGAAGCAGGCTCCCCACTGAGCAGGGAGCCTGATGTGGGGCTCGATCCCAGGACCCTGCGATCATGACCTGAGCCGAAGGCAGACGCTTAACCGACTGAGCCAGCCAGGCGTCCCTGAAAAAGTCATCTTTCCTCTCCACGCCTCAGTTCCCTGCCCTATAAAATGGGGAAGTTAAGAGTGCACGACATCTCCCCCTTCACAGTCCAATGGGGAATATCTCCATGTGGTAGACGTTTCCACGGAGCCCCCAAAGCTCGTAAGCGCATTTAATGAAGTCAGTACCTGCCGTCACCTGAAACCGCACATCACTATTGTTGAAAAAACAAAACTCAGCTGAGTAAATGTGAAGATCTAATTGGCTTTATTCAACAATTTGTGAACCAGGCAGCATCCCATCAAGAGGATGCACCAAGGAACCATTCAAGGTGGAAGGATTTTCTAGGCAGAAACACGACTGGGTTTATGAGCAAAAGAAAAGGATTGTTTAAGGCCAGGTCACCTTCCCTTAGGGGAAGGCAGGGGGTTCTTTTATCAGGGAGATTACCTCACTAGTGCTAATCAGGGTATTCCAGACAGATTGGATTGAAACTTCTCTCCTGGGAGACCTGGAACTGCAATTAGGAAAGTCTTGATGGGCTTTAGCGAAAGGGACTCCGTTTAGGGCGTCTTTCTTTGTAATCCTGTGAATTCAGTTTAATACATAAGCATAAGCACAAAGAACAGGCAGCTTCTTTCTCTTTTCTTTTTTTTTTTTTTTTAAGATTTATTTATTTTAGAGCGAGAGCGTAAGCAGGAGGGGCAGCGGGAGAGAGAGAATCTCAAGCCAACTCTGCGATGAGCACGGAGACAGACACGGGGCTTGATCTCAGGACCCCAAGATCACAACCTGAGCCAAAACCAAGAGTTGGCTACTCAACCGACTGAGCCACCCGTGCACCCCATCCCCTCCCAGCTTCTTGATTTCCCACCTTGTCCATAAAAAGGACTCTCATAACCTTAGATAGCAGTTGACCCTTTGACTTGTGGCCTTCCGTGGAAAAGGCCTGAACATTTTATGCCTTTTTTTTTTTTTTAAAGCGAAGTGATGATCAGGCTATGGGTCAGGGGGAAGCAACTAGGTGTGGCCATTCACAGTGACGGTCTGGCACTAGGGATTTTGCCAGCCAGGTTCCAAAGAGCCTACAGTGTCCGTGAGAAATCATTCTGCCGAGAAAGACCTACGCTCTGCGGCTGCCAAAGTGGTTCTCAGCCCTGAACGCCCTATCATTCCCGCCCACCCAGAGGAAGGCTTAGCAGGCGGGGTGAGGGGGGGAATGAGTCACTGAGGGTCCTCTTCTGAGCTGGGGACAGTCAATTTAGCCGTTGTCAACTCAGGCTCGAGGTACTGGCATTCTAAGACTGGATTTATATTTAGAAAAAAAGAACACAGACCAGAAAGCACTTTTGTAAATCTATGGTTACAGACAAACCTGGTCTAAACATAGGTAGTTAATTATAACCTGCTTTTGGCTTTTACTCACTGGTTAATTTGATTGTCAGTTTCCTGGGTCGGGAGCTAATTGCAGGAACCGTTGCAGTGCCCCTCTCCCTGTATCACGGAGGGTGCTGGACCCAGGATACAGGTGTTCCTGGGCGATTCACTGGGCAAGCTGGTTAAGGAAGAGAGACGCTTAATTAGGATGGAAGGAATCAAGCCTGACATTTAGGCAGAAGTGCTAGGGTGTATTGGCGTAAGAAGACTCAAGGCTGACTGCAGTTGGGGATGACATTTGAAGGTGGCAGGAAGAATGAACTGTGGGAAAAATTCGTAAACGCTTTTGGCCTTGAAACCCGGGCAGTTACCTAGAGATGAGTCAGGTCTGCTTTGTGCTCCAGACATGCAGGACAATGTCTCAATAATTGGAGCCAGCGACTGGATTGGATTCTTGCACGTCCTTAAGGTTAAGCCCTAAGGATATCTGCCTCCCTCACCAAGCTTTTCAGCATCCTTAGCTTTAAAAAATACCTCCAAGACCTGCCCTAAAGCTAAAGAAGGTATTGTTATGTGAGCAAAGGTGACTAGGCCCGTGCCAGACAAAGAGTCCTTCCAGCACTTTCTTCTTCTGCCTCATCCCCACTGCACACCATTTATCTCCAGCATCCTATTCCTAGAACCCAGGGCAGGGGGCATGTCTGGCCCCTTGCACACCCCCCTGCCTTCACATCAAGGGTGGTTCTAGCTGTTCTCCAAGGCTATAGTGCCCCAGGGTGGAGGGCAGTCGGGATACAGGAAGTCAAAGAGGGACGTACGGGTAGGACCTGAGGTCAGAAGCTCCGGGCAGCCACCTTGCTGTGGAGCCCAAGGCAAGCCAATGGGTGGTGTCTTGACCCTATGCCCCATGAAGGGGGTCCCAAGGCCTCTCGGCAAATTAACAGCTGCTCAGGAAGTGGCATAGATCAAAGGAAATTAATCAGCACCATCTAAGCAAAAGAGGCAACGACACAGCAATATAAGGTGCCAAGAGCACAACGTGGGGACTTCAGAAACCCAGCTTCTTGTGCCTTTCAAGTCACTTACCTCGCGGGACCTTCATTCCTTCTCTGTAACTCGAGAGGATGCAAATAAGTGATCTTGGTCTCAAAACCCTGAAGTTCGGTGAGGGTCCTAAATATTGTATCTTAACACATCAACTATTAGCATATCCCGAAGTCATGGATACACACGTGCATGGTCATGCTCAGGGGGCCTGACCCGACACGGAGCATTAGTAGGTAAATCTAGATATTCAAGCTGTGGAATACTAGATGAATTGGCTGTGTGCTCTCTATCGATGATATAAAATTAGTAATTGCCTTTGGGTCCCTCTTTCCTTCCCTCCTAAGGCTCATGAGGTATAAGGGCTCTAAGCTCTCAGAAGCCCAATGGGAAGATGAGATCTTCTTACTTTTATTATTTAATTTTTTAAAGCCTTTATTTATTTGAGAGAGAGCAAAAGAGGGTGCACAAGTGGGGGGAGGGGCAGAGGGAGAGGGAGAAGCAGACTCCCTTGCTGAGCAGGGAGCCCGATGCGGGACTCGATCCCGGGACCCTGAGGTCATGACCTGAGCAGAATGCAGATGCTTAACCGACTGAGCCACGCAGGCGCCCCGAGAATCTCATTCAAAACAAAACAAACCATATTCAGCCACTCCTTTGAGCGAGGCTTTGTCGGGGTCCCCAGGCAAGCAAAGGTGGCAGTGTGTTTACTGCTCACCAAAGCGCACGACACTAGCTTCTCCGAGCTCCGGGAGCTGAGGCCCAGGGAACAGGACCAAGACTGGCAAGGAGGAGATGGTCCGGGCCCTGGGGTTGGGCCAGCAGACAGATGGTTGGCTGGAGAGTTTGGGACCCCTCTCACTTTCCAGTGTGTTTGGTAAAGTCCTGTTTGTGATCTAGAAAGTGCCTTCATGAAAGAGGGAGGAATAAGTCATTTAGGAAATTCATCCTGATCTTTCAGCAGCCCAGCAGTGTTGAAACAGGCAGGTAGAAGTCCTAGGATTTTAGCCACAGCACAAACCTGTGAGGCATCAGCCAAGAGCTCTCGTCTTGGACGGACCCGGGAAGGACGCCACCCGGGAGAATCCCAAAGCCAGCTTAACCTTACCAATGAAAGCTGGAGAAGCAGTCAGCGGCAGGGACGGGGGATGGGGAAGCCACTGCCCGGGGACCATAGACCTGGAGCTAGCCGCTTCTCTATGCCATTCCCATAACCCCAACAGCCCCATAATCAGCCTCTGGTTACCTAGGGGCCTGAGCTGAGGGACAGGTTAAGGCGTATACCCAGAATCTTGCATCCGGAGGACAGCAGCTACAGATCCCAACTCCACTTGGACTCCGAGTCTGTGTCCTGGCCAATCCGTTTCACCCTCTCTCTTGCGTACCAAGCTGTGACTCCTGGCCATGTAATGGTCTAAATCAAGTTTAAATGGTGGCAGGAATGAGATGAGGATGTATTTAAGGGGAAGGAATCAGGTCAGCGAGTTTCAGTTAGGTCTGGGATTCAGACCTCCCCTCTCCTGCATTAAATGCCTACATCACTCCCTAATGCTGAGGTTGGTCTCAGCAGCTCATACCAGCCAATGCCCAGTGGGTGTTGCTTTCCTCCCGTTTCCCCTTTCCTGAAAAACTGGACATCCATTAGTTTTCTATTACCCTGCACTAGCAACCTAGTAACTTGAAACACACACATTTATCATTTTCACAGTTTCTGTCTGCCAGGAGTCCAGGCTTGGCTGGGTTCTCTGCTCAGAGTCTGGTTGCAGTTAAGCTGCTGGGCAGGCTGTGTCCTCATTGGGAGGCTTCACTAGGATCCTCCTCCAGCTTCATTCAGGTTGCTGGCAGAATTCATTTCTTTTTGGTTGTAGGACTGAGTGTCCCAGCTTTTTTGTTGGATGTTGGCTGGAAGCCCCTCTCGGGTCTTAGAGACCACCCCACAGTTCCCTGCCACATGGCTCTGTCCATAAACCGTTCACAACATGCTGTCTGGTCAGGGCCAGCAGGAGAGCAAATCACTTAGAGCCTTATATGTGGATCATAATGCAATCACGGGAATAGCACATTACCTTTGTCATATTCTATTGAACAGAAACAAGTCTTGGGTCGCATCTGTACGCTATGGGGGAGGGGATTACACAAAGGAGTTAATACTAGAAGGCAGAGATTACTAGGGTGTCACCTTAGAGCCCATCTGCCATGCTGGATATCTAAACCTTTAGCATCTTCGTGAAGTTCATGCTTTTCAAAAAATGTATTTAGAACCCATTATGTGGGGCGCCTGGGTGGCTCAGTTGGTTAGGCATCGGACTCTTGATTTGGGGCCCGACCAGTCAGAGGACCACTTCTCAGAGGAGATAAAACCTATGTGGAGTAGGTGAAGGATAGTAAGCAGTAGCCAAGTAAGTGACGGTAGAGTGGGCCTTGCAGAAAAAGGAACAAACAGGAAAAAGTTTTAAACGTGAGGCAGGAGTCAGGGAATAGAGTGCTTGAGGGCAAAGCTGAGTCCACGGCAGGCTTGACATGCAAGGTAGGGAGTTTATACATGATCTTGGAGATGAAGATCTTTAAAAATCAGATGGGGATGCTTTATATTGGACCATGGATGGCAGCAGGTGTCTACAGTAGCCAATCCCCTTTGCTCTGAATCCCTGCAACTACTGACGCCTCTTTTTGCCCCTTCACATCACATATATATCGGCCATCACCTCATTCAGCAAACTCCGAGACTGTCCCCTTCTTTTTCTACTTTGCATTTTAATCTCCACAAATCTCTTGAGATAAGCAGTCAGCACAATGGGATTTGACCTGGGACAGATTCGCTTTGGTGGAGTTTGGGACACCTGTAAGACTCAGTGGTGTCCCTCCACCTTATGTTCTCCTTCAAAGTCCACCCAAGAATCCCGTGGTAATAACCCATCCTCCTGGTCGAAGACCCTCAGCTGAATTCTTCAAATTCAGGACTTACTGTTGTTTACCCACATATACTCCTTTTGAAACTGACCTCATTCGGGACTGTGGACTCTGAGAAACAAAGAGCATTTTGGAGGGGAGGGGGGAGGGGGGATGGGTTAGCCCCGTGATGAGTATTGGGAGGGGCTCGTACTGCATGGAGCACTGGGTGTTATGCAGAAACAATGGATCGTGGATCACCACATCAAAAACTAATGATGTGTGGTGACTAATGTAACATAATAAAATTAAAAAAAAAAAGAAAGAAAGAAACTGACTTCATTCAATGGAGGAAGAGACAAGGGGAGGATAGGGGGGCGTGGGGACTGACGTGCGAGTTTGAAAATATGACCCGATCTGACCTTACTTGAGTGGAATTTGTTGGAAGCAAAGCTCAAATGAAGTCAGAGGATGGAGTTCAGTTTGGGCTTTGCCACTGAGGTGTTGGGCACCCATGAACTGGTTATTGATCAGAACCTGCCATGAAAAGGTTTGATCGCATCATCGTGAAATAACTTAATAGTTGATAAAACTTACTGGACACCAGTTTTTAACGTGCGTGTGCCAGTTGGCACTTGTAATTATATGTATAATCATTTGCTTCATAAACATCTGTGAATATCAAACCCTGTGGATACAGCTAAGGTATTTTGGGGGGAAAATGTCAAAAACAGAAAATCAGGGTCCCTACTCTTGATAACTATAATATATTTTGAATTTTCAGTCCCAGCTATTTATTCCCAGCTCTGCCTCTTCCACTAAGTGACAACACTTAATGGCTTCTTTCTTCCAGGAAATGTGAATGTGCAGAGAATAGCAATTCACTTAGTGTTAGCCTAAGTACCTACAAGGAAGCAGTCTACAAAAGAAATTAAATATCATGTTCTTATAAAAAATTAAATAAGACCTGTTTTGATCCCAGAACTGTCACTAACTGTATGCCTTGAACAATGTTCTTAATCTTTCTACTCCAGAGTTTCATCATGTGTAACATGGAGACAGTAATACCCACTTCACCAAACTGGTTTAAGGATTAAATAAAATACCTGTAAATTGCACAGCATGTAATAGGTACCCTGTTAATGTTCGCTTCCTTCTCTTTCCAAATAGCCATCCATTTGTTGAAGTGGTCATATGATAAGCTCCCTTATGGTCAGGCAGGGGCCATGTTTTCCTATTTTTATGTTCACAGCCCTCAACACAGTGTCTGGCTACAGAGCTCACCACAATACATGCTTATCAAAGGAATGTTTAATTGAATATACAAACGTGTGAAATGTCAGGTGTTGGGTTTTCTTTAAAGATTTATTTTAAAGATTTAAAGATTTTAAATCTTTAAAGATTTTAAAGATTTTAAATCTTTAAAGATTTAAAGATTTTAAATCTTTAAAGATTTAAAGATCAGTTGGTTAAGCAACTGCCTTCGGCTCAGGTCATGATCCTGGAGTCCTGGGATCGAGTCCTGCATCGGGATCCCTGCTCAGCAGGGAGTCTGCTTCTCCCTCTGACCCTCCCCCCTCTCATGTGCTCTCTCTCTCTCTCTCTTTCAAATAAATAAATAAATGAATCTTTAAAAAAAAAGATTTATTTATTTGAGAGAGAGAGAGAGAGAGCAGCAGAGAGGGGCAGAGGGAGAGAGAGAGAATCTTCAATCTCCACTGAGTGCAGAGCCCTCAGGCTCCATCCTACAACCCGGAGATCAGGACCTGAGCAGAAATCAAGAGTCGGATGCCACCCAGTCAGGCGCCCTAGGTGTTGGGTTTTACAGAAAGTTCCCGTGGAAGATTGTCACTGTGCTTCACCTTACCATGATCCAGAAACAGTGATCACGGCTGGTGCCGACCTCCATTCGCTGGGGAAGACGCGTGGCCCGGTGGCTTGAGCACACACTTGAACAACATGCCTTCCTCTTTTCAGCTGATGGACCTGGCCCAAGCTCTACCATCTCGCTAAGCCTTGCTCAGTGAGGCAAGTAATGGTGCCAACCTCAAAGCGTTGAGTGAGGAGCCAACGAGATCATTTATATTTAAAATGTTTAGGGCAGTGCCCTATTCCTGGTAAACACTCAGTACCTGTTAGCTGATACACTGCTTACGTGAAGAGGCTCAAAGTGGTGACAGTCACTCTGTTTGGTCTGTGCACTCTCCTCTGGCCCGTCAGTGTTGAGTCACAGCCTCTGATGTAGCTTTGGGCTGAAACCATTTCAAAGCACTACAACTCATCCACATTTAGTGTTTTTAGCTGATTCTAGTGGCTTCGAGAGGGAAGAGGTGGAAATAGAAGAAAACAAACAACCTCTACAACCTGAAATGACTCCTCATTTTCATCTCTTTTTCCCAGATCTCTTTTTTGGGGGGGGGGGGGTGGGCGGGCTGGGAAGCTGCACCCTCTCTGTGTTTGAAATCCCACTTGCCAGTTGTTGGAGCGCAGACCCTTCCCATTCTCTCGCCCCCCCGAGGCCCCGGGCATATGTCCGAGCTCCAGACGCAGAGAAGCAGGCCGGAGTCCCAGTCACAGCTCCGCCCTACGCTCCTGTGTGAGCCTCTTCCCCTCTCTGTTGTCTCCTTTTCCCCTTCTATGACAGAAAAATAATAACGATGATCTGCCTCCCTCCCGGGGCTGGTAGGATCCACAAGTGATTACATGAAAGTCTTAAAAAGCGTCTTCACTAGGGTGGTGCCAGTGCTACACACCATATTTTCTTATCAGTGAGCTCCTTCCTTTTCCTGGGCATGTCCTGCTTCCCTGAGGGCAGTTACTGACTTCTCTCGGCTCTGTATCTTCCTGCAGTGGCTTTCCTGCCTTCCACGTGTCTCCAAGCACATCTGCACGGGGCCGCCAACCCGAAAGGCGTCTGCGGGCTCGCCGTGGCTCTGTATTAACCTCCCGCCTTCTCCAGACCCCACAGGGACACACCTTCATTTATCTGGTGGACACCTTTGCCCCCCACCAGCTGGACTTGCCTCTGCGGGGACGCAGAGACTCTACACAACAGACATTGCCCCGCCAGGGGTGCCTGATTTCCATGGTTTTCTATAGAACCCGTAACCTAAAAACAGAATCTTCTGGGCTGAGCACAGTCTGAGACTTGCTGCCTTAACTGTGGAACTGAATGAAGCAGCCAGGCAGGGCACCAACCCACACTCCATCGTCAGGTATCTCTTAGAGGAGGAAAAATGTATGAAAGCATGCAAAAATGGTAAAGTTCCTAGAGAGTGAGATGTCCTAAAAATATAAATCATGGCCATATTTACTGAGTACCCATTATAGGCAGGGGACTGCGCCAAGTGTTACTATAACATTCATGATTTCATTTACTCTGGTTCCGGGATCACTGTTGCCCCTGGCTTGCTGTGCTGTCCTCGGGCAAAACAGAGGTACCTTCTGATCCTGTTTCTTGGGGAATAGTTCAGCCATATCTCAGCAGGTGCAATGGATTGAACTTTTGGAACTTTTATCCTGTTCCCTTGGGAAGTACTTTAGGGGGGAGATGAGTACGGCTCAGCAGCCCCACAGGGAACACCAGTAACTGAGGATCTTAGAGGGGAAAAGGGGAACCCTGGTCAGGCTCTCCCAAATGCACGAAGACTGTTGACCCCCTGCTCAGGGCTATCACTCCTCAGGTAACTTCAGTGAGTGAAGACTGTCCCTCTGGGGCTCACAGCCACTCAGTGACTCTCAACTTCCCTCCTGATCTAACCTGAAACCCTCTGCCCACCTCTGGACAGCCTGGCTTGTGTCCCCCTCTCCAGCAGACTTCCCCTACAAGAGCCACACATCCCGGACTGATTTCCCCTCTGCGCCTTTTCTTGTGTTTTTGCCTGGAAAACTTTCCTCTCGCTGCAAATCCCATACGCTCCTCAAGACTGTGCTCTGTGGGTTTAGACTGTTTTAGCAGAGAACGAATCTGGGTCTTCTGATGCCCAGTCTTGGAATATACCTATTAGCATGGAACTTACATTTATTCTAGGAAAATGGCAAATATCGTTAGACAACATGCAGAAGCATGTGGGCAACGTTATCTTTAAGTGCCTAGCAGATGCCAGACGCTGTGCGGAGCTCTTCAAATAGAGTATATGATAGGGATATTAATCCCCATTCTACCTTGAGAAGTAGGTACTGTTATCCCCATTTAAGAGACAGGGAAAATGAATCTTAATGAACTGGTCCATCATCCCACAACTAGTCAGGGTTGGTCTCGCAAAAATCTACTTTTATACTACATACACTCTGCTTGTGTCTCTGGGCAAAAACTCATCGATTTGGGGGGTTGGGGGGAAGGTATTGTCTAGATCCTAGGGAGACTTAGAGGCGGAAAGAAACGTGTTTTATTATGTCACCACCCATGGTCTAATGGCTGGTTTCCCAATTACAAACCGCTGCCTCCCCACAGCAGAAGCCAGAGCTCCAGCCCCTTTTTAGCAAGAACAAAACAAGGCCTCTCCATATGGGCTGCTGGGCCCCGCCACAGAAAAACATCGGGGAACCTACGCGGCATTTTCCCTGCTAACCACCCCCTGAAGAGAGCTGCTTAATGGGCTCTTTACAGGTTGGAAAATAGAGTCGTGCTGATAGAAGGGAAAGAGGGGTGTCACCACTGGTTGGATTTCTTCAACTGGAAGGCCTTCTTAAAGCCCCCAAATAGCTCGGCATTTTTTTTCTCCCCTTCTCTGATTAGCTTTATAAAAAAGCCCACAGCATTTTCCCTCCTGGGCCAGCCTTTTGGCGGTAGCATCCCTGGCCCCCTGGCAGGCTTGATATCCCATTGATTGTTAGATGTACAGCTCTCAAACAGGCCACAGCAGCTGGAAGCCCAGGCCATTAGCCCCTGCTCACTGAAAGGGTTCACTGCCACGAGACTGATTCTGAAATTGGGTCTTTCTGATCAATATATCTTTCTCCATTAGGTTCATTTCCTCCAAAGGAAATGGGTAGGGCCATTATGGTTTATGTTTATTGACGGGCCTCCCCACTGGCCTTCTTCAGATTCACGGGGGGGAGGCCCCAGAAGGCAGACACCTCAGAGATGAGGTTGCTAAACTGAAACCTCCCAGCCTCGTGCAAGCCTATCTTACTGGCCTTGGTAGCCAAAAAAGTAGCTGGAATTGCTTGTGTGAAAGGAATGGAATATAGTATTTCATTATGTAGGAAAGAGCGCCCAACTCTACCGGGTCCAGAAAAGGTGGCATGAGTTTGGGCACAGTTGGAAAGGGTCCAGACACACAGAAGAACTTTGAGCACAAGGGCCATTAGGTAATCCAGAAATCTTGTGGAGTCCCCTTAAAGTCTGTAAGAAGAAGAAAGATTCTGTCAAGGGGCAGCCTTGAAGGAAGTACAGCCTTGCCTGGTCTGGTCATAAGGAGGAATGGACCATCCGGTCTCTAGAATCCCGGTTTATTACTTACAATTGCTTCTGAGGACCTCACAACACTTTAGAGATGCCACATCTTTCTTTCTCAGCCTCCCTGTGTGGGCGTTCATCCCTTTCTCTTTGAAGACGAAAAACTAAAGCATCAAATTGGGACATCACTTCCTTTGGGGAAAGAGCACCTGAAAACCCGTGCCCATGCCTCAGCTCCTTCAGGGACCCACTGGGGCCACGGTATTTGACCAGTCCTTGATTTTACTTCTGCCAAAAAGGTTTGGCTAAAATACCACCTCTGCTTCACCTGGGCTATTGTGGTTCTTAGCTGTTCCTCAAATGTCCCCCAATATTTGTTTGGCTTCTGACCATCAGTTAGAGGCAGGACTGGATCTATATGGACCTTATCGGCCACTAGTAGCTGAGAGGGTAACTATGGCAGAAAGCGAAGTCTTGGTTAATGGGCAGTGATGGATGAGAAGAGCTGTATGTGCATTCAGAGGATTAAGTTGGTTGCTCCGTAAGTATCTCCTATCCTTGGCCTGGACTCACGTCTGCTCCATATTCTGTGTCCATCCCATCCTCACACCTTACTGCCCTGCACATGGGCGATGCTCCATCCCTGAAACAACCCAACAGGAGAGAAAGAGGAAGCAGGCTGGTTACAGTTTGAGGTGGAACCAAACCTTCACCAGAGGAGAAAGTTAGAATCCCAAGATGAATGGGTATTAAGCAAAAGCCCGAGAAGCCAATCACTTCTGATACATAGAGAAAAGATAATTGGGGGAACTTCTCCCTTTTAGATCAGCAGGGATTTTTTTGGATTTTGTTTTTTAGTCCTAAAAGCTTTCTTCATGTCTAGATTTGCTTCTTCAGAGAATAGGTTTGGCTTTACTCACTTTTATTTGAAGGATAAGAGGGAAGGTCTCTGCTGATTACGCTGAGGTAAATGCACAGGAAAATAGACGCTAATATTCTCAACATCTCCAACGCCCTCTTCTGCCAAGGAACCCCATTTCAACCTGGAGGGCACCCAGGAGACAGGAGCAGATCTCCACCATCATACCCAACAAGAGGGGTAGGGGCCACTTCACCCTGGGTTTCCAGAGAAAAGGAAGCTTGGAGGCAATTGGCAGAAATGCTTCCCAGGGCTATAGGCTCAGTGCTTCAACTATTCAATATACTTCTTTCACTGATTCAGAACTCAGCCAAGCCTCCAGAACCAGCCCCTGGATTGGGACAACCACAGAGATGACCGGACAGCTGACCTGTCAGGCGAGAGCTGCCCAGGTCCAGGGAGGCTTCTTAGCAATACCAATTTCACCATTTTTCATGAGGGTTTAAGTCTGTGAAGTGCCTGGTGCATGGAAGGCCTCCAGTCATTATTGACTTACTGTTTTTCTCCTACTGGAGAAACGGATACAGAGTCACCTGCTTGCCTCTGTTCTCAGGATCGCCATCAGCCTCAGGCAGGCCATTAAGCTACCTCAAGGTCTTCGCTGAGCAGGCAATTCTCCATAGAGCACAATAAAAGCCCCTGATATTTCTATCTAAAACTACGCCACAAAACAATGTCTGTTTTTCAAATATACCCCAAAAGAATCCCTCAACTTCATTTAGTGGAACCAGTGGCCCCTTGATATGACTGGACTCTCCAACCAAGAAAAATAGAAGGTGGGTTCTACCTAAGTTTTGTGCACTCCCCAGTCTGGTGTAGATCATTAAACTAATTCTGTGGAAAGAGAATGAGGTGTCTGACTAATTAGGTCATCTTTTAATTGAATTCAAAGTATTAGATGTGGAAAATTTAACAACTGGTATCCTGGAGGTTGAGAGCATTTTTTTTTTTAAGCCCTACAGTGAACATTAAATATTTCTAATATTTGCGATCGTCTTAGCTATGTGAAGGAAAGATCTAATTGTCATTGCATGGGGAGTTTCATCCACTTGGAGGATGACAGACTTGACCTCTTCTCTTTTCTGATACAACTAAGTTTTTGGTCACAGAGAACCAAAGCACAGGGCAAACAGAATCTGGAGAGCACCAGTATGTGTTGGTCAGCAATGCAAAGCCAAGGACAGAAAAACTTCAAGTCAGTGCAATGCTCTACTTAATTGAATCGAGGTCTTATTGCTTTAAGGGAATATATTTCCGTTTATATTTATTGTTGCTTATCGTTTTTCATTGCTTATTGTTTTCTGTTGCTTATTGCTTTTTGATTCAGGTGTCAGATACTTGAGTTTTGTCAAGTGTCATAAAATAGGGGAAGGACTCTTCTGAAGGCCCATTGAGAGGAGCCACCCTGGAGGACCTGGGAGTCTGGGCCAACCTGTCTACCTGAGCCAGGGATGCCTTGAGTATTTACTGATCTCAGTACTGAGTGATTTGGGAGCTGAAGGTACTCCTTAGACAGGAAATAGAAACTCGCTGAGTAGCCTAAAAGAAATGTCTGGCTTACAAACAGAAAGAGACAAGAAATCATAGTTAAGCGAACAGAAGAAAGCTTTAGGAATCTTGTTTCCACAACTAGACCTGGCGGCTGGCAAGGATACTTGGTCTAGCTCTCAGCATAGAACAACGGAAATTGTTGACCCTCACCCCAGCTCAGACTTGTCTATACTGTATTCTCACTCATCCACACGGACATTCAAGCTACCGTCCCTCACCAGTCTCCAAGCTCTGTTCAGCCAGCCATCCAGTTTCCCAACATGCCCATTGTCGTTCTGGCTCAACCTCTCAACGTCCCCCTTCTGATCTGTTGCCAAGGCCTTCCAAAGAGCCTCTGACATACACTTTTTCCTCCCTTAGGGCCACACATCACATGCAAATCTGATCACGTCTCTCCACCTTCACTGTCCTCCCCGTCGTTCCCCAAGGTGTACTATGATTGGGTCCAAACTCTTTCAAATGGCACAGACACCTGTGAGCTGTCCCCTGCCTACCTTTGCAGCTTCTTTAGCCTTCTTCCAGGTCTTTTGCTCCAGTTTCACCGAACTAATTTCCCTGCATTCCCTGTCTTATATCTTAGCTCCTGCTATTCGCTTTACTTCCAATGGCCTTTTTTTTTTTCTCTAGCCAGCTCTTACAGCACTTTTAAGATCCTAACCAATGTCATTTCTTCTAGGACAGATTCCCAAACTTTCTCAGTTCACAACACCTTTAGCATCTTGGTCATTTTTACATTGAGCATGTAGGCCAACATAAATACCTAACAGTTCTGTTTATTTAGCAGTTAGATCCAAACAACTTAATGAGTATTTACCCCCTACAGCCTGAGAGCCATGTGAAAAGTACACAAAATGGGAAGAAAAATATTTTATTTCACTCTTTAATGACCACAACCACTTATTAATGGGATGTGTGTGACTGTTGGGCACTGCGCAACTGTCCAAACCTTAGAATCAGGTTGGACACTGCCACTCTCCTCTCCTGTTCCACATTGGTTTTCCCTGGGTACTTTTTATTATAGCAGTTACCAAAATTCTAGCTTCACAAAGAAATGACATCAAGAAGAATGCAACACAATCTAATAGTGAAACTAACTCCCTCAAGCTAGTAACTTATGGGATGTCTAACACATGAGATTGCTATGTTTCCCTCAAAAATTTAGAATACCCCATGG